>NW_026611618.1:1328571-1660714 GCF_028009165.1 Akanthomyces muscarius
CTTTACTCGGATCGGCCCTTTTGCAAATCAACCTCCATCAAAGGCACAACTTTGGTGCGGTATACCAGCTTGTGGACGACATAGAACACCACAAAGATGAGCACACTGACGTATGCGGCAAAGAAGTCGCTCGTGTTCCACTTCATGAACACTGTGAAGCCACTCGTGATGATGATCAGAACATTGAAAAAGAGACCAAACCACGACAGGTACGGCTGGAGTGGCGCGACATATGGCAGGGTGCTGCGGTCAATACCCTGTGCCTTGAGCGCCTTCATGAATCGAATATGGCAGACGTTGATCAGCGACCAGGTGATGAAGCCTGCAACCGACGTGATGTTGAGCAACCACTTGAAGACCGTTGCGCCATTCTGGCTGAGGTTGAGAAAGCCCAAGAAGCCGAACAGGCAGCAGAATGCAACCGAAAGGTACGGTGTCCCCCACTTGTTGGTGCGCTTGAAGATCCTGGGTGCATGGCCATCTTCGGCAAGGCCGATAAGAATACGACTGCTTGAGTACAGGTCCGAGTTGGCGGCAGACAAGACGGCGGTGAGCAGGACAGCATTTATGATGTCAGGCAAAACCCGAATACCAGCGCGCACCGCAACCAAGACCAGAGGCGACGCACTAGCGTCCTGCTTGTCGCTCGCCAGCCTTTCATCGTCGTAGGGGACGTTGATACCGACGAAGAACACAGTGGCGATGAAAAGGCTGAAAATACCCCAGAATGTCCATCGAATCGCCGAAGGAATCGTCTTGCGTGGGTTCGCTGTCTCACCCGCGCCGACAGCAACTAGTTCTGTACCCTGGAAACTGAAGCCGGCAGTGATGAGCGTGGCCCAGAAAGCCACAAACTTGCCAGTGCTGCCAGTGACAATGTGCTCCGCAAAAGCACCAGGCTCGCGCCAGTACTTGAAGCCGATATAGCCTTCCTCTCCGACTCCCGCATTGACGCAAATCGAGAAGATGACAAAGCCCACCACGGTGACGACCTTGATACTGGACAGCCACATCTCAACTTCTCCAAACCAGCGGATCGGCAAGAAGTTGGCAGCCGTGAAAATAAACCAGAAAACGGCGATCCAGATACCGATGCTGAGTTTCTCATCCCAGTACTGGATGATTAGACCAGCGGCAGTAAGCTCGAGACCAAAAGTGATGACCCAGCTGAACCAGTAGATCCAGCCCATGGAGAAACCGAGCGTGGGGTCGACAAAGCGCCCGGCGTATACGGTGAAGCTACCAGCAACCGGGAGAAACGAGGCGATTTCACCAAGAGCGACCATGACCGAGTAGACGATGAGGCCAACAAAAAGGAACGCGATGAGCAGCGAGCCAGGACCGGCATCAGCCAAGGTGGAGCCGATACCCAGGAAAAGACCGGTCCCCAGAGCAGCACCGATAGCAATGAACTGAAGATGGCGGCCATGAAGGTCGCGGCTCAGGCCTTCGCCTGTTGAACCAGTCTCAATATCTGCGCCGCCTCCAGCGAGTACCGACTTTTCGTTACCGACTGGGTGCTTCTTTTCATTGCTCCCGCGTGGGGAGGGTTCCGAAGAGGAGGCACCATTGCCTGAAAGACCAAAAGCCATGGCGAATGAGTTTTCGGATGCAATGCGCTCGCCGTATTGATATTCGAATTATAGGTTGTCGCGGACTTTTGAATAGTCACACGAAGCGGACGAGTCGGATGCGACGGTGGGTAGGCGAGAGAAAAAATTGACGTCCCAGTCGTGTTGTGTTTTGGTGGTTCGACCTTGACGGCAGTAGCGACGAGGGTGCTCCAAAGCCGGCAACCGATACCAAGCAACAATGGAGGGCAGTGAGGGGATGGAGAGCGACGAGAGAAAAAAGAGTGCGTGAGGGTGGAGGGCACCCAGGTTTCTATGTATTCAGAATCAGCACTGGGGCTAGGTCGTCCCCGTCGTCGCAGTGCAGCGGGTGGCACATACAGCAAGTGCAGTGTGCTCCGCGATGGTCCGAGTGGAGAGGCCTAGAGGCAAAGCGGATACTGTCACGACTAAGAGCACGGAGGAGGTTGCAGGGGGCTTTGCAGAATGTTGGAAATTGGTGCAAGCGAACGAATGAATTTCATACTGGTCTCCGCTCTGAGATAAGAGGAGCGGGAAACCCGCGAGCGCAAAAGAGTTTGCGAGCGCCTGGCTTTTGTCGCTGAACTCTACTCTGCTCGCCTACCAGTTCGTGCGCGCTCTCCCGCCGCTACGCTTGCGGCCACCGGGGCGAGACTCACATTTTTCGCCGTGTCGGACCAGCCGCGGCGCCGTGGCAAGGCAACCCATTCTTCGGGTGGCGGCGACTTTTTGGCCGGACGCAGCCAGCCCAGCCCGCAAGGTAAGACACGCCCGGCGCCACGTTCGACACTTGGCAGGGCCGCATTCGCACTACTGTCCAGAGAGCGCACCAAAGAGCCCTTGTCAGCAACTCACTACGAGCGCCTCGAAATAATGACAACTATGCAAGGAAACACGGAAATAGATTGCGCGAATGAGGGGGTCACGTCGGGCGCAGTAATGCAGGCTAACCCGCAAACGAGTGGAGTTTGGGTATCGCTGCAAAGGGGAGAAAACCTTGCTTCCATTCGTCATCCCTCCACTGTTTGACCGAAGTCGCCTGCCAACTGCGCAGTTGTGGTGGCAGAGAGTCATGGACCCTTGCCCTCTCCAGGCGTTGGTGCTACTGCTACGTGCAGGGAGCGGAGAAGACAGCGCCGTCAAGCACAAGTTTCCAGCAGCTTTCCTATTACAGTCGCGAGTGACACACCATGGTGGTCGATGCTTTGCATTTGACCAATATCACTTGGACTTGTGTCGCTGGAGTCCGCACTCTCTGAACTCGCATCGCGCTATTCCTGCAGGTGCTCCGAGCCCGCTGTGGCTGGATAGAATAACGCGATGTCTTGTTGCCCATCGACTCGGTCTGGCCGTCACTGATAACGCTTGGTGTGGTTTAGCTTTTCCCTGCCTGCCTGCGAATCCCGGGTGGCGGCCCTACTAGCTCAGCCAAGCCATGCGCCGCACCATAAGCCGGCTCAGGATTCGACTGAGCACAAAACATGGCTTGGCTCGCGACCAATCGGCGCACTGGCGCGTGTCCAAGAAGGGTAAAAAAAATCTTCGCGTCGGGAGAAAAAATCTGCCACAGATCGGCAATTTTTCATGGCAAAACAATAGTAACGAGTTAGGACAACGGCGTATCACGCTACATCACGGCAGCGTGGCAACATGGCGCTACCCCAACAACTATACGCCAGCCCACATAGCAGCACAATGCAACGAGTCTGGCATGGGGAGACCCAGCGGCCCGCACAATGGCTTGTTACCTGAAGCTTCTGTGTCTCGGCGATACGCACCACTGTCGGCAACTCGGGATAGCAACAGCTGGACATTTATAGTTGTGCTGAGCAATTGGGAAAGCGCAATGTGTCTCTCATTGCCCCCTGCTTTCAGTACTGTGAGACTACGGTGGGCTTTTCTCTCGTCAACCGTCTCCTTTGCTAATGTCGGCGTTCGTTTGCCAGAGGCAGCACCATCCCAACAAGCAACCCAGCAAGAGCACGAGCCCGTCCCATCCTGAACAAGCTATTGCCCCGAGCTGATTAAGCTATACGGGGCCACGTTTCATTGCCCAGCGTCTTGAGTGTCTTTAGTGGTCCCGTCAACAAGGGCCATCTCAGGCGGGAGAGGATTCAAGGACGGCTGCGCTGCGACACTGGTGGTGGGCCTCTGCTTTTTACCCCATGATCAGGTAGCGGTTCTGTTGGTGCGGAGAGACAGGTCAAGGTCCAAGCCGGCTGTCATGGATGACGAAAAAGGTTGTTAAGAACACATCATGGAAATAGTCCAGGCCCGATGCAAGCGTCTCGTGTGGCTTGTGGATCGCTGCCAAATGTTCGAAAGGGCGCGTTCAGCGGGACCCGGCGCGATGAGGCCAGGCCATCTTGGCGTGGACGCGGAACGATGCAAGAGCTCGATTCACGGGCGCCATATCAACTACGCTTATGTGAAGTTAACTCACCGTGTCTCGCCGAATTTTTAAGTTCGGCAATCGACGGTCAACAGAGGGGCAATGCAGCTCTGCTATTTTGAAACCTGCGCCCGCCCCCCCCCAAGGCCCCCATGGGGAAGAGCATCTGCATCCATCCCGACCGCGCGCCTCCCCGCACGCTACTCCTCGTCAAAGCAACGGCGCCACTGCTGAGAACCATTTAATCTCCTCTTTTCCACGCCCTACATGGCCGAGAGCCTCGTCTTCTTTCCCCTAAAAGCAACTCTTGCCAGCTTTCACCCCTAAAAGCAGCTGTTGGCGACAGCCACCATGATGGGCATGGTCTGGGCTGATGTTGGTTCGGTCTGCTCGCAAATCACGAGGCCCGATGTCGGGCTCATCGGGCACCTCCGCCGGAGTAGTTGTCCATGTCGGAGTAGTTAGATTGTCAGGTATCTGGGCCATTTCCGATTCTTGATGAGGATTGCTCTCGATGGACTTGTAGTTCTTTGTCCTCCATTAGGCGACAGGCACCGGCCCGTTTTACTTGTGCCTGGCGCGACTCGGGAAATGTAAGCATGTATGACACGTGCTAGCCTAGCCGCACTCTCGATTTAACAAGTCGCGTCAAAGTTTTGATGGATTCAAAAAGCACATGCTGAACATTAGGGGCAAGAGTCCGAATTTCGATTGCGTAGCGGTGATTCGCGCTTGCGAGTTGAGGTTGAGGTTTCGCGGGTCCGTCGACCTCGGGTAGCAGCCTACCCTAGGCCAAATGTTTTGACGCCATTTTGCTACGTAACGGCTCATGCGTGAATAATTGAGAAGCAAAAAAAAAAAAAAAAAAAAAAACTTTATTGCTAGAGTAACTCACCAGAGACTCCTCGCGTTCTTTGTTCACCGCGACTAATAATTTGGGCCGCCCTCAGATGTGTGCGAGGAGCAAAAGCAGCGACGCTATTCCGGCTGCATACATTCACTGGCGGTCACCCTCCTCGGACAACGCCAAACCACCAAAGCCAGTAAATTACCAATGGGGTTGCAAACTCTCCTGGTAATAGCTGCTTACCGGGCTTTTCATGATCGACAGGCGGGATTTCTCCACAGCGATGAATTGTGAAGTCTGTAATGAAGCAGCTGATGTCGAACAGAGGTCTCACAGCTCCTATGTCTTGCGCTGCTGTGAGCTTCATGCCATTTTTTTTATACAAAAGAAAGTCGTAAAGCGGCCGGAGAGTGGTGAGGTTGCACCCCTATTGAGCTAACAAACATCTAGGGACTCTATGTCTAACATCAGGAGCGTTTGGGCATCGTTGACTTGGCTGCCGTGCTGTTGCGTAGCCACGTAACCTCATCGCATTCCTATCTGCCGGGATTGAAACATGAATGAGATAGGAGCCCTACCCGAAACAGACGCATGGATCTGAATTGTAGCCTAATTTTGATGCACTGAAGTTGTGCTCAGAAACAGGGGGCCTACCTGCTGCTTACACCTCGAGCTGAGTCCAAGGACATGGGTATGGCAATTGCAGCGAATTGGACCCTGTCGGCATTTCAGCAATACAATACTTGCTTTCTTACGCCGCGTACGACACAGCCAGCAGCGTCTGCGACTGCTAGAGCTTCGAAAAGTAGCAGATTTAAATAAATAGTAGATCTCTAAGCACGGCCTTTTGACGCGCTTTCGCAAGGCAGCCAATTGTGTCTGTGCGAAAGGTGCGAACCAGCGAATGGCGGCGCGAGAATGCGACGACAGCTTGTTCTGTTCTTGCAGCTGAATCATGAACCAGTCTCAAAGCGACTTTTTGATAAGTCAAATTTGAGAGTGAGACAGCAGTTGGGTTTAGCGACTCTAGACTTTGAGACAGTTTTCTGCATGGTAGTTATATAAAGGTCCTAAATAGCCCCAGCAAGAAGCAGACGCAGAGCCAATTCTCCAAGACCCATCAAAGCATTGAAGATTACGACAATTTTTTTTTTCACGCTTCATCTTCTCACTAGCAACAATGCAGCTCTCTGTTGTACTCTTCACGCTCATGGCTGGCCTTGCCGTCGCTATCCCCGCCGTGGAACCGAGAATGGAGGACACCTTGATCACTGTGTCCGACAAAACCTGCCCCAAGGGACAGAGAAAAGATCACCGGGTAAGTTGACACAAACTGATTTTTTCTCTTGGAGTCGCAGCTGGCTAATCTTGACTGTTTACTAGGGCAACTGCCGCAAGATCGCAAGCAAACCTTATTAATGAAGTCCGTCTAGAAGGATTGGCTAGGATTAGCAATGATTTGATCCAAGATTATGGAAAGACTTGCTGTCAGGGGTTCTTCCATCTTTTACATAGACAAAACAAACTTCATCTTGCCGGGGATTGACACTCCCTTTCTGGAGAGCGACGAGTTGTGCGTGACACGAGTGACAGTCATGATGGATGTCGCGCGGTGAAGCGCATCGACATGGACAGCAGCTACGATAGAGTGCAATTAGGAGCCAAGTAGCCCAAAAAAATAGATCTTTTGAAACGGTCAATGTGCAAAGACAGACAACGACACTGCTGCAAGATCCGGCAAGCAGATCGTGGATCGATCGGACGTAGCCGATGCTTCAGTAGCTGCCCCACTGAACGCTACAGGGTGTCGCCCCGTGCCCAACTAATCCTATTCGTACCCTGAGCAGTAAAAGTAAATGTTGGGAAAGATATCTGGGTTGTCATTCCTTGAAGCAGAAAATTCTTTCACCAAGTTCTAGAATCGGTCTCTGGCCCAGGCTGCGACGGGTAGACTGTCATGCGGCTGGTGCCTACTAGGTTGCCGCCCATCAGCTGGGGCGAGTCGACGCTACCTGGGCCTAGGTACAGCCTAACTAAACTAGTTAGGCTGCTGGCGCTGATGCACGGCTAACAAACTGCTTATCTTGCAGAGCACCTACATGTGTAGTACGCAGGCTTAGTACCCGAGGCTACACGGTGCAAAAGAAATATAGTGTCAATGCTGTGTTCAGTCATTTACTTGCAACACGAGGGCAGTCAGTGAAACCTGAAGTGTGGGAGAGGCGCATTACATAAGCGCCTGTATTAGGTGGTACAAGCGTGGCGCATGTGACAAGACGAGGCTGAGTGGCGGCTCAAACTGGGCCTGGAACCCGGGGTCGGGTCCAAGGAAACCTGGAGGAATGACGAGAAAATTCGTAGAAATGAGCGACGAGTGCGAAACAGGGTCAAGGTACTCAAATCAGCCTCGTTTGGGAGAGGCACAGAGGCAAGAGAGAAACCGTTGGGCGATGGTGCGGGCTGCTATGTGACTGCGCCACCGAGTCACACGCTCGCCATGGGCAGAGGCTGTGAGTCACGGTCATGCGCCGCCTCGCCTCTGGGCCTCATTGGCCTCTGCACCCAAGATAAAGGCCAGGACGGTCCGATGACATCAGCACCGGCCAATCATTATCGCCCAGTTTCGCCTCTCTGCCCAAACCAGACGGCCCAGACACCCAGGTAACTTGCAGGCCGAGCGCTTCCCTTTGATTCAAAAGGGCCAGTGCGGGCCAGCACATCATCACATACATAGTGTCACCACCCCCCCTCGCCGCCTACGCTGTCGCATCACTGCTTCTGCTTCTGCTTCCGCCAGTTTCCACAACAACAAGTTGCGACACCCTTCTACCTAGTCGCTCCTTTCACGCCCTGTGACTTGGTCCCTTTACCAGGGTCGTTGGCGCGTTTGACCTCTCGACGCCCTCCGCTTGTCATATCTACACTTCTCCAGCCGTCCACCTACACAGCCTCCCCACCGTTTGCTCATCGACAAACACGACAATACACGCTGTCCTGTTCGATTTGCTTCGCTCATCATCTACACCCTCCTAATACCATCTTTCCTGGAATATATATATATAGACCCAACATGGATACCGGATCAATACCAGACTTACCTGCCGCCATCTTCGAGGCCGGCCACTTTGGCGCGGTTCCCCACCCGCCCATTACCTCTCTTAACTCGTGGGCTCATGAGCTTCGGAGCCGGGCAAAAGCACTCGCCAAGAGCAGCGATCCTCATGCGTGCTGGAGAGAGGGCTTTGCCTGCACAAAATACTCTGGCGCCCGCGAGTGCCCAGTCCTGAGCACTCTCCAGCCCTCCGCCCGCCACCGTCACTTTGAGGAACAGCTGCTGGACCGCTATCGCAGTAATCCGAAGTCTTTCCAGACAAAGAGGCTCCACGCTCCGTCCGAGACACGGGTCAGCGCCCGCCGTTTACACACCCGCAGCAGATACTACCCCAACGAGCTCGATAACGACGTTGCCCTTGCCCGCAGCGGTGTTCCTCTACCCGGCGAACGCAACCACCAGCGCCGTCCCTCGTTTGAACGACAGGACGCCTTTTACGACCAGTCTACTTCCAAGGGAAAGATTCGCGTACGACGTCCCACCTCTGACGATGCCCAGGTGGCCGAACTCTACCACAAGGGTCTTCTCTATAACAGTGCTGAGGATGTCAAGAGCACCTTTGATCTGAACAGTATCCGCCATAGCGAACCCACCTACATTATTCGTTCTGCCAAGTCCGGGAATAAGAGTGCCAGGCACAGCCGTCACAAGGATGCAGATTCGTTGGAGCAACCTCTGCGTCTCGACCTCTCCTTTTCCGACATTGGAGATGACTGGGCCATCACTCAGTATTTCCTTGCTTCTCAACAAGCCCCCCCCGGGGAGATGATTCAACATGCATCCTCCCAAGATTCAGCAGAATCTGCACTTCCCCCTCTCCGAGTCATTTACGAGCTGGCTGGCTCGCAAGGCTCGGTTGACGTTGATGCGTCGCAGCCTCCTGATTTGATTCTCGACGAGGAATTTGAGCTCCTCTCTGATAGCGAAATGCAGGACACGCCCCAGAGCTCTCAGCAGTCTGCTGCCGATCCATCATCCGCTGCTTGGGTCATGGTGGGCGACGACTTGTAGCAGGTCCGCCAAGGATCCCCCCGTGCCCCGTCGGGATCTGGCAAAAATATCGAAATGAAGAGGTGCTTCCACCTCTGGACTGGTCCTCACAAGCCCAGCATGATTCTTTGGCGTTTGGTGGTTTGGAATAACAGCGAGTGTATGAGTACTGGAGTTTTCTGCATACATGTACTCTATTTGTTGCTTTGGAGTTTGAGACTGATTACAATGGTTTATTAGCGCGCACATAGAGTTGCACAATCTGATTTACTGTACAACAGATGCGTCAGCTGTCCAACAAATATGGTTATCTAATATGAATAACGCAATTTTGGCGAGATAGGAGAAATGAATCGTGAGCATAATTGATGGCCTCTTTGTCAATACACTTGACAGGTGTAGAATTGCACCACTCTGAACCACCTTGATGGCCAAGCGCCGCGTCAGCCCAAGCCCTTCTGCGCCTCGTAAGCCAAATCGCAGGCCT
This sequence comes from Akanthomyces muscarius, assembly GCF_028009165.1. NCBI lineage: Eukaryota > Fungi > Ascomycota > Sordariomycetes > Hypocreales > Cordycipitaceae > Akanthomyces > Akanthomyces muscarius. The sequence goes on from NW_026611618.1 coordinate 1,337,992, forward strand.
GACTCGCAAGCTCTGAGCAATTTGTGACAAATCTTCCATCTCATGTATGGACTGTAGACCAGCTCCCCTGCACAGGAACCCGTTCCTGGCGCGACGTGCACATCTCGGAGACTTTTTTTGGCATCGATGCACCGGGGCCGCCATCCGGGGGTGCGGCCCCACTCCGCAGGCGACTTGTGCTCCCCCGGAGAACCTCGAAATGTCGCCGAGGGGTCCGGAGTATATAAGTTGTCTTTCAATCTCTTCTTCAAAGTCAAGTCGACTCAGGGCAACCCATTTTTCCAGTACACACACCCGCCCACCCAAACACACGCATACAAGCTCAAAAATAAAAAGCACATTCCGCCTGACTACAACAATGGCACAAGTCTACGACGTCCTCATCCTCGGCGGCGGTCCCGCCGGCCTCGCCATGGCCACGACGCTCGCGCGCCAGGCCTGCTCGGCGCTTGTGATTGACGGAGGCACGTACCGCAACGAGCGGGCCGCGCGCATGCACAACGTGCCCGGGTTCGACCACGTCCCGCCCGCCGACTTCCGCAGCAAGCTGCGCCAGGACCTGGAGGCGCGGTACCCGTCCATTTCGTTTCAGGACGCGACGACGATTGTGGAGGTGCGGCAGCGCGTCGACAGCAGCAGCGGCGGCGGCTACGAGACGATGGATGCGGCGGCGGCGGCGGCGGCGGCGACGACGCACCACATTGTCCAGAATGTGACGGCGGCGGAGGAGAAGAAGAAGCTGGCGGATGCCAGGTTCGAAGCCCGAGATGAGCAGGGCAACGTCTACCACGGCAGGAAGCTGGGCATCGCGACGGGGGTTCGCGACAAGGTTGAGGAGCAGGTCGACGGCTACGCCGACTGCTGGGGACGAGGCATGTAAGCAGCCCCCAAGATGGAACCCGCCACTGACTGTGCGTTTGCTAACACCGGGCCTGCAGCTTCCACTGTCTCTTCTGCGACGGCTTCGAGGAGCGCGGCGCCTCCTCCGTCGGCGTGCTCGGCGTCGGCCTGCTGTCCGCCGCCCCGGCGCTCTCCCACGTCGGCCTGCTCGCCAAGCGCCTCGCCTCGCGCATCACCATCTACACCAACGGCGACGCCGCCCTCGCCGCCGCGCTTCCAGCCCCGTCCACCGCCTCCGCAACGACCGTTGAGACGCGCAGAATCACCAAGCTCGCGATGAAGGACTACCCGGCGTCGAGCAGCGTCATCGTCACGCTCGAGGACGGGACGACGCGCGAGGAGGGCTTCCTCGCGAGCCACCCGTGGGTGGAGCAGGGCGCGCCGTCGCTGGCGGCGCAGCTCGGGCTCGAGATGAAGGACGAGGCCGGCGGGCCGCTGGTCGTGCTCAAGTCGCCGATGGGGGAGACGAGCGTGCCGGGCTGCTTCGCGGCGGGGGACGCGGCGGCGGCGATGAAGAGCGTCGTGCAGGCGCTGGCGACGGGGCAGATGGCCGGCGCGGGCATGGTGTTTGAGCTGCTGCGGGAGCTGCAGGCCAAGGATGAGCTGTGATTGACTCTGGACGTGGACGATGTAGTCTGGATGTAGTAAAGAGAATGCTGTCATGCTTTGGTTGCTAATAGACAGAAAAGCCACAGGGTATCTAATAATCTCCGCCTATAATGATGTAAAAGAAGGAAAGCCATGCAAGGTGTATATACAAGCCAAGTTTTCGTGCTTCTCGTGACTACTTTATTTCAAGAGCAGCGCCTCTCCAGACGCCAGCTCCTTAAACTCATACGCCTTGTCCCCTGCTGCACTTGTCCTCTGCTTCTCGTCATGCGCCACCGCCTGCCGCAGCGTGTACCTCGTCCGCCGCAGCAGCGGCGCAATCAGGCCCTTGCCCGTCTTCTCCTCGTCGTGCGTGCCGATCCAGTAGCGCGCGCCCGCCGCGCGCACCGCCTCGACGGCGTTGAGCGCGCCGAGGTTGAGCTGCTTGACGGGGAAGAGCCGCACGTCGTGCAGGCCGTGCAGCATGGCGAGCGTCGTCGCGAGCCCGCACGACGGCAGCACGGCGGCCACGTCCTGCGCGGAGATGCCGTGCGGCGAGTAGATGACGGCCTCTGCCTCGCCGGGTGCCGCGTCAAAGGCGATGACGAGGGCCGAGTGGTAGTACAGCGAGTTGCCCGGCGTGACGAGGCGGCCGACGCGCAGCCACGGGGGCAGCCCGGCGTGGGCGAGCGAGGTCCAGGGCGTGCCCTCGGCGAGCCCCGGAGCGGTGACGACGGCGTCGGCGTCGAAGAAGCCCCAGCGGCGGATGAGGTCGGCCGCCACGTCGGCCGCGTAGATGGGCGTGCTCCGGGGAAGCTGCTTCAGCGTGGCCTTGTGGCAGTGGTCCGTAAACTCGTGGGATATCGCGACGGCGTCGATCCGCGACCCGTTGCCGTCTCCCGCGCCTGCCGGCTCGAGCTCGCGCAGCGCATCCTGCAGCGCCCCGAGCTCGGGCACCGCCGGCGCCACGACGTGGTACTGGGTGCTGAACCACGACGCGACGTCGCTCTGGGGGCCCTGCAGCCACGGATCGACGAGGAGGTTGAAATGGGTGCGATGCGGTTCCTGTGCTGCTGCTGCCGCCGGGTAGGGAAGCTGCAGCAGCCAGGTCGTGTCGCCGTTGAGATGGACGAGGACCGGCCGCCGGGGCTCTGCGCGCAGCAGGCTCGCCCACTGCGCGACGTCGCGAATGTTGATGGCTCCCATGGGCGGCAGCCTTTCTTTGACTTTCTGGGCCTGTTCTGCGCCCGACGAACTGCGACAAGGCGGGAGGACAGCAAAGACGGCACTTGACAGTGTGCGGGGTTGACGATTGCCTTTTTTAGTGGCTTGTTGGTGGCGTCGACTTGCGTGTTGCAGCCATCACGCGAGCTGCAGTCGGGAATCTACCACGCTCCGTCGGTACACTTTCCAAGATCCCAGCCATTTCTCATTAACCAATTTACAGCTGACGACTTGATCTGGATGCAGACCTTGCGATTCATCTGTCTCGGCACGCAGATCCCAACAGGACTGGTCCCTTTCCGTAGTCATTTCCAGGGACCATCCGAGCTGCGTGTGCGTCTACCATCCATTCCGCGCTCATGGGGGCCACTTTCCGGCTGCTCATCGTTCCGGCCTCAAGTACCAGATGGCGAGAAGTCTCCCCAGCAAAAAGCTTCACTAACTAATTAGCAAGGCAACAGGGTTCGCCAGTGCAACATTACCCTGACTCGCCACCTTGCTTTGCTGTGAAAACAAACCTAATCCTAATGTAAGGCATGTCAGAGCGGCAGCTGGGGGCAACCTGCTCATAAAAATCTGCAACGTGGAACTACAAAGGAAAAAGCAAAAAAAGTGATAATTTCTCGTCATATCATACCACATCTAGATGCATGGGCTGACCTGGGTTGCTTGCGGACAAAAAGAAAAAGAAATTAGAGCTACATTGGCAATTGCCGATCCTCGGTGGCTTGGCTTTGCGACCAGGGTGTAGAGCAGGAGAACAGCAAAGAGTTCGGAGCGTAATCTGCTCCCGTCCCTCCGCCACTGAAGAAATCCCACGAACCTGGTTTTGCTTGGAACAACAGGAGGAGGCATTCAACTTTCTGGCTTCAACAAGTCCATGACACGACGGCCACATAAACTAGGAGCAAATTGTCCACCCCCCCGAGCGATGTCGCGATTCAGCGCTGCTGCTAGCGACGTCATGGTTTTACAATCAACTTCACCTGGCTGCTTGCTTGCAGCCAGCTAGCTACCACCTTGCCAGCTAAAACTAGCCGGCGCCAGCCTAGCACGAGGTTGCAGAGAAACAAGCCGGGCTGCTTGTGATGGACCTTATCCCCTACAAGGCCTAGTACATTAGCGGCGGACGCTACGTCGTTGCTCTCGCAATTTGCACTGGCCTTGGTGGTTTACGGGGAGGAATACATGCTCCGAGAAGGGTGGCGTCGGAGATGGCAATTGAAATGCCAGAGAGGGCTACTTAATTGACTGATGGCTACATGTTTCCGCCACCACCAACGATCTTGGCATGATACCCGCATCTCTGCGCCGTGGCCGAGGGGGTGTAAGTGAGTCCGGCGCATCGCCCGATGGGAAGAAGGCCCGGAGGAGCAACTTCTGGCGCTGTCAATCAGCCTTGTGGGAAATGACAAGTGGTCTATTCCGACGAGTTACTCTCCCCATCGCGAGGAGAATTGGCAATTCAAAAAAAAAAAAAAAGTCTTTAAATAGCTGTGGCAAGTGTGTGAGCGGACTCGACGGACAAAGGGGGTTCTTTGTTCATCAAGCCTCCATGCGGGCGCGAATCGACGGACGGACCAATGCAAGCCACGTTCACTGATCCCCTTTTGCCCATCTATCTTCAATGCAATGCGGTCGACCGTGCGTATTAATTCTCTCTCTTCGCCGGCCCGTGAACGCAGAAACAAACCAAAAAAAACGCAGGGTTCGCCATCCATGTCCAGCGCAAGCGCAAGCCTGGCTGCATAGGAGTGAGACTCGCATCTTGTATTTGCTTTTTTCCCACTCTCACTCCCGCGACCCCCTGCTCACGATAAAATGACTACGACGCAGACTTTTTCCTTCTTTTCGCTTCCTGATCCGTTTGTTAGTATGTTTCCTTTTTCTTGCCCTATCCAGTTGACCGTTTTTCTCGCTGCCGTTGTTTGTCCTACCTCGGCTGCCCGCGTCACGTCACTTTTTCTCAACCCCAGCTCGGGTCTCTCTCCCTTGTCCTCTCTCTCTTTCACACTACCGAAATCTGAAACCGCAATTCCGCGAAACCGGGATGCCCACCTCGGCGGCGGATGCAAAAGGTAGCGAGATGGTGTTCTTGCGCGTGTCTCTTTCATGACGTGCAGCCCGTAGCTACCAGTACAGAAACAATACGCCCGTGTAAATGGGGCTGCCTCCTACCAGCAAATGTCGACCGTGGCTTGGAGCCTTGCCGATAACTAGTAGGGCATAGCAAGGCTTCGACTATGACGGCATCGATCGGAGCGATATACCTCCGGCATGACCAATTTGAAAATCAAGTCTTGTCTCTTTTTGCCAAGCAACCAAGCAATCAAGCTGCTCCAAATCGCAAAAAACGATGATCAGAAAAGGACTAGTTGGCGGAACCGAAATGAGAATCAGTTAATTCCGTTGAGAGAAAAAGAAAGCAACCGTAAACTTGGTGATGGGTCTGCCACTAACTAGTTGCTTAGCTCGGCCGTGTCTCAGCATCATAAATTAGCAAGAGGCGACGACATGGGAAAGCCGCAAGTTGGTGCAATTCCTCACGACTAAACCACAAAAGGGTGCCAATGCAACTTTTGGCCATCATCTTTCCTTTCACCTCCGGGTCCTCCGGAGGAAGAACGGGCGCAAAACACCTTCATCTACGGCCGTTGGGTGGAATTTGTCAAAAGAAAAGAATAAAGCGGGATCTGACTATGCGGCGTACGGGAGAAGATCAGTGGCGCCTTACGTCCATCTCCCCCACACGGACCAGTAGGTAAAAGCAGCAATGATTTGGAAGAGAGCTCTTTGAGCCTGCCACCCGGTTGGGTATTAGTTATTCTCTTTTTCCCCCAATGACAATTTATCCTTTGAAGCCCCATCCCCTCGGGGAAAAGAGCTTCCCCACCCCACCCTTTCCAATCTCATGCAATGCAACACACCCAGTTCTTCTTCTTTGTCTTCTCGTAGCTTAGCACCATCACACCCACCTTGGCCACCCCCCGGGTCAAGCGGCCGAGCTAATAAAGCTGTCTTGGAATCATGGATCCGGGATCTCGCCTGTTGATCAGAAAAGAAAGGAAACAGCGAGCAATCTGTGGAGCCCGCATGTTTCCCGTCTTCTCCGAGCATCTGTCTGGGCTCACACATATAAGATTTGCTTTCCCCGGCTCCCGTGTTTCTCATAACCACCGCTTCCTTGTGTGTGCGTGAAAAGAGTATCATTAACCCCCCCCCCCCCCCCCCCCCCCCCAAAACACCACTCTCCTTTTCTTCTTTCATTGCCCGGTTAGGATATCTGCTGCAAACATGTATAAGCTCGCCGTTGCCTCTGCGGCCTTGTTTGGCGCCGCCGCCGCCGATGCCCACAATGGCAAAAACTGCCGCGACATTACCGTCCCCGTCACCGTCGACACGACGGTCAAGTCGTTCGACTACACGCCCACCGACAAGGAAGTCGACACGACCAACTTCTTCCTCGACTTTACGCGCCACGGCGACGACTTTACGACGCGCATCATCAAGAGCGTGCGTTTGCCCCTGCCACAATGATCTCGAACCCTCCCCCCCAGGTCCCTCACTAATACATGAATTACAGAACGACACCAAGATCAACAAGGCCTACACCCTCGCCGCCACCATCTGCCACCCTCCCTCGGGCCCCTCCTCCACGCTGCAGATCCTCACCCACGGCGTCGGCTTCGATCGCAGCTACTGGGACTACCCCTTTGCCGGCTACAACTACTCCTACGTCGCCGACGCCCTCGCCGCCGGCTACTCGACGCTCTCCTGGGACCGCCTCGGCATCGCCGCCTCCTCCCACGGCGACCCCGTCCAAGAGATCCAGCTCGGCCTCGAGGTCGAGGCCCTGCGCCAGCTCACCTGGATGGCCGACGAGGGGCACCTCTGCGGCCTCGGCGGCCACCGCTTCACCAAAAAGGTCCACGTCGGCCACTCCTTTGGCTCGGCCATGACCTACTCCCTCTCGAGCAGGTACCCCAACATCACCGACGCCATTGTCCTCACGGGCTTCTCGCAGGCGCCCTCCTACCTGGGCCTCTTCGCCCTCGGCGCCAACTTTGCCCCCGTGGCCGTCAACCCCACGCTCAAGACAAAGTACACGACCGGCTACGTCGCCCCCAGGGACTCCATCGGCGTGCACATTGACTTTTTCGGGCCCGGCGACTTTTCCGACGACATGCTCGCCTACGCGACCGAGCACGGCCAGCCCGCCGCGCTCGGCGAGCTGCTGACCGTGGGCGACGGCGCCGCCAAGCCGAGCAGCTTTGCCGGCGCGGTGCAGATCATCACAGGCGAGTACGACGTGCCCTTTTGCGGCGGCAACTGCAACATGGTCATGACGGGCGACGCGCCCAACATTCTGGAAATGTCAAGGCCCATGTTCAGCAAGGCCAAGACGTTCAACGCAACGGTCGTGCCTGGCGCGGGCCACGGCCTCAACTTTGGCTACTCGCACACCGTGACCTACAAGGGTATTCTCGACTTCCTCAAACAGGAGCTGTAAGAGCTGTACCACAGAGGACGGTGGTTGATGCGTCAAGGCAAAAGGAGATACACGAGAAGCATAATTACTTTTAGACTTGGGGCGGAAATGGGTTTCCGTCGGCTTGGTGTGCAAACAGCAATGTTTAGTATATAAACCTTAATTCTAATTCTCGATTATACAACAACTCCATAAAGCACGTCTTGTCTTGTGTAACTTGCCCTGTGCTAGACTTGGGGGAACGGTTTTCCGTCGGCTGGGCGTGCAAATAGGCATGTTGAGTATATAAACCTGAATTCTAATTCTCAATTATCAATGACACAGAAACTTCATACAGCCTTATCCAGTCTTGTGCAACTCGCTCCGTGCTAAAACATTGCGTCACACTGCGATTCAGAGTTTGTAGATCGCGTTACACAGACTGGGGCCCTGGGGCTCGATCGCAACGGTGGCACAAGGTGGGCGAACAAACCAAGACAAGATTGTGAATCAAACGCTTATGCTATCTAAAATACCATCGTACAACGTGCCATGGTCTCCAACGATGCGCTACTGCTATGCCAAAATCCATACTGCGAGAAAGGTATAAAGCATGTCGGTTACACAACTTCGTGTCCCGAGTGGCCGGCTGATGCCTTTTCATTCGTGCCACCCGGTTGAGCTGTTGTCCCGATGGGCATACTTGCGTCTATCTGCCGTGCCTCGTCGTCCAGTCTTCTCTGCCGCTCTAATTCGATGCGGTACACATCTTGCGGGCTGTGCGTGGGTATTTTCCCAAACTCACGAAGCGGCATGCCGCTCGCAAATAACTGGTCGACCTCCTCCAACGTGCGTCCTTTGAGCTCAGGGATGCAAAAGTACGTAGCAATGACCATGATGAGACTCGTGGATCCGTAAATGTAGCCGACCTTGGCCCCGAGATTGGCGTACTTGTCGGAGATGAGGTATGGAATCGTAAACGAAGTCGTAAAGGTCGTGAGTACGGAAATGACGCACGCGAAAAGGTTCGTCTTTTCTCGGACGCGCTGTGCGGCAATCTCAGATACCACAATAAAGGAGACGGGGGCCCATGACAGGTTGTAAAAGAAGTAGAAGAGCATGAGGCAGGCTACCATGAGGTTTGTCATGGCTCCGCTTCTGCTATCTTCGTGTATGCTACCGATGCCTCCAAAGATGAAGAAGAAGACAGCCATGAAAGTGCCGCCGATGAGCAGAACGGGTCTGCGCCCAGTCGAGTCGACGAAAAGCCATGTAATCATGACAGCGAGCAAGCTAATTACGCTGTTGATGACGTTGAAAAGAAAAGCCGACGTTCCAAAGCCTTGAGACTGGTAGAAGACGACGGCATATTGTGAGGCAAAGGCTTGGCCAGTGATTTGCTGACCAAACATGGCGAGGGTGGCGACGGCGGTGCGCAGACGGTTTTCTTGATTGAAAACTTCGGACCAGGTTCCCTGGGTTTCTCTGTGATGAGAAAGAGCTATGCCGTTCAACTCGACGGCGACTTCCTCGAGAGTGGCCTTCTTTCGGAACTTGGCGAGACTGTGAATGGCTTCTTCGCGGCGACCTCGGCTCAGCAGCCAGCGAGGGGATTCGGGTAAAAAGTAAAGCATGGCCAAAAGCAGGCACGGTGCGATAAACTGCAGACCGATGGGTATGCGCCAGGCGGCCGCGCTCTCTATCGTCTCGGTACCGTATGTGACGAGAGTGGAAATGACTTGGCCAAAGAGCACCATGGCCTGTATTGTAGAGCCGAACATGCCGCGAAGAACGCGAGGCGAGGCTTCAGCTTGGAAGATGGGGACGACGACAATAGTCATGCCTGTCATGGCAAAGGTAAAGACACGGCCGACTGTAAACTGAGCGGCCGAGGCGGCCGAAGTCTGAAGTGTAACGCCACTGCCCAGTTAGAAGACGCGGCACAAGACACGGGCACGAGACTTACATGAAGGACAAGATGCAGAGACCGAAGATGGCGAATTTCCGACCCCATTTCTCAGCAACGGGACCGCAAATGGCACAACCGACAGCCTTGCCCAGGAAGGGAGTGGCAGTCATGATGGAGAGGAGCCATGCGGGGATGGCAAAGATGTTTTTCCTCTCGTTGTATTCGCCAAAGCGTCGAGAGAAGCTGTGCATGCCTTGGACACCACTAAAGGTGCCGACATCAAAGCCATAGTTGAAAGCACATAGTGCCATATATCTGTCGAGGTCAGGTGGGAGTCGGGCAGTTTGAACGAGGGAAAACGAACATCATAAAAAAGACTAGCATGCCATTGAAATGCTTCAGTCGGTCTCTGGTTTTCATTGGCGGTGGGAGATGCATGTTGGTAGACCCATGGCTGTCGCTTTCATCCTCGTCGGCCAGCTTAGAGACGGGACAGGGACGAACGTCGTCACCTGGGGTATACTCGGAGTCGGAGAGGGGTGATGTGGGCGGAAGTGTGTGGGCGAGGGTGGGCGAAGCTGCGGGTGTCGTCAAAGTTGAGTGGACAGGAGAGATCATGGCGCAGGAGGCGCTCGCGTCCAAAGCGCCTCGAGGAAGAATAATGTGCGGCGAAGCTAGAGTCGCAGGTATTCTAGCGATGCGTGGATTGTTGGTGTGGTAGTGTCTGATGCATGACAGCCGGAGGATCAATGAATCTCAAGAAATCTAAGCATTGGGGTATGATGCGTGACAGGCGGGCGGATGCGTTGGGGCGAATAAGGCGTATTTGAAGAGTTGTCGGACGAGAATGCTTGCGATAAGACCAGGGCCGGTTGTAATATGAAGCGACAGGGAGACAGGCGGCGGGCGTTTGCAGCTGGCGCCGAGGGAAGGCCAAGTCTCGCGATAATGATGACGGGCGCAACAATGACCCAAAAAAGAAGCGAAGCGAGATGATGCTGGGTCGCACGGGGGGAGTGCGATTGAAGAGAAGAAGAAGAAGAGAGGCAGACGAGATGAAATCAGTAGCGCGGATGGCGCATCGTCGAGACCCCAGGGTCGTTTCGCGGCGGGAGAGGGCCCTGAGTCGTGGCGAACGGTGGAAGTGCCGGGGGCGCGGGCCAATGAGGCCAAGAAGCCAAGGCGGCTTTGTTTTCCCAGTCTGCTCTGCTTATAACTAGCTTGTTTATTAAACGTTGGAGTGAAATCGAGGCCCCCCCTCCCTTTTGGGTCCGGCGTTGCTTGGCGGAGTTGCGACAATGTACTGGTACGGCGGCGGCGGCGGCGTCGTCGTTGTCGGCGGCGCAAGGAGGAGCAAACTGTGGCGGCGGTTCGTGTGGTTGGTGGAGAGAGCGGATAGGCAGGGAAGAAAGCCGAGATGGGGGAGGATGAGGATGATAATGATGATGATGTGGAAGAATACGTAAGGCTGTGTGACTGTGCGACTGTATCAAAGTACTAATGGAATGAATGGTGCGCGCGGCCAAGACTGAAAAGAATGAGAGAAGAAAAGAATAAGAATCACCGTCTTGAGCAGCCCAGACAGAGGAGAGGGAGGGATTTGGAGGAGGGACTTGGAGGAGGGTTTTGGCTAAGCTGGACCCGGTCTTGTGCAACGGGAAGGTGCGACCCTGTGGAACGAGGACCTGCCTAGACAAGAGGCAGAGACACGAGCTGGACGACGACTGGTACCCAGGTAGATGGCAGAATGTGGCTCTGCTCTTGATGCGGAATTAAAGATTACTTCAAAAGGGCTAACAAATGTCAAAAAAAGAAGAAGAAGAAAAAATCTGTATTTGTCCAGAGCTAGTCTCGGCCAGATTGCGTGAGATTGGATGCATCCTCCGATGGATAGATAATCCTGCAGTCTAGAGCCCGCCGCCGCCGCCGCTGGGGGGCAGATGCAGCTTTTTTTTCCCAGAGCACCTGGGCAGGTGGCTTGGCGCCCTTGGGGGGGAGGGGCACAGGGGGGCGAGGCTCTGTGGACTGGTGGGTGGGCGGGCAGCGGGTTAGCGGGCTGCCGTGGGCTGGAACAGTGGGCGGCCGCTGAAAAGATTTAAAAAAAAAAAAAAATAATAATTCGCGGCTGATGTTGTGGCGCTGCTAGGCTTTATCCAGGTAGCGCTGTACCTTAATGCTGGGGTGGAGGCTCTGTTACATTGATTACCTGCCCAGTTAACCATCTGCAGGGTCAAGCATCAGTTGCTTCCCCCCCCGGTACTATCTACTGGTCACAGAGTACCGGTAGAAGGGTGCTTCGTTCCTCTCGTGTCTCGCATGTCGCTCATCTGTCTTGTGTAAATGTCTCGCGCAGCAGCCATCTACACCACTTGCCACTGCACCAGTCAGTAGTTAGGTTTCTTTCCTCGGCCGCCGACACTGCCGCCTTTGCCTGGCCGTGGCGCGCCCGTTCCAGTCACTGTACGGCCTGGCCATCCGCGCACGTGTGTCCCAAGTGCCGAGCCAATGGCATGTTGCAGTTTCTCTTTTTCTTACCCATCCAAGTCCTTGCCTGCGCCTGTCGTTTCTCTCCCTCGTTGACTCTCTTGATTCAATCAATTCCTGGTTGAATGCTGCGGCGCGTGGTTGCGGCCATGTCTCCGTGCGTTTTGACTTTGACTCTGGCGCCACGCTCCCCCCCCCTAATCCGAACTCTCAGCCAGGGCGGCATTCCTACGCCTTCTCTCCAGGAAATCGACCGAAGCAAAGCCAAGCGCTCAGCTGCCAGTGAAACTTAAAGACGGCCACCCCCGCTTGAACCATCCCAAGGGAAAGAAACAGCGGGGCCGCAGACTCGAATGCGACCCTGCCAGTGCTGTCGCACGACAGGTTGACCAGATGAGCTTAAATAATTGGCTAATGTTTGCTGTTGCGTCCGTCGAGGCTACTGTGACCTGACCTGGCCGTTCGGTCACTGAGCGAGATGTTACCAAAAAAAAAAAAAAAAAAAAAGGCCTCGTTCACGGTGTGCAAACGCCTGTACATGGACAGCCAGTGGCTACACGGACACTGTGAACGACCCTCGTGTTGACGGTGGAGCAGACGCTTCTACTGGTACCAATGCTACTACTGATTGAATAATTCTTGACAACAAAAAATCACCAACACAAGGACGGTACTTGCAGAATAAAAATGCACATCCCCTTGTGCCCCTCCACCACTGCTGGCAATGTGGATGTTCTCTGCAAACCGTTAATAAAGTGGCTCCGCCCAACCACAGTCCATCGTCGTCTCCCTCTATCAGTAGTTCGCCAACACAGCGCCTCAAACAGACCCCAAGAACCAAGCCAGCCCTGGCACGCAGCGTCTCAGTTAAAGACCTCTTCGCGTTTGCTCATTTTGAAAATAGAATACGAACCCTCGCACGCAGAGACGAACCTGTCTTCTTTTCGGTATTGACAGAGCCAGCCATCTATCCCTGTCCCCTCTCTCTCCACTCACCTTGTTAGGCGCAGTGGGTACGGATAGTTGGTTACAGGGCCTGGAAATCAAATCGTCAGCTCTATCCGCGCCCGCCGACCGATGCTTGCCCCAGTCCCAGCTCTTAAAAATAAAAAATAATTTTTTTTTTTTTGACAAGGACAGGCAAGCCACTCGAGCCGCGCGCCCGCAAATCAATATTTCGCGACAGCTCAGCATTACCTAGTAGAACATTGTCAGCAAGGTCACGGGCAGTGCTTTTTCCAGCATTGACACACTCTTGTGATGTCAGGTCTTGGCTTGTGACAAGACACACCATGCCCACGATGGCAATCACCGCGCCCTCGCCAAGATCTTGGATTGCAGCTGGCCCCCAAGCCGCCAAGCCTTTTCTCTGGGTAACGTCCAAGGCCAATAAATATCCCACATATTGGGGGGGGCATGGGCATGCTGCGATGATCAATGGACTGAAACCCGTGGACACAGCCACCGCGCTTCTTGTTCTCTTGTATCGTTTCCTCGCACCATCAGATACTTGCCGCGCCAAGCTACCGATTCATTATTACTTTTTGCTTGGTCCTTTGAAACTTCCAACCATCGCCCACGCAGCGCCACGTTTTCCCAGCGTCCACCCGCGGCCCAGCCTCACAGAAGTGAAAGCCAGCGCTCTCAGCCCACAACGCAACGGGCCAGAACCCAGTTCAGCCTCACCTCGCCTGTAAGCAGTGTGGCTGCGATGGTGCAATGCCCTTTTATTCGGTTTTTTTCAGCTGAGACCCCGGTGAGCTGAGGCGAGCGGCTCATCCACCAGCTAATCTGTCGCTAGCCTGGCACGCTGGGACCCGGCCTGGGCGGCCAGCGAGACTGTTTTGCCTGCGCTGCCGAATTGGCACAGCCACAGGGTTCAAATCGTTGCATCCGACATCCCTCTTCTCTCTCATCCTTTCTCGACGAGGCCTATTGACTCCAGTCCGTGATGTTCGACCGCTCACTCCATCATCCATGCAACTACTCTTTTTGCTTCCCCGCTGCACTTTCACGCAAAAACGTAAACAGCAAACGCTCCGTGGTTGAACCCTAAATCCTACCGCCGATAATCTCATCACATCCCCTCCCGCCAAGCCGTCGATTAGGTAGTGCAGCACAACCAAAGTTCTCCATCTTGTCCCAAAGCCGCTTGGCCGCCTCCCCGTATGCTGTAAGCAACTCGGACCAATTTCCATCATCGGGGGACAACCTTTTAACCTCTTCCGTCCAAGTTGGCCGAAATGAAGAGATGAAATGAAGAAAAAAAAGTCTCCGTCGCATTAAACTACCCGCCACACGGGATCCAGTAAAATCAGCACTTGTTTCTTTCTTACATCCGGGGGTCTGTCTACCAGATCATCACTCACAGCAAGAAGCGACAAAGAAGGCATAAATAATGACACATTTGTGCAAACAAGGCCACTTTGCTTGTTCCAGCCCTGCCTGACGGAAATATTTCCGACACTTTCCAGCCTTTTCACGCTGGTAGGCTGCTTGTAAGCAACGGTGTGATGATGCAGGCCTTCCAAACTCTTCCCCAGCTTGTTGTGCCACCCACCCCTCGAACAGGCATTGCATGCAGACAAAATATTAGATGAGTGATTAAGATGCTGAGTAGATGGGCATAGCCCCCAATTACAATCACTTGACAACGTGGCAAATGCAACGCATAGGCCACAAAGTTACCGTGCAGAAAAGCCAATTTCGACTACAGACTCATCACTACTCCTCTCTGTCTCTCTTTCTCTCCATAGGGGGTCTGGATTGTCGCCGTAACTTCTTTCAACGCTACTTGTCAGAAAACGTGGCCAAGCCGCTGAATCTCGTTTAGTCATCGTGCGATTGTCCGAGATGCCCGGTCCGAGGCTCAAGCGTGAAGCAAGAAAACCTGATTCTGCCCCGCGTGGGCTTACATCTTTGGGATCCTTCCGCCCTACAGCCGTCATTGACGGCAGCTATTTAGCCGTTGAGGAAACACCACCAATCTATTCACATCTGAACGGCACTAGCCGCCCCGACCCATCTCGGCCCTCCCACGAAGGACCGCTTGTAGGTCGCAAGAGTCCGCAATCAACGGCACAGGTTCCCGCGACCCCTGTGAAAGCTCTCCGCCAATATGCACCCCCAAGCCACGAGCCTTGTGAGCGCGTATGCGCGTAATATACCTGTGGAGCCCATTGAAAGTTGTAGTACGAAATGACTGCGGCCGCGGCCCAGACTTGTATATTCAGTAGTATATCCGTAAGCAAACAATATTCCACAGAGCCCCAAACGGCTCGCTTGAACGCCACTTCATGCAAAATCACGCGCGATAACAATAGCTGTGGTGGAAACATCCTCTCCAAATTCGAGCAACGCCTCCAGCTCATCCCTGTCTTCAGCTCATAAATCTGAGGCGCTGTCCATACTCGATAAGCACGCTCCAAATAAAAACATAGATTAAAACAAACCAAGTCACACCTGTCAGCCTCGTAACCCTCTTCTCCATTCCATTCTCGGCTGGGCGACAGCTTGCGAGCGGCATTGCGCTGATCAATCCCTTCCGCAATGCTTAGCCTCTTGGCGCTGCTGACATGCCTGCCTGGCGCAAAGCCACACTCGGACAACTCGGCGTCAGATGTACCGGATTGGCAGCCTGCCCAGAGCTGGCTTATTCAACAACGCCACCAGCTTGCTGGGCATGCTGCACTCGAATCCTTCTGCGTCACAGCTTGTCTCGCAGCGCGCTGCTTTGCTTAGCTCGGGAGCAGCATATTGTCAAATGTGAACCACGGAGATAGGTCCGGCATGTTCCAAGTAAGCAGGTTCGACATTTCGTCGGCCGTTTTGATATAGTCGTCGATAGAGGGCTGCAGCATGGCCCCATTCTGCGCCATGACGCCTGCCGACGGCATAATCTGTAGAGGCGGCCGCTGCGATGTGCCTGGTGTCATGGGACCCAGGCTGCCATCCATGGGCATCGACATCATCCCATTGAACGGCGTGGCGTTTTGGCTGTTTGCGCTCCTCGGCGGTACGTTTCGGCTCGACTGCGTCATTGGTGACGGATACGTGTTGGACGAGGATGAGGTTTTCGGGCTGTGTGACGTATGCGAAGCCCGTTGCAGCTCAGACCGGCCTCGTCGGAACGGTGCCAGTCGGGACAAATGATGCATGTCCGCAGAACCAGTAACTTCTGTCTCGTCGGGCGATTCTCCGCTTGTCGCGAACTTTTCTGCGATTTCTCGGAATCCAAACAGTGTACAAATTGGAAGCAGTGCGCGAAGAACAGAGTTGCGGGTGGCAGTGTCGCGGCTAAACGTTTGGAGGCATTCGATGTTGGTACCGAGGTTGGACTTGGTTTGCTGAACGATAAAGGGGCTATGGTTGATGGTTGCGGCATAGACAAGCTGCACCTTGGAGGATTCGAAAGCCGCGTCGACGCAAAACAAGTCGTCAAAGACACTTCGCCCCATGCACAGCGCCCTGCGGAAGAGCAGCGATACCTCGATGGCGTGGTGTCGGCAGAGATCCTGACATCTGGTTTTGAAAGCGTCCGGTGCAACTTTGAAATCGTTTGACAGGGGAAAATTGAATCCGGCCAGGGATGTTCGCGTCAAGTCAAATATAACTGCATGCATAAGCAGATGCAGCACAAATACAGCTCCCAAGATGTTGTCTTCTCTGAGAATGTACATGTTCATGTCGGTCATGTAATACTTTTCGGGAAGCCTTGCGATAGTGGTCTCGAGACGCTGGATAATCTGAGTGAATTTGGAATCGTTATCCCATATCTTCTTCTCTTTTTCGGGGTTTCGAATGAGACTGCTTCTGTTAGCGATGGTTGAGGCACGAGAGTGCTTGGTCTACTTACTACATGACTTTCGATCGAAGTCGCAGCACCAATATAGACAGTGCTTGGAAATCCAGGTGCGGTATTATATCTGTCATGTCGCTCTGTTCGATCTCTTCGAGAAAGTATGGGTGAGCCATCGTCTGTGACGTGAAATTCTGCTCGGGACAGGGTAAAGGGATTGAGGGCACGTCGTCTCTCCAGCAGAGGTTCTTTTCGACGCCGTTTCCAACAAGAACGTCGAGATAGTAGCAGGCCCAGACAAGCCGAATCTCACTCTCCCGTTCCATGATTTCTGTCGGAGAAGCACTCGCATCCAGAGGTCGGTACGAATCCAAGCCCAGCAGCCGCACCATGCGGTACAAGACGGAGATGAGAACAAAGACCATGGCGTTTTTGTCCTCACGGAGGCTGTAGTCGCATAGTAGTACCATGGTCTATTCATCAGATGTTAGCTTTAAATACATTAGGGGACCGAGCTCCTTTGTAGTCATACCATGAGGTTGTGCACATCTGGCGCATGTAGATCCCGCATAGCATCTTGCCTAGCTTTGACAGCCCACTTCTCGCCCGGGATTTGGCTCGCATCAACGACCATCGTCTCACCGCACTCAGCGACGTGGTCGAAATACAAATGCCTGGCATAATGTTAACACTGATAGATTCATACTACACAAGTTGGGGTTAAACGCACCGGGCTCCGAGAGCGCACATGACGTAAAGAAGGGGCTCTCCGTAGTCTTGCACGACACTATCTTGATCCAGCGATTTCATGAATGATGGTCTATGAATAAAGGATAGATTGCGCAAAGGAGCAGACCGGTTGAAGTATGCTTTAATGAGCGTTTTGCGGAAGTTGCCGTTTTCGGGCAGCCGTTCCGAGTAGACGGCCTCGGGTTCCTGCGCCAGGACATCAGGGAGAGCTCCTCTAAATTTCGGGGTTTGCGGTGGCTGCATATGCTGCTGGAGATGCTGACGCGGTTGCTGGGGTGGCTGCTGGTACTGCGGAATATTCGACAGCGAGGGTGGCACCTGATGGTAGCTCTCATGGGCCACGGGCTGGTGAGTATAATTGTTTACCCCATTTTGCAAAGCGCTGTGGTTGTAGATCTGGCTTTGTGCATTTGGTGGCTCTTGGTGTTGACGAAGCTGTGGTAGTGGGTACTGGGTCTGCGGATAGTTCATCTGCATAGACTCTTCCGAGGGAACGCTCTGGCGGTTGAGTGGCTGAAACTGGCGTTGGTCGGGCTCGGGCCGCATGGGGTGTATGTCCATGGGAGTATACGTCTCACGGGGTTCTTGCTTTGTCGGCGTGGTGCCGTGAGCTTGCCTGCCGGGAGACAGACTGCCGCTGGCGGAGGGCTCACGATCTTGTCTACCGGGGTAGGTGCATTTGAGGTTGCGCAAAATGCAGCGGCGACAGGCGGGGCGGGTTTTTGTGCAGCGATGCTTGGAGGCGCGGCATTCCTCGCAGGAGCCTACCTTTCGCTTCTCGACGCCGGCGGCACGAAAGATGTCGTCGGCAGATTTCTGTAATTCTTTGCGGGAGATGAATTCATTTTCGCGGTCGTATCTGGGGCAGGGGACGCCGAGGCGCAAACAGTTGCGGCAGTCGGGGAGAGATCTATCGCACCGGACCTGGCGCGAGAAATGTTAGTAAAAGACCATTATCTGTTTCTTTCATTCTTCTCAAGTCTGAAACAAGTTGACGCAGAGCATCGACCAGGTTCAGCTAGAAGACGAGGCTGCGGGGAGGACAGAGACCGGACGGTCGGGAAGTGACGACATACCTTGCGGGAGCGACAAATGAGACAGGCTACAGAGGCAACGACAGGAACCATGTCAGTAAAGTACAAGCGAAAGATGCGAATTCAACAAGAAGAAGAAAAGAGGACGATTAAATGAGAGCGGATCTCGTTGTGAGATTTCTGGGGCACTGACCGATATCAGACTTGGGGCCGTCGTGGGAGGCTGCGGCAGTCGCAGCCTCTTCTGTAGGCTCAACGGCGGTCGCAGGCATGATGGTGGGCGCAGCAGCAAGCTTGGGGTGGGCTTGCGCGCGGAAACTGGGATGAGGTGCAGGCTAGCTGTAGAATGCGACAGTATGATTAAACATTCATGATAGAGGGCGCAAGCGGGAAAAGAGAGGCATGATCGGGCGGCAGGGACGCCGACAGAGAGAGAGAGAGAAGGAAAAAGCAGAGGTAAAATGTGTATGAGCGGCGGAGGAGGAGACAAAGGCGGTTCAGTTGCGGCGGGCGAGTCAGCCTCTGGAGCGACGGGCTTGCAGGCGTGAGCAGGCGAGGGTTGGCGAGTCGCAGAGTGAGCGTGGGCGGGCGGAAGTAAGAAACATCCGAGTGCCGGACGATCCCACCAGGTAAGGTAGGTAGGTCGTTGGGTGGGATGCGAATTGGGTGGTCAGTTGGCGGCAGGCCGTCGGCAGGTCGAGAGATGAGGACGAGGGATGAATGGATGGATGAATGGGTAGATAATTGGATGGGCTGGACGGGTTTGCTGGTGGATTATCAAGTGGATGTTTTTTGCGGAAGAATGGCCATATGCGGCTTGTGGTGTGGCGTTTGCGTGTGTGCGGAGGAGCTGAGCTCGCTCGACGAGAGAAAGAGGCAGGTCGACCAGCTAACGTAGCTGGCTTAACGTAGCTATCGGACCCGTCTCGTTTCGAATTTTGTGCGGCAATTTTCCCCCGAGCGGCCTGAATGCGGCAGACCGAGTAGTGCTTGTCGGGTTGGAGGCCAACACCGTATCACACGTGTACTCCGGGTACGTGCTCGCAAGATTCAACGCGAGGATTCTGAGGGGGAAAAGGCATTGGAGAGCAGACGGGAGTGGATAAGCTCTCTGTTATCAAGAAAAAAACGGGCACAAGCCACGAGAAAGCGCGACGGAGCCACTTGTCAACGAATGCCTACCTATGTTTGATGAACCTTGTCAATGCCAATTCGATGGAATACGGGGTGGGTGATGGGGTGGATAGCTTCAACGTCGGGGGCAAGCAGAGCTTATTCTCTGGCGGGCGAGGCGGGCGAGGCGGGCGAGGCGGGCACGCACCGGGATAGCGAGAGGCCGCAGACAAAATCTTACAGGCTTCGAGGCACCAGTGGCGGGCGCTGGGGGAGTGGCTTGCAGCGAAGGATTGTGGTGCAGACGGCGGTCGGCACTGTACTGGTACCTAATTACCTGGGTAGAGAGAGCCGCTAGAGGCTACAGGGGGGGACCAGGACGCTGGACGGCTCATTGTAGCTACGTAGTAGGCGTGCGAGTTGCGCTCGTTGGCTCGCAAAACAGCCACTAAATGATTAGCGCAGCAGCCCATAAATCTATTCATGCAGCGCTGATTGCCTGACAGACATGAGCCCAACAGGCATTGTTAGAGGCCTACTGGTATATTGCTCGGATGATTTGTACAAGAACGGCTCGTCTGTGCATGGATCTCAGAACGGATAAGATGGACCCGTGTTGCAGCTGTCAATTACTCTTAAATCCAAGCTAATAAGCACTGCTAGCATAGCGCTGCGCAAGCTCCAAGCAGCGAGCCGGGCAGCTGCCAGTACCTACCTATCCTTCTCCGCGGGCGACTGGTGACTGGCGACTGGCAGCCCGTGGCGCATTGCTTGATGCACTGCTGACGACAAGGCTTACAGCTGCAGGCCAACAGGCATGGAAGCTTCTCCAGGGAGGGGGAGGTACCTTTCTCCAGGCGGCCAGCCACCGAGGAACATGTTCGACAGTGCAGTGGACCGGACAGATACCAGCAGCCCCGGCGCTCCCAAAGCAGCCTAGCGTGTCATCTGGTTCGAGCTTGGCACTCTGCAACTGGCCGCGCTGGGTGGCAAGCAAAGGTGAGAGAGAGGAGGTGGTGGTTGAATTCAGCACGGACGGCCGCTGCTGACATGTCGAAAAAAAAAAGAAGAAAAAAAGAGGACGGCAGCGCGGGGCATCAGATCAACTGCACTATCGAACGATTATCATCATCTCCGTCTTGCTCCTCTTCATCAGGCCATATTGCAGAGGGCCAGCAAACAAGCCCTGACTGCCCTTGCCGACCCATCTGCAGCCAACATCTGTCACCAGCAAACACACTCGTGACAATGGCAACTAATCTGTACAAACTCTCTCTCTCTCTTCCCCGCCCCGCTCTACTGCCCTGCCCCGTCGATTTTGGCGTCTTCATAAACCATAATAAAGCCGCCCATATCTCCCCCGGTTACGCACCAGGTAAGGATTTGCCCCCAGCTCAGCACAGAGCTTCTTGATCTGCTAATCTTAATGCGGTGTGCCTGTCCCTCTGTGCACAAAAGCCCTCGTCTTCATGACGTCGCCAGAACCAAAGACGAAGCTTCACCAACAACTGAGACAAAAGAGAGAATAAAAGGCCATCCGGTCATGACCGTCCTATCTTCGTCGCATCCAATGCCTCAACCCGTGTGCTACGCTAATCCCGAAACTCTTTTTGCTATCCCAACTTCGTACAAGCGTCCGTGGAGTGTATGATGCATGACACCCATGTCCTGCTGTCCTCGACGATCCTATGGTGGCAATTGGCAAGAAAAATTAAGATGCCTCGGGCGACGTCGCTGACGATTCAAGACGTCTTGCATCTCTTTTAAACTCGTCACTTGAAAGAGTCATTGCTGTCGGTCGGCGCCCCGCGTAGGCCCCATCTGAGCCATCCCTCACCAGTTCATTCCCGAGTCATTTTCAGGTCATGTCTCACCACCGTTCAGCCCTCCTTTCTTCTCGTGTCTTCTCCCCTCGTGCTTGCTCATGACGTGGGCTGCCGCTGCATCTGCTGCGTGGCGTCTTTGTCTTCCCCACCGCCTCAAAGGCATCGCTTATTCTTCCATATTCCTCCGCGCGTGCATGGCGAGCCACCTCAACAAGGCTGGGTCAGTCAGGGATAAGAGGGCACACACTGCGACCGACCGATGCATTCAGGGTCCTTGAGCTGAGGGGTCCCGTGTCGTCGAGTTGCCCCCCTCTCACACGCATGTGCCCTCCTGCATGCTATTACTACCTGCCAAGCCGGCACTGCACATTCGGCTTTGCCACGCAAAGTACTATATTTCAACGTCGCTGATTCACCTGAAAGAGCTTGTTGCCGAGATAACGTGCGTGACCATGTCTCGCAATCTTGCACTTCCGGTCTGCCCTGCTACTTCATCCCAGTTATACGTGAAACCTGCCCCTCTTCCCAGATAGCTTAATCCTCACCTTATTTCCCTCGTACTTTTATTTGCTGGCCAGAGCGGCCAACTGGTCCCAGCCGCCCTCGCGTTTTACGGCATATTTCTCTCTGCTTCTGTAAAAACCTAGAGCGTGAAGGGAAAAAATGGTGTTAGATGTGGTGCTCGTGTTTCGGCTGTCGCAGATCTCGGCCCACTCCCAAAGCACACACGGCACAATCACGCGCAGTGCAGAGAGGTTGCGCACCTAAAGCTACATCAAATAATTGTCCTACTCAAGTTTCTCGCGGACTATGGCTTGTCTATCTCGTAGCTTGCGTTTGTCATTGTCGTATTGCTGCGCAGAATCTAGTGCGCAATACCACGACGACGTCCAATCCACTCGCTCGCTTTGAGTGATGGGTATGAAGCTCGATGGCAAGCAATCATTACCCTCGTTCACACCATTGCCAATGACGAAGAAGTCTTCCGACAACCATATTCGAGCTCGTCCTCATTTTTTTTATCAAGCATGGCCTCTGCCACTACAAGCAAGGACAGTACAGAAACGGAATCATCCCGATCGCTGCGATGGTGCCGAGGCAAATAATCGTAGAACAGCCGTCAGTGTCATCTTTAGTGAAAATATGAGACTCGTGATGTGCAATTCAATCACTTGCAATTCATCTCGGGATTTTTTGACACAGTCTTTTGTGATAGCATCTAAATATCCCTCGTTGCTAGTACCTGGTCCGTTCCTGTCACAATATCAGACAGCAGACCCTGCAGACAATCGATCTATGCATATATTCCTATCCTTGAGACAGATACGCGAGACTGTTGAATGCGACTTGCCCGCTCTCGCCATTCCTGATCACTTCGAAATTGGCCCTTGTGAGTCCGCGGCCCCTGTCAGCCATGCAGTGAGACAGGCAGTAGCTCTCTACCGGCTCGGGGACGGCGCGGCGAATCTTGTCGCACTTGATGGGCGTATCCTGGCGCAGCTCGCATTGCCGGAACGTGCTGTCCTTGACGCAGCCGCAGCTGTACTGCACCCGGCTCAAGCAGCACATTGTGAGTGAGGCTGGGTGGGGTTGCGCGACGACAAAACCTGTGACCGAGAGAATGCGAAACGGTTTCTCGGGAGTTCTGCGGAATGATTCCCGGACTTCGCTGATGATTTGCACCGGGTGGGAGACGAGTGAGAGTAAATTTTCTGTGCAGTGTCGTCCGTGGCAGTTGTGTTGGCATTACCTTTTCCAGGAGAATTTGTTTCGACCTGCGCTCGCCCTTTGCTGCCATTGGTGGGTTACGCGCCCAACAACCTCATCACCCAGATTCATTGTCCTCGCTGCAAACCTTTCAGTGAACAGTACACAAATAAAATTTCACAGGGACAGCACTTTTGTCTTCAATTGTTCCTTTATGCAGTCGTAGGTTTGTATCCACGGGAGGGAACCAGGAAATGGCACTGCTGAGATCGCCTACCCGGGACAAGATGATTGTTCAAAATTCTATTGTCATATTGTTCTATATTCGAAGCTATTTTCTATACCTACTGGAGGAGCTTCTTGTACTGTTCCAGAACAAATTCCTCCGAGCTGCGTCCTAGGCCCAAAAGCTCATTGTCAGACTTCTCAAAGCTGCCACCGTAGCCGGGAGTGACCAGAGAGCGGTACAGGAATGGAGCAATATTGTCAAAGGTAAAGATGCCCTTGGCCAGCCCCTCGCCCGCCTTCTTGACGAGGTCGTCCGTCTTGACGTAGCTCACCTGCCATGGCTTCTCCGGCGCTGCCTTCTTGGCCAGCTCGAGCAGACGCTCCTGCGAGATTTTGAGGTCCTCGAGGAGGACGGCGCGGTTCTTGGTCTCGTCGAGGTGCTCGACAATGGCGACAAACGCGCGGCCGAGCGTCTCGACGTTTGTGGTGCTGAAGAGGGCCTTGCCGTCGTCGAGCAGCGTCGGCTTGTAGTCGGCGACGTTGAGGATAAAGTGGTGCTGGATGCCCCAGTCGAGGAACGCGCCGGTGTAGACAAATGTGTACGAGATCTGGCCGGCGGCGGCCTTGGTCTTGAGGTACTCCTCAATCTTGACCTTTTCGGCAAAGACGGGGATCTGGCGGCCCAGCGGGTTCTCGACGTTGCTGCCGTACTCGGTGGGCAGGAAGCGCGGCACGCCGGCGGCAATGGCGGCGTCGATGATGGTCACCTGCAGCGAGGCCACCTCGGCGGGCAGCGTGGAGATGACGACGTCTTGGCCCTGGAGGGCGCTGGTGAGGGCCGGGAGAGAGGCAAAGTCAACGTCGATGACCTTGATGGAGGAGGGGAACGTCGACTTGGAGCCCAGGCGGCGCAGGACTTGGAGGTTGTGCTTGGAGGCGGAGAGCTTCTCGAGGGCAATGGCGCCGACGTTGCCCGTGGCGCCGACGAGAGTGACATTCTTGACAGAAGACATGATGTGTATGATTGATGTGTTTATATGTTCAAAGTGGCACTTTTTCTGTGTGTTTTGTAAAGATGTGAGTGAGTTGACTGTAGGTGCAGTGTGAGAGTTGAGATGGTTGTTGGATGCTGGATTCAATCGACAACAATTGGAGATTTGAACACCGTCTTATATAGATGGTTGAATCAAGGGTCCGCGACAATGACAGACAATGATAGACAAATATTACGACATATTGTGCAACATGTGGGAGGTCCGCCCGCCCCTCCGCCGGCTACAAGCTCCGACCCGCCTGTAGCTCCGCATGGCTGGCTGTCGGATTTCCAACCGCCAACTCTATTTCCGTAGGTGGGATGCCGACTGATTAACGATCAACCCACTGCGTGCATCACTTGAATCGGCGCTAGCCTGGGCGTTGAATCTGATTGATACACGAGATCGACTATTATTCAGCGGAGTGAGTTTGTTGTCATCATGTACTTTGCCGAGCCTCTGCCTCGTAAGGTGGTGTTGCTGGGGCCACATTGGAATCAGTGTGACCCGACACGGTGGAAGGTAGAATGACAATGCGGGCCTGTTTCTAGGGGTTTCGAGACTCTGCCTACGTTGAGAGTTTTGTTTTGTTATCATTAGGACTTGTAGTCTCTGTACGAAAACTACTTGGTGACCCGACTGAGTGCATGACTATGTGTAGGTAGAGGCTCGGAATATGCGTTTTTAAGTTGTTCACACACTCTGGCACATACGATCAAGTCAGTTTCTCCCGCGAATTGACATGCTTGTCTTGCTCTGCTCCTCACTTGGCGGTAGGTACCCAGGCTGGCTCTGTCACTGTGGTAAAGACAGGAGCGTCATGATGCCGTTGTGCCAAGTGAAAACCAGTTTTGTAAATATAAGCAATCCCGCAGTAGTTCCACGCGTCCTATGCGCTGGCTGGGAACCTGCAGTAATGCCAAGGGCGGGAGCAACAACAAACTCACCGTTTCTTCAATTGCGTAGCTGAGCAAAATCTTTAGTCTCTGCGGAGTATCCGGACTGTACAGTACAGTGCAACAGCAAAAATTCTGCACACGCGTACATTAAACTAGCCTGCAAGAGGATTAGCGCAACCTACAAACCAAAACGGCAACTCAAGTGGGATGACCGATAGAGACTCGGCCATCCCACCTGCTCTCACCAACGTACTCAACTTCTTCAACGCACCAGCCATGGCAGCTTAGAAAGACAAGGAGGCATTGTCAATGCTAAAAAACATTTCCTGCGAATGTGCCGTGTCATGATGGAAAACCCTATGCGTCTTTTTCTGTTTTCATTATTCATCTCCAAAAAGCCTCCATGATTTTGATTATTATTTATTGATTTCCAGAGCTTCCGAGACACTCTCAACCTGTTGTCTTAGTTATCCCGCACTCGCCATCCCACAAAGCTGGGTCTGCCTGCAGCCATCACGGCACAGCAACCAGTAGTGTCGGCACTCGTCGCTTGTACCTGCAGACCAAAGCGCGCCCGCAACGGTCGGAACGGTCAGCCATGGCTGAAAGCCCCGTCCCCGTCAAAAAGCAATTCGTCTGCGAGTGCGGCCGCGAGTACATTCGCAAAGAGCATTTGCAGCGCCACAAAGCCACACACGGCCGGCCCTCGTTCACTTGTCCTGCGTGCGACAGGTCCTTCACTCGGCTGTAAGTATCTCTCCCACCAACAACTACCCCTGCACTCAGAGAGCGCCACGAGTTTTCCCGGTGGAAACACAAAACCATCACAGAAGGCTGCAAGATATGCATAAACGTGCTTATTAGGAGGAGCGAACACTAATCTCTTCAGTGATTTGCTCCGGCGACACTCAAAAATTCATGGCGCGGTAGTGCCCGACTCTCGCAAAGAACCGGCCTGCGATGCCTGTCACGCCAGCAAGATCAAATGCGACGGAGGCAGCCGGTGCTCCCTCTGTCGCAAACGCGACATCGAGTGTACTTATCAGCGCGCCAATCTCGCGCGGCGGGTGATTGAGGCCAATCCTGATGTCGTCTTTGATCTCAGCGGCGGCAACTTTTCCGCCAACAGGACGCCGTCTACCACAAGTCAGCACAGTGCGCCGGTCGCCAGTGCCCCCCGAAGCGTGCGCGCAAACAGCCAGACCAGCAGCAGTCCCGTAAGCGATGCCTCGTCGCCACCGATTTTTACCGCGCCGACACACGTGACCCCGTTGGAGGCATCCTGGAACGAACGCACCAAGGCCGGTACGCGGGTTATTGCTCACGCCATGGGTGTTCTACGCGATGGCGGCGACAGCGATGCGTTGTCGAACCCTTCACCGAACATGAAGGACTGGCTGGACGACTGCTTCAGATCCTACTTTGGGCAGTTCCACGAGACCTGGCCCATTCTACACGCCCCGGCGTGCGAGGACGACCCAATTGAATATGTGCCGCTGGCGGCCTCAATCGCCATCATCGGCGCATGGCGTCAAGTCACGGACCCGGGCGCTATGCAAATGATTTTTGCCATTCATCAAATTTTGATGCAGTACTTGTTTGCACAACTGGTAAGTTGTTCCATCTTGCTGAGCCGAGCAACACCAACTAATCATTTGCCGACAGACGCGTTTTACGTTCGACTCTGGCAATCCCTGGCCAATCGAGCTATATCAGACTAGCCTGTTGAATGCTATATTTGCATTCGAGATAGGAGTATGTACCGCTGGACCAGATAAGCTCCTTTCAACTAACGTCTCCAAGAAGTGGTCCTTCATACCAAGGGGTAGGATGCTCCATGTGGCGGTATCGACAATTCTGCGACAAACAAACATGTTTAACAGCGAAAGCGCCATACACCATCAACGGAGGCACTATCCCAGCAACTTCATGCCGTGGATCTTTGGAAAGCATGACTCTTGGAAGAGGTCAGTATTTTCTTGAAAACTCAGCATTGTCCAAGTCCATCACGCTGACTGCAACAGGCTTGCGACGAGTGCCGTCAAGTTGGACCGCGACATTGCACTTTTGTACAACCAACCTCCGTTTATCCACAATGAGGAGCTGAATCTGCAGCTCTCATCCTCCTTTGCATTGTGGAACGCACACGGGCTCCACGTCTTATCCCAGCGTCTTCCGCGGGAGCTCACCCAGCGCCAGGAGTATCGGATATCGCAGCTCATGACTATGACGGATGCCAATCTCCCCTTTCCCCTCTTCGCCGAGGACGTGGAGCTCGTCCTCCTGGGCGCGGCCAACAACGTGTGGACCTACCGCCGGCAGTTTGCCGCCTCGACGCCCGCCGACCTGGCCGGCCAGCGCATCCACATCATGATGCAGCTCGAGCTGTGCAAGCACCAGCTCAACCGCATGTACAGCATCCAGAGCTTCCCCAAGAACCACACGGCGGAGCTCGAGGTCATGCTGACGGCCTACTACGGGCGCGAGGACGAGGAGACGAGCCCCGTGCTGCTGACCGAGGCCATGCGGCGCTTCTCCCAGGCCACCTTTAGCGCCGCCGTGCTGCACAGCCTCCTCGAGCTGCACATGTGCGCCGACGTGCAGCAGCTCGTCGACGTCACCTCGGGCCTCTACGACGGCAACGAGCTCTACACGGACATGGTGCTGCAGAAGCAGGCGCGCATCGCCGAGTGGGTTGGCAGCATCGACGCCCGCGCCGCCGTCATCCGCGCCGTCACCATCCTGCGCTTGTACGAGGAGCACGTCGCCAACACGGGCAACGCCAACAACCGGTGCCTCGACCCCATTGTGCATGTTGCGCTGCTTGCCGCGGCGGTGGTGGCGCGCGCGTGGGCCGAGGGCGTCCTTCAGGAATGCATCTGCGCCGTCGCGATGCCGACGCTGGAACTCGGCGGCATGCCCGGCCTACCGGACGACGGAGCGCCGGCGGTCGTGTCGTGGAAGGCGACGGGCGGCCGGCTGCAGTATCACGGCGTCGCGCTGTGCCGCTGCAACTTGCCGAGCTGGCGGGAGCGGTTCGCAAGAGGGCTTCCAGAGGGAGGCTGGCGGCAGCGCATGGATAGAAACTGGCCGATGCTATAAGACATGTACATTTTCATAGTTGGCTAGCGAGTATTTTACGAATCATGACCTTTTTATCATACCGTGTGTAACCTGATGGCGGCGCACAACGTTGCTCTGCTTGGACTGGGACTTGCTCATCAACTGCCGCACACACAGACATGCGGTCAACGCTCCTTTGTCCTGCAGTGAAGCACTCAACTCTGTACCACCCACACCTCGAAAAAATAAATAAGCGCCCCAGATGACATGATCGTGAGCCGCTGCGTGATGTTATGATTAGTGGACCAGATCCCGGTCTAGCGTCGCGCCACACACGTCTGGCGACGGGCTTTTTTCCGTTTTTCTCCTTTGTGCTGACATCCGCAACCCGCATCCATCTCCTCTTTGTCCATCAAGCATCTCACCCGACGGGAGGGAGTACAAGGGAACGGTTTAATTAGGCTGCGACTGCCCTCTCTTTCTTCTCTCACCTGCGCTCTCACCTCGATCTCGGTTTGCCCTCTTTCATGCCTCACTCAAGAACAAGCGCAACGCCATCGACCCAAGTCAAGAGTCGCACCTACAGCGCGAAGCCTGGCAAGGATTAAAAACAAAATAAAAAATCTCACCAGGCGGTCAGAAAACGCGTCAACCATGAGCTCGCTGCTGAAAATCGGCGGTACCGCCATCAATGAAGGGCACGAGGCCGAGGAGACGACGCCTCTCCTCAGCAGCGGCGCCGACCTCTCCGGCGCCGCTGCGAATAGCGCCAACCTCTCCGGCGCCGTTGAGAATGGCGACGCCGCGACGCCGCCGCCGCCCGACAAGCCGCTGCCGAAGCTGCAGATGTTCCTGCTCTGCTACGCGCGCCTCATGGAGCCCATCGCCTTCTTCGCCATCTTCCCCTACATCGCGGCCATGGTGCAGCGCAACGGGCGCCTGCCCGAGTCCGACGTGGGCTTCTACAGCGGGCTCATCGAGTCGCTCTTCTCCATCACGCAGATGACGGTGCTCATCGTCTGGGGCCGGCTCGCCGACCGCCTCGGCCGCAAGCCCGTCCTCGTCTGGAGCCTGGCGGGCATGGCCGTCGGCCCGGCGCTCTTTGGCATGGCCACGACGCTCCCGCAGATGATCCTCTTCCGCTGCGTCGCCGGCATCTTCTCCGGCTCCACGCTCATCATCCGCACCATGATCTTTGACCACTGCACGCCCGCGACCCAGGCCCAGGCCTTCAGCTGGTTCGCGTTTGCGGGCAACGTCGGCATCCTCATCGGGCCCATTGTCGGCGGCTTCCTCGCGGACCCGGCGGGCCAGTACCCGGGCCTGTTTGGCGGCTGCAAGTTCTTCGAGGACTATCCGTACGCGGCGCCCGGGTTCGCCGTCTCGGCGATTGCGGCGACGGGCGTCGTCACGTCCATCTTCTTCCTCGAGGAGACGCTGGACAAGGACGCGCAAAAGACGCGGCAGCAGGCCGGCAGCAACAAGGCCGAGCAGCTGTCCATCTGGCAGCTCATGCGGACAAGCGGCATCCCGACTGTGCTGTTTGTCAACGCCTCGGTCATGATCATGGCGTTTGCGTTTACGGCGCTCCTGCCCGTGGTGCTCTTCACGCCCGTCGACATTGGCGGTCTCGGGCTGTCGCCGTTTCAAATATCCATCTACATGGCCATCCAGGGCCTCAGCCAGGCCGTCTGGCTGATTGGCATCTTCCCGCCGGTGCACAGGCGCATCGGCACCAAGAAACTGCTCATGGCGTGCGCCCTCGGCTATCCCTTCTTCTTCCTCGCCTACGTTGCTCTCAACGAGCTGCTGCGCGCCGGCACGCCGACCGCCACGACGTGGGCGTGGATCGTCGGGCCGCTCGCGGCCATTGTCGGCCCGGGCGTGTCCATGGCCTTCACCGGCGTGCAGCTCGCCCTGAACGATGCCTCGCCGGACCCGCACGTCATGGGCACTCTCAACGGCATTGCCCTGACGATAGCGAGCGGGCTGCGGTCGTTTGTGCCGGGCCTGACGACGGCTCTGTACGCGGTCGGGGTGAGAGAGCAGATTCTTCGCGGCCATCTGACCTGGATCGTCCTCATCCCCGTGTCTATGCTCATGTTGACTGTGATACCTCAGCTGCCCAACGACAAGCAGCCGGTCGCTTCAACGGCTCCGGAAGATGAATCAGACCTATAAAATCATTTTGGTATATACTGCATATAGACTGTAAAACTCGTGTAAAATGAAAAGTCCAACGTCTACGGAAATGTATTCTCCTACCCCATTTTGTTACATGCTTCTTTCAGGTACTACCTAGGCGGAAAATCGTGTCCTGTTTTAGACATTCTTCTCTCCAGTGATCTTGCGCTCTGTGCGTGCGTTTTTCCAATCGAAAATCACGTTTGGCTTCGACCTGATGGTATGGCGCAGCTTCTGCTCGCTACGCTGCATCCACACACTTGCCGGTGCTGTGCTGACCGGATACAAGGGCAAGTTGCGGTCGCTGTAAAAGACAGACACGACCGGTTTCTTCTCAAACGATGCAATAATGTCCAGCTCGCTTGAGATTTGTTCGCAGAAGCTCTCAAGCGGCAGGTCATTCACGTCCTGGCCAAAGGGATTCTCAATCTCGCGGCCAATCAGCAGCAGACCCAGGATGATGTACGCCGCGGCCATGGTCGCGGGGATGGCGACGTAGTGCAGCAGGCCCACGAGCTGAAAGGGCAGCAGCATGACGTAGACCCAGGTGATTTGGCTTATGGCGATGCTGTACGCAATGGGAAGCGGCGTGTTGAGGATGCGCTCGCAGCCAGCCAGGACGTCACCGAGGGCATTGAGGTTGTTGTACGCCAGCGTCTGCTGCATAGGCACCACAAGCTGCTGGTTGGCAACGAGCTCGTCAACGGCCAGGGCAAGGTGGCTTATAATCTCCAGCGGCAGGTTGCCGAGCGGTCTCGTCGCACGCTTGAGCGACTTGCGCGGGTTGCTGGCGGCAAACGAAACACCGAGATACTCGCCGACCGACTTGAAGAGACCCTTGGTCCTGCTGGTGCCGATGCTGCCGCCGACGTCCGCGGTGGCGGCCTTGGCAAAGGTGTCGAGGTGTCCGATGAGGTGCTGCAGGTCGTCGTAGTCGGTGTATGGCTCGAAGCGCAGCGTGTGCTTGAGGGAGACGGCAAAGGCGACGAGGAGGTTCATGGCGCTGAGCTTGTCGAGTATGGCGGCGCGCGAGTCCTGCCCGGCGCGGTCCTTGGCGTGGATCCAGAAGATGCGGCCCAGGACCTGCGACGAGGTGATGAGGGCCGTCCAGTACTTGCGGCCCTCCTGGTACCGCTCGTAGGCCGTCGAGCTTCGAAACGACAGGCCCAGGCCGACGACGAAACCGGTAATCGTGAGCAGGACGGAGTTGACGCCGAGCTTGTGGGTAGTTTCGGAAATGACAGTAACAGCCGTGGCCCACGCTCCGACGAAGAAGAGCGGCAGGATCATCTTGGGCAGGATGCTGCCGTGCATCTGGAGGAAGACGGGCCATTTCGAGTGTCGTGCGAGATCGCGAGGCCCGGTGAAGTAGTCGTCAAGATGCTGCGGGCCGCGGCGCGGAAATGATGAAGGGGGAAATGTCGAATTTGGGAGAGTTGGTGAGAGTATATCGTCGCGGCCTAGAGTGTCGCCTGTCATGGCGCGTGAGGCCGTCCCCTCCTTGGGTAACTGCAGCGGCGGCGGCATGTGGTCCATTTCGCCCTCTGACATTTTTGCTCACGCGATGCTGGGTATACTGCGAAGGAGAAATGAAAAGAGTGAAAAGGGTGAAAAGAGTGAAACGAGTGCTTTGAAAGAAATCAAGTGAAAGAGCAAACAACAGTCCTGGCTCTAGTATTAAGGAAAGTATGACAATCACAGAGGAAGAAGAGAACAAGTTTGGCAAAGGCGCTTGGTTTGGAGGTTTGGAGATGTTAATAAAGCTGGCTGTGCCATCATCCATGTACTATACTAAGCCTTGTCGGGCATTCGTGTAACGACTTCCTTGCACGAGTACAGCCTCGCCGAGGAAGAGTCGGTGACTGCCTCACGGCAAGGAAGAAGAAAATTGAGCAAAGCCCCCCGTAAGAGCCGATGACAGGGCTTTGATACCAATCAGTCCCTGGCAGCGGCGGCCAGGCGGATCGCGGTGTTCCAGGCCCCGGCGCTGTGGACCCGGAGACTACGTGTTTGTCAATACAAAGGACGAAAAGAGCAGAGCCCCCTGAGCCATGAAACACAAAGCCAAAGAGTCAGGAGTCTGCGACGATTGGGCCAGTCCCGTTGCGACGCATGTCAGATCGGCGGCGGGCTTGCTGACACGGAGCCCAATTGGCGCGGCGCCCGTTACGAGATTGAAGAAAAAAAAGCAAAGACAGTGGCGTTGCTGTTCACGAGGCTTGTTCCCCTGCGTCTAATATAAACAATTTTTACCTCGAGGCTTGGCTTTTTGATGAGACCCGGGAGCTAATTTTAGCGCCTCCATGAAGGGCCAGGGGTTTCGGGGGGCGATGTTCGGCCGCTGTACCAGTAGAGCCTGGCACTCCCCTGCAAGGATCGGCCACTGGTTATTTGCCCTTTTGCTTGATTATGCCCCAAAGAAGCCGCCAGGGGTCTGCGCCTTTGACTTGGCCGTAATGATCGCCGCCATGGCAGTTGCGCGCAAGGTCCAACTTGCCAACCAACTCGGGCTGTAGTAGGTATAGTAGCCTATATGAAAGTTTCTGCTAAAACGCATTGTGATTATTGTCAGAATACGGATAGAGTAGGATTATAATGATGCGGTCAAAAATAACTGCTCACCCTACGGGCTGCTGTGGCTCCTTTGGGTGACTGGTACCAGAGGCGGACTACGTTGGCAGGTTGCTGTAGGCGATTGCTGCGGCGCCAGCAGACTTGAGTAGGACAACGTCCTTACTTATTCATCGAGACGCCGGAGTTTGTGACTATGCCTGCGGGTGACGCGGTTCCAGCCTACGTTAGAGACGGCGCGTCCTTTGACCCGAAGCAGCATGTTGAGTATGCGTTGAGCGGTAGAAAACATCGATCTTGTCATTTAGAGCTAAACAAAGCTAAACGCTAAAGTAAAAAGAAGGTAAAAACAAAAAGAAAAAAAAAACCACCGAGGAAAGAAGTGAAGAAATGCCCGAAAAGCAAGTCGTACTATGCGATTTTCCCACCGCGGTTGTCGCGGCCGCCCCAAGTTGACCCCAAGCGCCGAGTTTTGTCTCCCAAAAACGAGGATCGCAACACCATCAGAAACGCTATCCCGCGCCTTCTTCTACCTTTGACCACTGAATTTAGGAGGCGCAACAGCCGCTACCACTGCCAGTATTCTGTAAAATTTACATCACATCGGTAGCAATTATTGAGCACGGATCCACCACGCAATCGCAGCCGTCGACGGAGCATGTAGATAATGCCAACATTCGTCATAGTCGTACTTCCACTCGCAGGAATCGTGCACCTCGAGTTGCATCTTGATCCTTGTTCCGCTAACCTCGTTGGGCTCTCAGACTGTACGAGCAAGACCTGTCTACTAAATAACCGCCTTCAAAGAGATGACTGTGCGGCCGGTGTATGCTACGTGGGGTGTTGCTCGGCATGAAGTCCGGACAACGGACGGAACATGCGGGTGGCAAAATGAGAATCGGCAATGCGCGGGGACATGGTGTGACTGCTGCAATCATGACGGCAAGTGCGGCACTGGCGAAGCATTCTGTGGTAAAGAGTCATGTCAGCGGGAAAACTGCACCATTCCCATGGCCCCCCCCCCCCCCCCCCCCCGCCAATTATACAGCCTCCGTATGAGCCTGGTGTAAACGGCAACGCTACGGGATGCGCAAGAGAAGTATTACCCATGCTATTGGAACGTGGCTACTTCATAACTTACAGCCAACCCCGATTTCGGCAAATGCGACACGGCGACTTTGCTGGAATAGCTTGAAGTTTACTATTTTACTCTCATGTTTATTGCTATATTCTACAGATGTAGTTATATTGCGGCTCGAATAGCACGACTATAGTGGCTAACATACCGCTATAGAAGGGGTTTTCTTACAGCCGTTTTATATTTAGCCTTGAATTTGCTTTCTAATTCTTTTCTATACGTAATTTATGCTTTATATCTATCTCTTATCACGTCGTGTCTCCCTGGTTCTCTTCTGACTTGTTGGCTTGCGGCCGAATCTTATTCATGATCCATATGGCCGAGAAGCAGGCGACGCCAGCGACATACGCAGCACCGGCGAAAATGATGAGGCCGGTATATGAGCCACCGCTAGTCTGCAAAATTTGCCCGGCAATCGGAACTCCCGTAAGCGCACTGTGAAGGATGTTGGTCAGTATTTCTCATTCGCCTCGGATTCAATGACAAAAGCGAGGGGCGGAGTACGTTTACTTACCCAAAGCTCACAATCGTATAAACGGTCGTGTAATAGCGGCCGTAGTTGTCCGTTGTGCAGTACTCGCCCACGCACACCGGCACCAGACTAATGTTGCTGCCGCTCGCAAAGCCAAACACGACGGAAAAGACAATGACGGCAGCGGCATTGTTCTTGGCGGGCAGCCAGATGGCAAACATGGCCACGATGCACAGGAGGTTGGTCATGATCATGGTGTTGAGGCGCCCAAAGCGATCGGCCAGGATGCCGGGGAGCCAGCGGCCGGGAAAGGAGCCGGCGTTGAGGAACACAATCATGAGATGCGACAGGTTGCGGCTGATGCCATGCTCGATGGCGTACGACGCGACGTACTCGAGGCCGATGAAGAAGCCCCACTCGATAAAGAAGACGCCGGCCGTCATGAGAAAGACGGGCAGGCTCATGAGCACGCGCAGGTCGGGGAGCAGGCTCTTGCCCGCCGTGCCGGACACGCGCGCAAACACATCACGTCGCCGCACCGTCGCGCACCCGACGAGGAGCAGCACGACGGTGATGAGACCGATGACGCGCATCGTCCACGCAAAGCCCAGCCGCCCGACGAGGCGGTCAAAGACGAGCGGGAACACGACGCCGCCGAGGCTGCCGCCCGACATGGCGAGGCCCGTCGCCGCGCCGCGCCTCCTGCGAAAGTACTGGCCGACGGTGGCGACGGGCACGACAAAGACGACCGACGTGGCCACGCCCGCGACGACGCCGACGACAACCACAAAGTGCCAGTACAGGCGGCACCAGCCGAGGGCGACGTAGGCGGCGACGTAGAGCAGCAGCGCCGCGCACATGAGCGCCGTGGGGCCGTGGGCGTCAAAGACGGGGCCGATCTGCAGGCCGCAGAAGAAGACCATGAAGTTGTACAGGCCAAAGATCCAGGCCGTCTGGCCGGCGGGCACGGCGGCGAGCTGGTGCGTGGCGAGGTGCGACTGGTACACGCCGATGCTGTTCATGAGCCCGAGGCCGCCCATGATGGCGCAGAAGCTGCCGAGGAGGACCGTGTTGGCGGCGCGGCCGCCCTCGGGGTACGAGGCCACGTCGGGCTGCTCGTCGGCCGGGGCGAAGACGGAGCTCGTCTGGCACAGGCCATTCTCGAGCTGGGGATCGTCGGGGTCGACGGGGGCCTTTTCCGCCTTGGACTGTGGGTGGTTAGTTGCATGGGTGTGGCAGGGCTGGGAGCCAATGGCTTACATGGGCATGGTTCTCGAAAAAGGCCTTGACGATTTGTATCATGTTTCCTTTGGATATCGGGCTGGCGTAGAGTAGAGTGCTGATGGACCGAGTACACTCTTGCGTGTAACAGGGCCATTTGGCCTGCCTTTATACAAGAGCTCGCCCATCGACAATCTGATTTTTACTAGCCATTCGCCGAGATGGCGGAAGAGATTTACCGATTTTGGTTTACGATCGAGGATGGCGAGCTTAATTGTTGCTTATTTTCCGTGTAAGTCGTGGGGGAGCGATTCGGGCGAGCATCGGCCGAGGCTAGGCAGACATATTCGGCGAAAGTCGCAGTGGGCTGGGCTCCGCGAGAAGGTTTCGAATACAACCTCTCGGCCATTGTTGAAGTAAGCTCAACGTAAAGAAAACTGATAATACCGAGATGATGAGTCACTGTGCAGTCGGGCAGCCGAGCATGGTGGGTGATTTTTCGGGTGCCTGCATCACTGGGAGCTGGAAGAATAGGTACGCCGAGAGTGCCCTGTAGCTGCCCTGGTAGGGGCTGCTGCAGCTACGAGTAGATGGCACAGCGACAGTATCAATATTTACTCGTCGCCGTCGTAAAATCACCCTCGACTTCAAGTCCAAGGCATGATGTCAGCCTCGACTCTTCAGACACTTGTAATTAAAATACAGTTTGACAGGGGCAAGCACAAGAAGCGCACAGGATGGCTACAATTTCCCACTTTGGGGCGGCCGAGGCCGTGGCACCGCGGCATGGCCCGCTGAGCTTATCTCTGCATCAAGGCACAGCAGCGAATGTCGTGCAGCGCCAAGTCTTGATGTGGACAGGAAATAAGAACGAAAGAAAGGGGACAATGGCTAGAAAAAGAAAAGAAAAGAAAAACGAAACCTGCGTCGTGTGCTAGTTACCGCTGCGCCTCTGCCATGCATCCGACGCGTCCGCAGCAGAAAACTAGAAGAAAAAAACAGGTCAACGGCTTCCCGCTAGCAGGGGGACCAGCGCGACAGAGCCGCACTAGTAGTTCTAGGGGAGGGGCCGCCGATCAAGCTTTTGCCTCGTGGGCGCGCCGCAAAAAATGCGGTTGTCTGTAGCGTCCATTTTAGCTGAAACAAAAACTTGGCACAAAAAAAAAAAAAATTGGTTTGCCGCAATGGGTGATGGAGCTTTCATCTGGGGAAAATCGACACAGGCGTGGATAATTGTCGAGACACCTTGCAGGTACCCGTAGACTGCTGTGGTGGGCCGGAAGAATGGAACGTGCATGCCAGCCAAGAAACGTTGTGTGACGGTGGCGCTGGCAACTGGTTCGGGGCCCCCAATTCGTTACCTAGTTACTTGGTATTATTAGGTAAGTACTGGCTGGTAGAAGAAAAAGCAGCGACAGAAAACCCGGCTTGTGAATCCTGGCTTGGTCTCTTGAGCGGGCCGCGTAAGACAGCCCCCCCCAAGATGCCGGCGCTCCGTCCATTGCATTGCATTTCCCAAGTTTCTTGTTTCTTTTCCATAATTCGCAAAGAGCAGGGCTTGTGCACTACTGAGTATTCAGCCTTCAGCCGCTTGGCTGCTGCAGCATCAAAGCATGCATGCGCAAGCCCGCAAGTCGATAGCCACCCACACCGGGCATAAAACATGCCAGTCGACGTCACCCTTTCTCGCTCCGCCGATCCAAGCAGCAACTGCATCCTATCCAAGAACGTGCCCATCTTGTCATTTCCTGCATCGAATTTATCCCCGTTCTCCTCTTTTTCTTGTGCCCATAGTGCATCGCCATTAATCACAAACCCCTCTCTTCCCTCTTCTCCTTCTCCTCCTTCCCTTTGTCCACGCGTCTTTGACATTCCGTTCAGATTTGCCCAACATCACCACCATCTATCATACAAAACGGGGGGGTTTTTTTTTTTTTTTGGACTTTTGTTGCATACCCAATTTTATGCCGCCATCATCATGCTCCTAAGACGCGGCCAGAACCGTTGGCTCGTCTTTTGCGCCGCCTTTGTCGCAGCCTTTTTGTTCGTCGCCTACTATGGCGACCACTTGGCCACGCTCCGCCGCATGACGTCGTCAGCCTCGTCGTGGTCGCAAACGCACTCGGCCACGACGCTATCAAAACTACAACCGCAGCACAATGGCGACGCCCAGCTCGAAATCGTCGTCGCGACGACAAAGCACGAAAACGTCACCTGGCTGCACGACTACCTGCTCGATTGGCCCAAGAACATCTACGTCGTCGACGACAAGGGTGCTCCGCTGACGGTCCCCAAAAACAAAGGCCGCGAGGCCATGGTTATCCTCACGTACGTTGCAGACAAGGAAGAAGAACATGATGAAACCCCTTTCAGAGGAGTCGTCTCTTCTTCAATCATCCATTCGCACGGCCAAACTCCAACCAAGTCTTCAACGCTAACCCTTGTCCTCGTCCAGGTACATTATCGATCGCTACGACACCCTCCCCGCCAACATCCTCTTCCACCACGCCGAGCGCTTCCAGTGGCACAACGACGACCCCGACTACGACGCCCTGCAGCTGCTCAAGCGCTTCCGCGTCGCCCACCTCCAGGAGCAGGGGTACGTTAACCTGCGCTGCGCCTGGGTCCTCGGCTGCCCCGTCGAGATCCGCCCGCTCGCCGACGCCCAGGCCGCGCCCGACGCCAACGGCATTCCCCACGCCAAGCACATCTACGCCCAGGCCTTCGCCGACCTCTTCCCCGGCGTCGCGCTGCCCTCCGAGGTGGGCGTGCCCTGCTGCTCCCAGTTTGGCGTCACGCGCGAGACGGTGCGCGCGCGGCCCCGCGACGACTACGTCCGCTTCCGCGAGTGGCTGCTGGCGTCCGAGATGCAGGATGCCATCAGCGGCCGTGTGTTTGAATATGGATGGCATAGTATGTTATTTCCGCTCGAGCCCCCACCAAAAACACAAGTATGCTAATTTGCTTTGTGTAGTAATTTTCAACAAGGAAGCCGTGCACTGCCCGCACGCAGGTGACTGCTACTGCAAGCAGTACGGCATGTGCGACAGGCGCGACTGCGACAAGGAGGGCTGCCCGGGGCAGTATCATCTTCCAAAGTACTCTAATCTACCGCAGGGCTGGCCCATGATTGGTTGGGATGGCGAGGACAGACACTGGAGCGGCGAGCTCTAGGCTCGGCTCTCTGGGACGACAAAAGGCTTTGTGTGTTTTGACTATGGTTTGGGTTGGGTTTTGGCTGGACTGCATTATTTGGGGCGTTTTTTTCTTTTCTTTACGGATCTTGTTTCGGGTTCCGCCGTACATTACTGAAACCTGTTATAAACGGAACATTCATTTATACAATAATTTCTGACCTCTTGCGTTCAGTCCCCATTGTTCAGACGTGGGGTTGTAGTCGGCGAGACACTGCTCAGCATCGGAAAACTGCTCTGTCATGTCTTCAAATGCAGTCCCGCTGTTCGAAGTGGACAAATGCATACCGTGGCTGGACTTTTTTCTTTTCTTTCCTTTGTGTGCAGAGATTCTATGCTCACAGCCCACGCCAGGAGTAACTTCATCGAGCCTGTCTAAGCCAGCAGCGGACGGCCTCTCCCAGCCGAGTCCCGTCCAACTCGAGCAGCGTACAGCGGACAACGTCGTACTGCAGCAGACAACACAACGATGCATGACCAGACGGTCTGAAACTACAGGCCGCCGCCAAAGACGGATACTCTCCTCAGCCTCGAGGGCATTTTGCGATCTTTGCGGTCGTACAAGTCACACAGACCCAGCACACCACGCAGGCTGCAACGGCTTTGTGCTGCCCCACCACCTCTGCGAATGCGCCAAGCACCAAGTTTCCGACTCCCAACATCACGTCTCTCTACCTGGTTCTCATCTCATTCGCCCTCGGCATCGGGCTCCCGTTCGCAAGACTAATCCGAACGCGCGAAAATGGAACGCTCGCAGCCGGCGTCCTCCAACTTGATGGGTACGTCCTTTGGCTAGCCACAATTGACAAACATACACACACACACACACACACATGGCACGCGCGCGCGCTCTCATGACAGCCTGGAACCTGGCGAATTGCTAACCTCGCCCCGTTCTCACGGGCTGCAGAGACGCACAACCGCCTCATTGCCGCCATCCTCACGCACTACCGCACGCTCATGATGCTCGCGACCGTGCAGGCCGAAAACGACGACGAGAATCCGACCCCCGAAGCCATTGCCGTCGCCGGCATCTCCATGAAGCAGGAATTCGACGGCCTGGTGAGAACCCAACCCCCTTTTTTTTTTGTGTGCAACTTGAACCCATCAAGTGCCGCACCTACCTTCTTTTTTAAACATTGCTGATGAAAATCCACAAGTACTCGTCGGTCAAGGAGCTCATCACCCTCTCGCGCAAGATCAAGGAGCTGTGGGTGTTTGGCGCCCTCGGCCAGCAGGACCCCTCGCGCGCCGCCCGCGAGGTCCGGACCGAGCGCGACGTCGCCGCCGTCGCCGAGCTGCTCAACGGCATCGAGGCGGCCAGGATGCGCGCCCTGGCCGAGGGCCACGGCGGCGCGTGGGAGCCGCTGCGCAAGGAGGACGTGCAGGCGCTGCAGGCGCTGGCGGGTAAGCAATAACGAACAAGCAGGTGGGAACATTGGGCGGGCGTTGTGGTGTTTTACTTGCTGTTGGGCAACGACTTTTTTTCTTTCGTTCCTTTCGTGATGGTTTTTTTTTTTTTTCGGATCGTTCACAGGGGCATGGATATACCCCCGCGCATATAAAGATGCTCAATACACAAAATAAAAGAGGAAACAAGGTCATGCGCTGATGTGATTTGGCCAAACACGCTGTACATTTATTATCAAATAACAAGAAATACACATGGTGGATCAAGGGCAGGTCATGTCGTGATGTGGTTTGATCAAACACGCTGTTGATTTTATAAACGCCAGAAATTCTACAGGAATCGGGATATCTACTC
Organism: Akanthomyces muscarius; assembly: GCF_028009165.1. Taxonomy (NCBI): domain Eukaryota; kingdom Fungi; phylum Ascomycota; class Sordariomycetes; order Hypocreales; family Cordycipitaceae; genus Akanthomyces; species Akanthomyces muscarius. The sequence goes on from NW_026611618.1 coordinate 1,378,562, forward strand.
TATCCCTGACCACCGTCGGGATCCTCCTCGTCTTCGTCGCCGAGCTGCTTGTCCACGTTTTCCGACTTGCCGCCGCTCTCTTCCTTGTTAATCTCAGCCACCTTGAGACCGCCAGCCGTCAGCCACAGGAAGTGGTTTGCCTTGAACTGATCAATCTGGTTGAAAAAGGCGTGGAACCTAGTACAAAACTTTGTTAGTCCATTATCCCCTTGTCCATGAGACATATGCAACATGCGGGGGGCAGACTCACGTATTCTCCTTTTCCTCTACGTCAAAGATGCGCTGATAAATCTCCTTGTCCTTGAACGCGCCCATCTTGTCCGCGTACCTTTCAAAGTCAATCTCCGCGCGGCCCAGGTTGTCCGACGCGCGGCGGTTGTAGTTTCCAAACACGGGGTGCTCCAGCAGCAGGCCCAGCCCGGGCGCCTTGGGGATGGCCATCTTGTTGTCGCGGTAGCTCTCGTCCATGCGGTCGAGCGGCGTGCCGCAGCGCACCATCAGGCTCACCAGCCCGACCATCTTGCGGATCTGGTGCATCATGAAGCTCTGCCCGTGCACCTTGAGCGACAGCCACTCGGTGTTGTTGATGATGACGGGCGTGGGGTTCACCTGGAACGACTTGATGGTGCGCTTGGCCGACGGGTCGCCGTACGGCTTCTGCACCGTGTAGTTGTGGAAGTTGCGCGTGCCCACGTACTTGTTGAGCGCGTCCTGCAGGCGCGCGCGGCGCTCCGGCGTGATGCGGTACCGGCGCTTCGCGTTGATGTAGGCGGCCTTGATGTCGCGCAGGGCAAAGTCGACGGGGCCGAGCTCGCGGCCCTTGGGCTTGGCGCTCGTCAGCACGACGGGGTTCTCCGCGGCGGGTTTCGGCTCGGCAGCGGCGGTCGACGGGGCTTCTTGCTCAGCGGCGGCGGGTGCGTCGTTCTTGGCCTCGTCCTTGGCCGCCGCCTCTTCCTTTTCGGCTTCGGGGTCGTCCATCGAGTGGATGCGCTCCAGCACGGCGGCGCGGACCTCGGGCTCTAGCTTGGCGAGGATCGGCTTGATGTCGTTCTCCTCGACCTCTGCCCAAAAGTTCTTGACGTCGGCCATGTTGGCGTGATATTGGTCCTCGTACCCGTATTCCTTGTTCAGCTCGACGAGCTTCTGGCCCAAAAAGGTCTGTGGGTGGGGAGGGAGCAGGCAGTAGCTGGGCAGCAGGTACTCATAAAAGCGAGAGTCGCAGTACTGGTAGCAGTTGAAGCTGTTGTTGGTGCGCTGGATGCCCCAGATGCGGATCTGCTCGGGGAGCGCCTCGTTGATCTTCTCCACAATGTCCTCGTCCTCGATGATGAGCTTCAGGCTGATGACATTGCCCGCGGCGTGGACGCCCTTGTCGGTGCGCGCGCAGCGGGCCAGGCTCGACTTGCGGGGGTCGTCGGCGTTGGCCTTGGAGATGGCACCGGCCTTGATGAAGGCCTGGAACAGGTCCCTCTCGATCGTGGGCTCGTCGCCGTTGACCTGCATGCCCTTGTATCCCGTGCCGCTGTACCCAATCATGACCGCCACCTTGCGCTTGGGTCGTCGCTCTTCGGCCGCGATTTCGTCCTTGGAGAAGGGATTCTTGGCCTCGATGACCTCGCCCGCGGAATCTACCTTGCGTCGCTTGTACTCGCGCCAGTCGTTGGTGCCTTCACGCTTCTCGCCACGCTTGCCACTACGACCTGTTAGTCTCCTCGGTTGGCGCGGTGTACTCGAAAAGCAGTGAATTCAAAATGTCGGGGTAGAACTTACTCCGACGACTTGCCGCCACGGCCCTTTTTACCACGCTGGTTGTTGCTGTTGAAGCGAGAGCCTCCGAAACGCTGCTTACGGTCCTGGCCTGCATTGCTCCCGCCACCCGCGGACGGGTTCGCAGAAGAAGACTCGCCGTTTGTCGCCATGGTAGCATTGACTCTAATTTGGCAATGCAATGGGGAGCTTGGAACATGGCAGATCTAGATAAATCTTGAGAGAAGAGAATTTCTGAGTCCGCCGCGACTTTGTGGGGCAGTGGGGCGCTGCCTCCTCCAGCGGGCAGCATCACTAACACGACAACATGCAACGACACCGTTCAGATGAATATTATGCTGAATATAAATTGAGGATGTGCTCATCAATTTCATACGAATTCCTATATGCCTTCATATTCTGACGCTACACCTCAACAACTGGGCCATTGTATTGTCTTTTGGCCAGTGCAAAGTAGTACACCACGCTGAAGATGACGACAGCTCCCGTTCCCAAGCAAGAATAGTTCATAGTGTCAGCTTTGACCGGGGTTGCAGGAGGCCAAAAACTGAAAAACAAGACAAAGACCAGGTAGCAACAGGCAAACATGTTGTTCACTGTGCCCAGCAAGGCATTCATACGCCAAGGACCCCATACCAGACGGTCCGGTGAGAAAATCTCATCCTCGTCACCGCTCGGTTCAGCGATCGCACCAGTCATACGACGATGCAAAAGCAAAACGAGAACTACAAGGTAGGAAGCATATAGACACGAGATTGAGAGCGACAGCACATCGTTGAGAGCCACAGCAGAGCCAATGTTGATGAGTGTGAGCAGACAAGTTATGACGGCGGTAATGGAGACTGCCCACACCGGAACTTGGCTTTTTGGGTTGACCTGCCTCGCTGTCAGTATACTTGTTTCAAAACCTAGCCAATATTCTTTGTCCTCCTCCTCCATATTTTAACTGGATACGTACCTTTGAGACAGTTCGCCAGAATGGGACGCCATGATCGCGCGCAAAGGACCACAAGACGCGCGATGCCGAGACGAAGAGACCAATCAAGGCACATGTTCCCATACTGAAAATGATGGAACCCATGGCCGCAGCCCCCGCAACGGAGTTTGTGACGGCTTGGAAGACATCCAGCATGGGGAAAGCGGACTGGGGCTCGCCTTTGAGGCTAACGAGACTGAAGCAGACGCCAATCAGCATTGCCAGACCGAGGGTACCGTTTAGCAAGATGCCGATGATCATCGATTTTGGGATCAAGGCAGAGGGGTTGTGGATTTCTTCGGCCAGCTATGGACAGTTAGCAAGTTTCCAGTCCGCGTCACAAAGCTATCGCGTACATGAAAAGCCGCATCGGCTCCTGTGTGCAGCAGTTAGTGAAAGGTGTTCAAGATGGCTTGGGAAAAGATCAAACTTACCAATAAAGGCAAAAGCATTGCCAATCATGCCAACCATGACGGAGATGCCCTGGTTCGGCCACATTCCGCCGTTGGTAAACGTGGTGAAGACGCTCGCCGCGTCGCCGTGCTCACCCATTCTCGCCAGCACAACCAAGATGCCAACGAAAGCGGTAATGTGCAGCACCAGGATGCAGATTTCAATCTTTGGCAGCAGGAAGTTGAGAAACACGGCCACGATCATGCAAAACGCCATGATGGCGATGCTGAGCAGCGTCTCCCGCCAGAGCGCGGGCACCCACGACGGCGTCGTCAGGACGGCGAGGGCCTGCAGCAGGCTGCCGGAGAGGTAGGCGGCCGAGGCGACGCTGCCCTGCCACCCGGCCGCCGTGACCCAGCCGGTGACGAAGCTGAGCAGGTTGCGGCTCCGCTTGGGCGCGAGCATGTAGACCCAGTGGTACTGCGCGGCCGCCGTGGGCGCCATGGACACGACCTCGCACAGCGCGCTGAAAGTGCTTAGATTGCCGACCCAGATGACAATGTATGTGTAGATGAGGCCGCCAGGGCCGCCATTCTCGAGGCCTTGGGAGAAGAGGACGAGAGACGCCTCCCATGTGATTAGCACAGTGACGCTGAGACTGAGGATGGACCAAAAGCTAAAGTTGCGCTGCAATCACAATTTTTTTTCATTAGCCTCAAAACTACCACGGACTATCACCTGGCCTTCGCATTTGTGAGCTCTTACCTTCAGCACAGGCTTCTTGCCTAGCTTGAGAAGCTGGTCGCTGTCATTCACATCGCCGCGGTTGGAAATCTCGCTTTTGGTCGGTTCCGTCTCCACGTTGCTGTCTGTATAAAATATTTCTGGTTTGCCGGCCATGATGCTTGGGTGGCGGGTACGATCGGGGGGGCCAGAGAGGGGCGGCCGGTAAGTGTGAGATTTCCACAGTCGTTAGGATCAGATCAGATCTCGCTGTGGGGAAGAGGTAGTTACGAATAAAGGGGAATCGGCCGGGTCAAGCTCCAGACTGCACATCGCGGGCAATGTCTCGTTAAATATTGCGACCCGACGAAAATGGTGTGGTGAAACGGGACAGGGTTTACGTAGCGAGAAGGAGACGCGGTTTCACCCATTGCACAGCTCACGGACCCCCGGTGTGCCGCAGATAAGCCTATGTTCTTCCCCTTAGACGAGCCTGAAATGTAGAGGCAAGCCAAGCAGCCAAGCAGCGACCCTTTTTCCATGCTTATCAACTTAGAAGTGCTCGGCACTCCTCCCCCGCATACAAAGGCCATAATAATAATGTGGCGCCAGCCACATAGTACCAGGGACAAAGTCGACGGAACGGCCAGCGTGTTTCCTATCTACTTGACAGAGTTCCGCCACCATAGTCCAGCCACCATACCATAGTCTAGACTTTCAAACAGAATAGCTATTTCCATTACCGAGCAGGGTCTTCCCATCGAAGGAGCCGACTTGCAGTAGATGGATGAGTATCTTTTTCTTATTTGTCTTTATTTTCAGGCTGTAGAGCTGTCCTTCGTAATCCTGACAAAAGTCCCCGATTTGACAGGCATATCAAGGCGGAGCCTAATATGTGTACTGGTGCAGCAGCCTTGGTGATCCGTCGTCATGACTAGCTCGAGCTACGCAGCCAAGAAACCCAAATTTAGTTGTCCAGTCCACTTAAAGCCTGGTCAATTGTTTTACCAGTGAGCCTGATACGATGGTTATTGATGAGCTGAAAGTATATTCGCGAACGTGACATTCGGACAAGACTCACTTTTGGAATACTTCCCTGTACTTACTTGTCGTCTCGGCGACGACATTGTCAGGAAGAACAACCTGGGAATTGTGACATGTCAGTGAAACTGTCTTCAAGGCCATCATGCAATCATGCTATGCACATACACCAGGCTTGCCCTTGAGACCGTTGGCGGTCAGGTAGTCTCGAATATACTGCTTGTCGTAGCTTGGCTGGTCCTTGCCCACCTGCACTGGAGCGGGCCAGAAGCGAGAGCAGTCGGGCGTCAGGACCTCGTCGACAAGGATAATTTCGTCCGTTGCCACATCGAGACCTAGATTGTGCCAGAGGGCGTTAGCCAACATGGCGGGGGTGGGGGAGGGGGCCAGGACGGGCCGGAAATTTGCAGCAGTGGCAGTTCCGAGATTGCGCAGCTGCCTCTCTGCCACTCACCAAACTCCATTTTAGTGTCGGCAATAACAATTCCGCGTTCTAGCGCGTACGCATGCGCAGCCTTGTAGACTTTGAGGGCGAGGGCCTCAATCTGGTCGGCATATTTGTCGCCGATAATCTTGCGCGCCTGGGCGGGCGAGATGTTTTCGTCCTTTTCGCCGGCAGGGGCCTTTGTCGAGGGCTGTTTGACATTATTAGCTCTCTTGTTCGACCAGGTAAAGCTGCGGCACGGGGTCAGCCTTTACAGTGTAGATAGGGCCGCCGGGGAATTCCTGGCAGAGCTGCAGTCCCTCGGGCATGGCGATTCCGTGGACGGTTCCGCTCTTGGAGTATCTGCAGTAAGTTGTTAGGGTCGCGTGTGGCATTGAACATGCGGAGGAGGGCCGGCATCACTCACTCGCTCCATGCGGAACCCGTAATGTAACCACGGACGATCGCCTCGATCGGAAAGACTTTGAGGGAGCGGATTTGCATGCAACGACCGCGGAGAAGTGTGCGCTCTTCCGCAGTGATGACCTCTGGGGCTGTGGGAGGGCGCATGCTGATAACGTGGTGCTTGAGCTCGGGGACGCGCTCGCGGAGGACGTCAAACCAATGCGCTATCTGTGAGTCAGCCTCGGTCAATCCATGTTGCGCGGCGATGGCATAGCCTACAAGACATTTGGCAAAGGATATGGCCCTTGTCAGGAACGCCGTTGGAGAGAATCTCATCATAGGCCGAGATGCGGTCGGTCACGGCCATGAGCAGCGACGAGTCATTAATCTTGTACAGCTCGCGTACTTTGCCGCTATGCGAGTGTGTCAGTATAGTCGCATATCTCACATAGTCGCCATCCATCAGGTACTCACCTGGCCACGAGGGGCAGCGACTGCAGCTCGACAGTCGTGATGCCGGCACCAGTCATTGTGACGAGAGGGCGGCTTGCGGCGGGGTTGCTTGGAGGGGTGTTTGCGCGGTCGCGGGCTGGACCAACAGGGGAAATGGCTTGCTGATAGCTATGCGGGTGCCTCCAAGGGTTTTCCAATCAGTTCAGCGGTCGATAAGCTGCCCAGGAGTCTGTCATCAATGGATATTATGGTCAAAATTTCCAGAGCGATAACTTTTTTTTCGCAGTACCCGCGAGCGCCCGCGCCGCCTTCGGATCATGGCGGGGCAAGTCGCTGTGGTTCAAGCAAGACTCCACAGGGCTGGGTCGAAATTATTACATACATATTTAAATCACGATAAAGTCGATAAACTCGCTGTCGGTCATTGTCAATTAAATTCGTGATAGCATGTATCTCACACTGATAACACACCAAAAGCTTTCGCAGTGCTCATCCGCAGCGCCACTTCCATCCGTCTTCCAGTCCGTCAATGCCCGGCCCGCCATCCTCGCTACAGGACAGTGCGCAGCGATAGCCCAGCTTGTTGCTCGACACTCTATAGGAAGTTCTGGCAATCACACAATCTTTCAAAGAATGTAGCGATACATCCACAATACTTTCTTCGGCTGTGGCATTCTGTGCCGGCTTGAACGGCACTGTCAGGCCGCAGAGATTGGGCTCGCTGGAAGATGTACCAGTCGGCCCTTGGGATGTGTGAGTGATAGAAGGTGTGATGTATGGACAGCTGTATGTCGAAAGGATTGTACCAGTTGGCCTCGCGATGCTATTGTGTGTCAAGGCCGTCTGGTTTGCGGCGAGGGTTGCCGACGGGGCTGTCGACGTGGTCCGGGCATTCATATTCTCAACCATCATAGTGTATCTCGTACCGTTAGCACTAATATGACGTGTTAGTCTAAAGGCGCTAGTATTCTACCGAGTCCAAATTCAATCGCATAAAGTAGTCGATGCTTACCTATGGGCTGCTGCCTCCTGGGCGTCTTTGTTGTTCAGCTGCGTGTCGTGTATTCGGCCGACCACGGCAGCGACAATGAGGCACACGATAAAGGCAATGAAAATTGATGTAAACAGTCGTATTATAAGCGTTTTTCTTGGCAGAGGTTCTCCGTGCCTTTTTTCTCGCCCAAAACCATCATCGTGGTACAGTGGTGGCTCGGCCAACACGTCCTCTCCGTAGGGCGGCGGCTGGTTTCGCGGGCTGGGAGGAAGACTCTCGGCCAGAGTGGTGTCGCTCGATGCGTAATGATGTGTCGCTACGCGGACCTGGGGATATGCACCCAGTCGGGTGCCAGAGACCGTCGGGGACGAGGCTGCTGAAGATGATCGACGACCCATGGCTTAGGCGGTGGTGCTAGTAGGGCAAGCGCTCTGGTTGTGTTGCGAAACCATCAACGCAGTTAATCACCAAGTTGACGACTACGAACGTACGGTTTGTGAGATATTTTCGTCTTCAGCCTCAAAATTGGGGGACGTATAGCTTTTTACGGCATCCTTTTTTTACTCGCCACACTTTTGAGTCCTGATCTCTCCATGCCAAAGAGCTGGTGTTGGCGGTCGGTGGCTGGTCCAGGACTGGAATGCGTCTCGGTCATGGAGTGTGTCACTTACAACAGGAGACCAACCACGGCAGAGAAATTCACCGCGCTAAACCCGTATCAAGAAAATTTCCCTTGATGCATGTCTTCAGTGTCTCACATCATCCCTTTCTACGTACGTCAAGACTTGTGCATAGCTTGCTCTGCGCAGGAAAATGTCTTTGACGGCGGCACGTCATACCATCGTATTGCTGTCGGCGGACACTCAGGACGGTTCTCTGACGCACAGTAGCGAGGATTCAACTTGCAAAGACGAAAAGGTCCAGTTTGGATGTGATTACGGGCTTAGCATACGTTTGAGATGACTCAGACATACAAGCGATGAACAACGCAAGTGGCACCGCTCGATACGATTCGCACCGTGACCATGAATGCTCCAAAGTCCAAAATTTGTACAAAATTCAGATGATTTGCAGAAAGAACCATGCCAAGCAACCATTTTCAATTGAGAACCGAGCCACAGTGCTGGTCAGCGTCCCCTGCCGAGGTTGTGCAGTAAGGCGGCATGAGCAAAGCCACACGTAGTGCGCAGCCCAGCTTCCCAGTCAGCAGCATTTGATATCATCGCAAGTTATAGCCAATTAATGCCCGGCGCCCTCCCAATACAGAAGCAAGATTTTAATGTAGAGCACATCTGAACAAACCGCTCTAGCGAAGGTCCACGCTATGTCATGCATGCAGCTATCAATATGTTATCTGTGGCAGAATCGTCAAATTGACAGTCACATACGCCCCATTCTGGAGCCACCAAGACGAGATCCGGGCAACACTCAACAGAATCCATGACGAAAAGACATACAACTCGGTTTTCACGGGCATTGAGAAAGAAAAGGCTGGACGTGAGCGGGGAAGTGCAATAACTGACATGGCAAGTTGGTTACACCAAGCCAAAAGACAGCCCACCCACAAAGAGAGCATATGTTTGACCAGAGCAATGTAGAAGATCAAAAGCTTCCTTACTTGACAAATAAGCTATCATTGCGCTTTATGCAAAACACCTCATTCAAATCTCTCCCATTCAAGGTAATCATTTAGCCTCGGTGTTAGCTACTGATGGGGGCAAAATGTACTATAGGCTGATCTCGTCCCCCGCAACACGACTGAAAATCCCAGGCTTATTTTCCGCCACTGGTCTTGCGTGTAGTTATATCCTGCGAAGCCATGCTGGTTGTATTAAAACTGCAGAAAGAGGTTACAAAAGAAACTTGCAAAAACAAGACAATCTAATCGCAAAAACACGTATAATCAGCCATCAGAAGCAAATTCCGCGAGACAGCGACAAAGCTGCATTGTGGAGATTCTTCTGTAAATGGAGCTTTGTTTTCTGTCCAGGTGACTGTCGGCGCATTTCGGGGAGCAATAATCCCTGCGGCCTATATGCGACCCTGTCTTGCAGGTCTCAGGTACGGGGCAGGCGAGCCGAGTTATCCGGTATGGTTTTTATTACATTATTTATATGCGCAACATCAATCATACTATACGCTATAATCTATCTCATCGAGCAGCGATGCCGGCGCGCCACATCCCCTGGGGTTTGTGGAAAGCTCCATCGTCCCGGGTACCTGACAAATCCCAGCGAGGATCAATTTTGCTGCTGCTATGTTCAGTTTGGATACCAGAATTGGACACAGCACGGGTTCATTTTAACAAGTCCGCAGTCTCGTGGGCAGACTTGTCCCCCGCTGGATCCCCCATCACAAAAGGCAGGTCGCCGAGAAAAGCAAAACTGAGACAGTTAGCCCTGTACATACAAATGGCCTAATGAATACGACCAGGTTACTCCATCAAGGGCAATATAATGTCATGTATAGCAAATCGCGGAGGCCGTCTCCAACTACTTTCAGCTGCCTCTTTTCCCAGATCTCCGCTCTGTATGAGTATGACCCTGCTTTGTATTGCATGCGGCACTTGATACCACGGAATAATTGGAGCAGTCCAAGCGAGGACAATAGATTAACGCGACTTGCGGGCCCATAAACTACCATTCAGAACCATCCACATATCCATGCCCGAGAGACATCGGTATACTCATCTCCATCCCAGGGACCCGTGCGGGTTTTTGCCGGATGACATCCGCAGCTTGAACTACACTAAACGCACATATGCATCTACATGTCTTCAGAACTCCAGCTCATGAATCCAGTTTAATGCCTCTAGGTGCGTTGATGTGTATTCAAGAGGGCCCATGGATGCGCTTTTGCCCCCGGCATCTTTCCTGCGAGCATGGGGTTGCGGCGATGCGTCCAGTGGCAAATGAGGCCAGGCTTTCCATCGGTATTAGGGCAAAAACTATTTAACCTATTGTATTCCTTCTCGTTGGAATCGAAACTTTTCCCCATCAGTTGCGATTTGCTTCTTTCCTCGACATGATGCTTCCTTCCTCGCTCTTTGTGGCGTTTTCCGTCCTCGCGACCACCGCGAGTTCGCGCGAAGGCCTTCACAAGGCGACGTACGGGCTCTTGCAGGTTTCCCCATCCTTTTCTGGTAAAGGCGTCTCCCTTTACCCGGCTCATCATCCTGACCATGATCCGTACGATCTGGAGCACCTGACCCCAAAGCTGGAGAATGAGCTATACTATAGCCAGGAGGGTCATAGACGTGAGTAAAGTCAACCCCGATCTCATCCATGTGCGCCAAGGCTTACTGTATTAGCTGCCATGCATGGTGCCAAGCACAGCAACATGAAGGCCGTTTTCAATCACCCTACGGTTGTGCTCGACTACAGCAGCCACCTCACCTCTCTACAGTGTCCAGCCAGCGGCATAATGAAGGCCTGTTTCCGGCCTGAAGCGTTTGAGCACGTCCAGAGCACCTGGAATATTAGCGTGCTCAGCATCGTGACGTATCATGTCGGGTGCGGTGATGAGTACAACGGACAGCGTTCCTACTTCGTGGCCGAAAGCCTACAGTTCGACGTCAAGTCTTCGTGCGTGTCGCTGAATGCCACTTCCATCGACCACGAGCATGCACTTTCTTCTGGTGAGATTACCTGGGGAACCTACGAACATCCCGAGTACAGGAAAAGGGTGCCTGTCAAGGGCCATGTTCGCGTAACACGGCGCACTGCTTCGCAGCGTGAGACGTCGAGCATGTATAGGCGAGACGACGGAAACGAGACAGAGGTGGACTTGGATGATCTCCTGGGCGATCCTGGCACAGACGACGAGGCGGACAGGGGCGAGTCGATTGATCTCAACAACAATGGCTCGGCTTTGGTGGACTTTTTCGGGACTGACAACTTTGACATGAGCGACATTGCGGATCCGGTGCCCCAGGATGAAGACCTGGACTTCATCAAAGAGGACGGCAAGGTCGGCACGGACGAGGAAGAGAATAGCCCCAAGCGGTTTCGCCAGCGGGCCTCTCCTTCTCTATGGGATGCACGGGACAGCCATTTGCGCCTCGAAGATCGCGGCATTGTAGAGTTCTTCCAGGGTCTCTACAACGGTGTCAAGAGTTTCTTTCAGGTGAGTGAAGACCATCTCTGGCCAGCCCCCCTGTAGCTTGTCGCCCGGCACTAATCTCCACATCTGTGTGTAGAGTATTGGCGACTTTTTCAAGCAGGCTGTAAGCCTCATCACCTCTGTCGGCAAGATCATCGTCGCGTCAGCCATCGTGGCTGCCAAGCTGATTGCCGTTCCATTTGGTGTGCCATTTGATCATTCCTACCACAACGACTTCAGGTTTACGCATAATGTCGTCGGCGAAGCCAGTAATCGCCCTCCCAAGATTTTTGGCTACGAGGACGGCTTCAACCTCGCCGGCACCGGAGGTATCTTTTCAATCCAGTGCGCCAAGTGCGGTGTCCACGGCGACTTCTCCGTGGATGGTCGGCTGGCTTTTAGTCTCAAGGACGGCATCACGGACGGCAGGGTTTCCCTGACCAACAATGATCCCTTCACGGTCGATGCCGTTTTTGGCATCACGCTCGAGGTGCAGTACGACAAGTCGGTCAAGGGCTTCGACAAGCAGATCGCGGCCGTGCCTCTGAGCCCCCTCACGATCCCCGGCATTCTCACCCTCGGACCGCAGCTGGCACTCAGTGGCGCTCTGGATCTTGTTTTGAATGGTAAGGCAGAGCTACTCATCGGCGGCAGCCTCGTCATGAACCCGGGTACAGCGGCGCTCAGCCTGGTGAAGAAGGAAGACAACAAGCTTGACGGGTTTCAAACGACCTTTACGCCCGTGGCCAAGGTAAGTACAACCACAACACCCACCCCGTACACTGCAATACTGGATGGATGCTGACGCTATGCCTCGGGACCTAGTTCACCGGTACCCTCACCGCAGCTGTCGAACTCGGTCTTCCCGTCACGCTTGAGGTCGGTATCGATGTCCTGAACGGCAAGTTCAAGAAGACGGTGGGACTGGTGAACAAGCCTTCTGTGTATGCCTCCGCGAGCGTCACCAACGACCCAGACGCCAAATGCAACAATGGCGTGGAGCTCCGTGCAGGAGTCAAGAATCGCATTTATGTGCAAGCCCTCGAGCTCTGGGACTATGACATCCGAACAGATATTCTCTACGAAAAGGGCATTGCTTGCGTTACGTATGTTCCACTCCGATTAACGTACACGATGCGTTTGCAGCTTCCTTTTACTGACACTTGGAATTTGTCCAGCGAGGATGGTTTCGACACCACCGCTGTTGAGCCCGACGTGTCTGTTTTTGACACCGTGTCCGGCAAACTTGACGGAGCCGACATTGCAAACGTCACGCCGCAGATAAATGATGTCGCTGCCAACTTGACAAGCAACCATGGCACCAACGTCGGGTTCCGCATCATCATGGATGAAGACAAGACTTCCATTCTCGTCTCCGGCCAGGACGGGCACATTTATCTGGTCGGAACCGATGAGCTGTACGACGTGAGCTCGCCGTGGGGAACCATAGATCTCAAATCCAACGGCGTCAATCTGGATGTATTTGGCCGCATCATGGCCTACTACCCAGATAAATACGCAAGGCTCATCGCCGATGTCGGCATGTACGAACCCGACAAGGTCCCTGACAAGGAACGAGCAGCGTATGTGTATGCATAGTCCCTATAAGGGAAGCCATTGCTAACCTAAAGCCCATCTAGTGCCCTCGTCAATCTCAAAACTGATGATAAAGACTTTGGTATCAGCACGCTGCTTCTCACCAGAAACGGAAAAAATGCCCTGTACTACCCGACCTTTTGCAAGACCGATAAGGGGCTGCGGCTCTATGGCACGTACATGGTCGTCGACAAGAACGGACAAGTCCGCGCGAACAGCGCGACCGTGGCAAACATAAAGCGCGGCCTGGCCCAATTTGGCGCCGGCCGGCCTTGCCGAACTGTCCAGCTGACGACGAAGCTTGTGGACTGAAGAATTTCGCGACTTGAGGGATGTTTCAGCAAGCAAGCAGAAGATCAATGTATCGCATCGTGCAGATTCCATCCTGTTCATAATTGAAAATGGAGCAACTTAGCCTGATAGTATGTTCTGCTATAGTCAGTAGTTAATAGCACTTCCAAGGGCTTGCATATGAATCAGATATCTTCCACGCCTTTGCTTTGCTTTCCGTCTTAAGCTCTGACCACCTGGCCACGAGATCTGCTACCACTCCCCGTCTCCGGTCATTCAGGGCCAGACATCCAGACAATCACGGAGTCGGCACAGTGAGATTGGCCAAGTGCTACGCACAGTACGAGGTCGCGCAATGCGCAGCATCGTCACACAGCAGGCTTGCACGACAGCGTTTATTAGAGTTTATTAGCGAGTCATCCGATACCTAGACGGGCACGCCACGGCAGCTAGTGCGCATTCATAAATTGTGAGTAATGCATGAGAGGGCCCGGATGGCTGGTTGGAAATGCAGGGCTGCAGAGGCAAAGAGGGTCGGCAGCGGCAGCCGAAAATTCTAGCACCTTTTGGGCGTAGCCAGTGTCTTGATCACCTTAGTAATATCGCGGGGCGGCTGTCGGACATGCGTGCTAACAGTTTTCCACGGGGATCTCACCCGCTGCTGTTAGCATATCGGGCGGCCTGTCGGGGTGGGGTGCGGGCGGCCCAGGGTCATCCAGACTGATAACGCCATTTTCGCCCCAGAGCACTCAACTCTAATCTCGACGAGCTAGCGAGCCAACTCGGATGCGTCTGTCAGCCATCAATCACGCAAGATCCCTCGTTCCTGTTTCGCCTCCCTGCCTGGCCCACGGCCCTGGTATATTGCGAAGCGCATCGCCCGACTTCTTCAGCACAGTCTCGCGGAATCTACCCTAGCCTGTCTCGCACGGCACTCGCAGCAAACAGGCCCCTCGTCTCGCGTGCTCTGATCCAAAATCCTTCCCGCATTGCGATACACGGAGCGCTCCCTCGAGCCAGTCCTGAAGACTCGTTTCAACTTTATTAGACAGAAGCCCCTGTCATCCATCTCATTCGATACGGCGACGAACTTTTTTTTTGGCTTTAGCTTTGCGCAGAGTTGACGCCATCCTACGCTGACAAGCCGCAACCCCGACGTCCGCCTTTTGGCTGCTCGACATACACGCAGAGCACGCCATTCCACCCTCTGCCTGCCTCAGCGCCCGAAGCAGCCGATGACTGGCCCTGCTCTGCAGCCACGCCATCCTTATTAAACGCATATGGCAGCCCATCCTCACCGCTATCCCTTCGAAATGGCACACACAACCGAATTCGACGCTGCTGTACTGGCGTCCACTGGCAATGACAACAATGTAGCGAACCAACACTACCACCAACAAACTGCTTCCGCGACCTCTCCTCACTCTCAACACAAATCCCACCCATCTCAAGACAACTGCGATCGAAGACGACCTGCGGAGGAGGACCACTCCCGCCTCAAAAAGATGACTTCGGCGCTGGTCGGCAAGACCGTCAGCCCGTTTCTGAAAGAACATATCCCAGGCATCTATGCGCCCGTCGGCAAAGACTTCCTAGATGAATCATCCCACACACCGCCAATATCTGTTCCAAGAGATGCCAATACCCGGTTTTGTTACCGCCACCGTCCGGACTCAAAGTGCCGGCGAACAGCGGACGAAACCAAGATGGGCATGATTCAAAGGGTATGTTCTCACTCTCGTCGACCTAACTGATCTTATGCTAACTAGCCTGCAGGATCTCAACAGTCTCTCCGCCGCTGACCAAGAGGCCATCACGCACGTTTGGTCTCTCTTCTCGGCTGCACCCGCCAAGCACCGAGAGCTGATGCTCCAGGGCATCATCACGCAGTGCTGCTTCCCACAACTTTCGACCGTCTCCCGCGAAGTACAAGAGCAGCTCAAGATTGACTTCCTGACAGCCCTACCGACCGAGCTGTCCTACAAGATTCTATGTCACCTCGACACCGTGTCGCTGTGCAAGGCTACTCAGGTCAGCCGTCGCTGGCAAAACCTCGCGGACGACGATGTGGTCTGGCACCGCATGTGCGAGCAGCATATTGATAGAAAGTGCACCAAGTGCGGCTGGGGCCTGCCGCTGCTGGAAAAGAAGAAGCTCAAGGCATGGAGCCGCCACCAGCACACGGCCCATGGCAGCGGATCGGCCCAGACTGCCGATAATGTCAACGGGTCCAACAAGCGTTCAGTAGAGGAGGAAGACGCCCCCTCAAAGCGGCAACGTCTCGATGGTACCGGTCCTTCCCCGGCTTCTCTCGAAACGGAGCGCAAGTTCCGTCCGTGGAAAGATGTCTATCGCGACCGCTTCAAGGTTGGATATAACTGGAAGACTGGCCGCTGCACCATCAAGACGTTCAAGGGCCACGAAAATGGTGTCACCTGTCTGCAGTTTGATCAGAACATCTTGGCTACTGGCTCGTATGACACTACCATCAAGATTTGGAACATTGAGACTGGCGAGGAGCTGCGTACCTTGCGCGGACACACAGGAGCATTGCGAACTTTGCAGTTCGACGACAGCAAACTCATCAGTGGCAGTCTCGACAAGACGATCAAAATATGGAACTGGCAGACTGGAGAGTGCTTGAGTACCCTTCAATGCCACACTGAAGGTGTGCTGTCGGTGCACTTTGACAAGGGCACGTTGGCGTCTGGATCAATCGACAGGACTGTCAAAATTTTCTGCTTCGACACAAAGCAAACATTCTATCTACGTGGCCACACGGACTGGGTCAACCATGTCAGACTTGACACAGCATCTCGAACTGTCTTCTCCGCGTCTGACGACTTGTCTGTCAAGCTGTGGGACTTGGATACGAAGCAGTGCATCAAAACCTATCTTGGTCACGTCGGGCAAGTTCAGCAAGTTCTTCTCATGCCTCCCGACTTTGAACCAGATGAGGTTCCTGGCCCGGATGATAACGATACTGCCTCTGTGCGCAGTGGCCGGAGCGTGACCCCGACACACTTGGTCCCGGCTGATCGCTCTGTGTTTGGTCCTGGATTCGTGTCGGAATCGCGGCCTCTTCCACCACGTTACATGCTGACTGGTGGCCTCGACAACACGGTGCGTCTGTGGGATATCGCCACTGGCAAATGCATTCGAAGCATGTTTGGTCATGTCGAGGGCATATGGGGTCTAGTCGGCGACACCCTGCGCGTGGTCACCGGTGCTAATGACTCAATGACCAAGATCTGGGAGCCTCGTTCCGGCAAATGCGAGCGAAGCTTCACCGGTCACGCCGGGCCGGTGCAGTGCGTTGGCCTGAGTGACAGCCGAATGGCTAGTGGGAGTGAAGACGGCGAGGTGCGCCTCTACAGCTTTGAGGGCGAGACAACTGAGGAGCGGGGAACACCCTCGTGAACTCTGCCCGCATTTGAAGCTTCATGATGTTTGTGATTTGATTGGTTTTTCGGTTGGACTTTTTTCTTAACTCGATATTGGCGTCGAGACGGCATGGCACGCGAGCAATGATGGTTTAGATAATGGATACCCCTGTCATGTACAAGATATATGGAAAAACAAAAAATACTGCATGCTGCTATTTGTGGTTTGGGCTCTCGACATGGCAGGCAAGGTACAAGATACTGAAAATTGGAATAAAATGTTAGAGGGATGGTGTTTGAAAATGGGAGTCTTGCTTTTTTTGTGGAATGAAGGAACTGAACAGACAGAAACTAGCCAGGGCACCAGTGTGCCAAAAACGCGTGTGATGATGATAGACTTGCTTTGAACAATGGCCCAGGCCGAAACATGACTCTTGGTTGCGGTGCTTTTACATGTGACTCCGATCTAGGTGAGTCGTCAGGGCCAGGACCACCGACAGTGGCGTTTAGGTCGCGTGTCCAGCCCAATTGCTCAGAAACCTCAACGGTCTGGAAAGCCTGGCTTGCCGAACCTTTCGTAGAGACGACCGTCTCTGCGCTAAGCCCTGTGCCCGTTTTGGCATGCTCACCTAGGTAGGTAGCTGCACGAGGAGCACCATGATTCCGCGGGAGATTGTTGTCTGACCATGCAACACAGCCCCCGGTCTGACAGGAGGTAAGCCAGCCTAATTGTCTGTAATAACGACGGATGAAATCACGCGCGATGTACCAGTAGTACGATGCGATGCCGGGGGCGCAAGGCCATCATCTGGTGCCAGTCGCTCACAGAGTCACACGGTTGGCGGCGATAGAGCCCCGGAGTCCGGTCGGAGCTCCGCTGAACCGGAGTTTTCAGCGAGGGTGCGCTAGTTGTGGGGGGGCTCCGGGAGCTATGATGCGCTTCTCCAACAGCCATGGTGCTTTTAAAACTCTCCCGAGGTTAAACTGGAACAAAGCGGGTAAAGATCGATTCGGTCTCGGGAAAACGCAATTCATTCGTTGGAGTGTGCTTTAGATTCCCCAATTGCTGCTCCTGATGTTCGCTTTCCAAAGTGGGCAGATGCCTCGGCACAAGGTCCCCCCCCCCCGACGTGGGCAAGAGGGCTACCAAGATGCTCCAGATTGGCGTGCATCGGAACGCTTCGGGCGCTGTGTTGGAGACTAGTAGTAGGCGCCTCTCCAATACCTAACAACAACTCGGTGTGTGTGTGTGTGTGTCTTCTAGAAGGGTGTTTGGCTAGTCTAGGCCGGTCAGCCGGCCGGTACGCCGTGACAGAGCCGAGAGATTCTACAACTGGTCTTTACTTGGTAGTTGTGCACTGCGTCGGCAGGAAATAAAGGCATTAGCATGGTGTTAAATAGTCTTAATAAAAAAGGGTCGGCTTGCGCTGCTCGGCTTAAGGAAAGTAGATGAAGCTTTTTGCAGTCCGTCAGGGAAGGTTACGAAATTATTTAGCAAAAAACGGTTGGTTCAATCGGGTATAGATGGAAGGGCGCTTGCCTCAGAGTACATCCAATTTTACCAGAATATTGTAGACTTTTCCTGACAAGCGCATCAGTATCGGTGCACCAGTACAGAAACCTCCCCAGTGGAAGAGACTACACGATTAGGCCCCTTCTCTCGAGTTTTTTGACGGCCAATCCTTGGCGCAGGGCCTGATATGAGGTGCCGCTGTAGTAAGCCCTCAGCAAACTGTGGAGAGGGTGAGGTGATGTAGATGATGCCTGGTGCATTGGTTCATCTGACTGGCGCGTGTAAGGTAGTGAGATGTGGGCAGTCTCAGTATCAGATTTGCGGTCCTTTTTTTTTTGTCTTTTTTTGCCAATTCAATTCTATGTGTCTAACAAACACTTTGCAAGGGGAGGCATCGTGACAAGAAACCGGCCTTGCATGAGAGAGCCGAGCTTGGAATGGCACCGACCCGGGCGCGCCCGTTTTCCCCCGGAACCAGAACAAAGAGACGCGCCAGCCAATGCGGCTCAAGAGAAATCGCAACACACCCACCCCCGGTTCTCTCTCTCTCTCTCTCTCTCTCTCCGACCGCAGGAAAAAAAAAGAGCGCCCCACGAACACGCACCGGTGGGGGAAAGCCGGGGTTTTCTGGTCGGGCGGCCCTCCCTCCCTTATTACGCCATGGTTTGCTCTGGGCTGTTTTGGCGGGGACCCAGAATCATATGCTAAAAGTAGCTTGGGGTGTGTGTGTCGTCGGAGCGGGCTGCATGTGCTCCAAAGGTCAAAGCTATCGGAGAGCCGTGACTGTACCTTTTTTTGTCGGAGCCCGGGCTCGTTGTCGAAACTCTCTTCTTCCTCTTCTTCTTCTTCTCCTTCTACATTGTGCACTTTTGTTACTCTTCTAACAGCAACTCTCCACTCTACACAACAAGTCTTTGCTGGCTTCTCTTGTCTGTTGTCGCTTCTTCCCCTCGTGCGAAAGCGCAGCTTGTAACTGTCTCCGAAACAAAAGTTACCTTTCCCTCCGCCCGAAACCAGCGTCATTTTGCCTCGTCGCATATCCTCGGAAGGAAAAGAAAAAAAAGAGCGAGTCGCGTCTTGCTTCCTACAACATTCCTCGACGGTAAAAACATTTGCGCAAAGTGTTTTTATTCGTTACCTGGCTTTCCCTTCGTTTCGAACAACTACCCACCCGTCCTCCAATCTACAACAATGCCGAGCCAAACCGACGGCAAGAAGAAGCCGCCTACGGCGGCCGTCAACCTGATCGGTACGTGATTGCATGCGCAAAAGAAGAAGAAAATGCAGATTCGCAGGAAAACTCGGTCAATTGAAGCTAACATGATTTGTTTTCTGCAGCTGGTGGCTCTGCCGGCATGATGGAGGCCCTCGTCTGCCATCCCCTCGGTAAGTTTCTTGGACAACCACCACCAGTACCACCCCAGGCGCAAAAGAGAGGCCCGGCGGGTTTGGCTCCCCACAAGTTTGCAACACACCCGATCGCGGGGCCGCGGCACAACGGGCTGTGCGACAAAGGGCCCGGTGACGTACTTGCGGTGCCCGTGAAAAGGCCTGCTCAATTGGCCTCTCTGCTGCAGCTACTGGCAGACCAAACCGGAATGAAGAAAGAAGAACCCATTGGTTTTCGCTAACATGGCCCAGATACCATCAAGGTCCGCATGCAGCTCTCGCGCCGCGCGCGCGCCCCCGGTGCCCCCCGCCGCGGCTTCGTCCGCACCGGCATCGAGATTGTGCAGAAGGAGACGCCCCTGGCCCTCTACAAGGGTCTCGGCGCCGTCCTGACGGGCATCGTGCCCAAGATGGCCATCCGCTTCACCTCGTTTGAGTGGTACAAGCAGGCGCTCGGCGACAAGACGACGGGCCACGTCTCGGGCCAGGGCATCTTCCTTGCCGGCCTCGCCGCGGGCGTCACCGAGGCCGTCGCCGTCGTCACGCCCATGGAGGTCATCAAGATCCGCCTGCAGGCGCAGAGCCACTCCATGGCCGACCCGCTCGACGTGCCCAAGTACCGCAACGCCGCGCACGCGCTCTACACCGTCGTCAAGGAGGAGGGCTTCGGCGCGCTGTACCGCGGCGTCTCCCTGACGGCGCTGCGCCAGGGCACCAACCAGGCCGTCAACTTCACCGCCTACTCGTACTTTAAGCGCTGGCTCATCGACTTCCAGCCCGAGTTCGAGGGCAAGAACCTCCCCAGCTGGCAGACGACCGTCATCGGCCTCGTCTCGGGCGCCATGGGCCCGCTGAGCAACGCCCCCATCGACACCATCAAGACGCGCCTGCAAAAGGCCCCCGCGCGGCCCGGCGTCAGCGCCTGGCTCCGCATCACCCAGATCGCCGCCGACATGTTCAAGCAGGAGGGCTTCCACGCCTTCTACAAGGGCATCACCCCGCGCATCATGCGTGTCGCCCCCGGCCAGGCCGTCACTTTTACCGTCTACGAGTTCCTGAGGGAGCGCCTCGAGAAGAGCAACCTGGCCTTTGTCGGTGGCACCTTTGAGGAGTAGACAAAGGGAAAAGGTGTAGAGGTACTGCGGTGCAGGCTGAACACATGAGAATTCAGCTCTGTGTCTCGACTTACACACACATACACACACAGCGCAACACACACACACACACACACACACACACTCGCGCTACATCGAAAGGACATGAACCTTTGGTCGTATACCCTGTCAACGATGATATGTGGTGGGTGTTTTTTTATAACAATTGTTGGATAGTACAAGAAGTCCTTTTCTTTCATTCATTTCCTTACTGGTTGGTTAGAGGTAGCATTTTGGTTGGTTTTTTACTTGAAATGGGGGTCGGGCCACACTGGCTCAGCAGCAAGGACGTTGGCAGAAGGACTCCAGAAAAAGATCGTGTCAAACACGGCAATGCCCATATTGTCATATCTTTGTTATATCTTGTCGAGTTTCTTGGATGTTGAAGACGAAATGAAAATAAAAATTTCTTTAAAAATTTCAAACTAAAGAAGACAGTTCCGGGTACTTCTAAAATGCGAATGATTTTCGTTCCATCTAACTAGCTTAATGCACGTCATCATCCTTGCGTGTCTCACCGGCCGGGTCGCTTCGGTCGGCTGAACCCTTGCCGAGCTGCTGGCTTGGGGTGCAGGTCTTCCAAGACGAGCTGCTCCGTGACCTCGCCCGTCTCCTCCACCTCAAACCTCTTGTCAATCGTGAGACCGGCCTCCTGCTCGGCAACCGTCAACACCGCCCGCTTCATCAGGGGATACATCATGCGGTTCTTTATCGACTTGGCGCCCGCAGACGCTGGGCAGGTGTAAAAGAAGAGCAGGGGGCTCTGCTCCTCTCCGTTGTGGGCATGTTTGTAGCGGTAAAAGGTGAAGCGCGGCTCCGTGCTGGAAATCGCTTGCGAAAGGTCGGCAATCGTGCTAGGGCTGGGCGATTCGGGGACAAGCTCGACGGCCTCGGTGGCTGGATTGATTTTCTGCTTCAGTTAGCTCGATACTCTTCCCTATTGCTTACTCCTGTCTTCTCCTCCAGTTCAAACATTCATGTTTCCACCAACACTTACCAGCATAGTGACAGCTCGGGCGCCCTGCATGTCCTTGAGGGCTGCAATGGCCTCCGCAGACACCGGCATTGCGAGACTCTTGCTCAAGTGGATTTCCCGGGTTCCAGTACCCGCACCAGCCTCCTGCTCCGCGCGCTTCACCTCGCCCAGCGTCCGCTCCTCCTCCGTCAGCGGCGCCTCGAGCTGTGCATGGGCGTCGGCCTTCTTGAAGCCAGCCTCCGTAAACTCGTCTGGCGTCGTGAAGAAGAGACTCTCGCGAAAGTGCTCGAGCCCCAGCTCACGAGTCAGCGTCAGACGGGTAGACGCAAACAGCATCTTCTGCCGCACTGGGGCGGCATCGGGTACGTAGGAGATTGCCGCGAGTTTCGGCGCCGCGTCGTATCGTCGGACAATGGCGTACAGTGCTACGTTGGGCTTGATGTGCGACTGCAGCGATTTCAGATCGCCCGCAAACGAGGATGTCGAGGCCACGCTGGCAACAGGCACCAGCGACTCCTGTTCGATGCCGACCAGCAGAGCAAATGTCGATGATGACGATAGCAGCGAGCCAAACTGCTGGTGCAGCTCTTGCGAAGCTGTATCATGTTAGGTGGCAGTCTTCACCACAAATTCCAGTGCACATACCAGCAATCCCAGACTGCATCTCGCGAATCCCAATAGCCTGGTTCGCTTTGTGTACCGCGATAGCGCAGTTGTTGTTCTTGTCAGCTTGGCACCCAAGTCAACAAAGCCACCAGAGGTATGTGGCGGGGTTCCGCCATCACCGTCACCGTTGCCCCGCTCCAGAGCTTCTGCCCGACAGTACCCTAGACTCTTAATCTTCAGCCAGACACACGTGTAGAGGTGTACAGAAACGCAGAAGCGAGGTAAAAAGGGTTCTTGGAAAAACTTGAGCGAAAAGTAGACCTTTGTATTAAACACATGATTTGACATGTGCGTGGCATCTATGATCCTGCTATAAGTACAATCAAGTAACTAAGAATCTGTGTAAAATATTCCCTCCACCGTTACAACCACCATGAGTAATTGCGAATGATTTGCGTCTTGAGCTAATTCCTGCCAAAAAAATGCGACCTAAAACAAACGAATGGAAATATGACATAGCTAAACTCGGCCCCAACAAAGTATAACCCGAACTATCACATCATCATAACCGCAATAAGGGCAAGCCCGCCAAGTGAGGATAAAGAAGGCAGGCAAATAGGAGCAGAGTCGGACCCTGGCACCTGAGAAGGGACTGGTGAATCGTGAGGCTTGTTGCTGGGTGCTGCTTTGGTTGCCATAGTAGACTCGTATTGTGGAATGGCGGGCGCCGAGCTTGAAGATCCAGACGAAGTAGCTTGGACAGCGTCTGCGGTGGAAGTCTCGTATGACTGGGGCTCTGGCGCCTGTCCGTCGGCAGTCTGGTACTGTGACGGCTGGGCTGGTGGGCAAGGCTCAGAAGTCTGGGTAGCAGCAGACTGTGAAACGGGCAAGGCAGTGGATTGACTCTGTGGCTCAGGTGCTGGTCCAGCAGGGGTCACAAGCTGCGAGCTGATCGGGGCAGCCGATGAAAGTGATGCGGATGCATCCGTGGTTGCTGGATTGGAAGCAGCGGTATACTGCTCAAGAGGGGGTTCCTTTCCGTAGACATTTGCGGTGCCAGGGTTCTCTTCTGGGCACGAGCTACCGCAGCAGCCAAGAATCGGGTTGTTCTGGCATGCGTGGTCACACTTGCTTTCGTCCTGAGGAGTGATGGCAGTTGAATCGTTCCCGCAGCGGCATTCCCTGAACATGTTAGATGAGAGCGATACATAAGATAGAGAGAACATACTCATTCAAAAGAGCAGCAAACTGGAAACCCTCGCATGCTTTCTGGCAAGCCTCCGGGGTGACACAACCATCGGGAAAGACAATGGGATCTCCAAAGCAGGAAAGATCAATGGAAGAGCAACCGATGTATTGAGATCCAGGAATACTGTGAGGGCTCTGAGCAAATGCCCCGAGGACCCAAGAAATGACAAGAATGGCGATAGCGGCCATAGTGAACGAATGAAGGAAGCGGCAGTAGGAGTGATTAATGGACCAAAAGGCTGGGAGCACAACGAACTTGTCCCGGATGAGATCTAGAATCAGGATTAAGGATCACTGAAGGTGTAGGAAAGAAGAAGAAAATGAGCCCGCGGGGCAGCGGAAAACGTTTACATGCCCGCAGAACGGGCACTTGCCCTGCCAGCTGGCAGCCGAACGAACGGCCAACCGAGCAGCTGGCAAGCTGTTCCTGCCAACGAACAACACTACGGCTGCTCATCCGAGACCGGATTTGGCAAGCAATACTGAAATGCGCTGGTGCAAAGGAAATTAATTCGATTATTTCCCCTTTTCGTGGGGTTTTTCATCGTCCTCGACTTACACGCAGGTAGTAGTCAAGGATGCATGCGCGATGCATACAAACGCAGCCCGTCCAGCCGTCTCTGGCTCCTAGTGCGTGCATAGAGCAAACGTCACAAGGCCCCAGAAATCAGACGCAGTATCTTAGTTGAATGATGCCCGTAACTACGATTGCAGACATTTTTTTCTTGCAATCCGCCATGTCGTAGCACGATACTGACTGTAATTGACAACACAAACGATACACCCGTGCACGGGTACGTACATGTTGTACTTTGCCCCACATCAACCAAAAGAGGTAATCGTCAAACAGGACTAGCGGCCAAGCCATCGCCTGTTGACTCACGTGATACCACACATCTTATAGCGAAAAAAAGCTGTGGCCCACAAATTGATCAGGGCAAGCGAGCCCCAATTTACAGACCACGACCAATTGCGCAAAACTTCTGCCCAGGATTTGTCCCGACTCCCATCATCGCATTTCGTTGAGCATCAAACCGTCAAGATGAGCGCCCAGGCCCAGAACAAGATCGCCCCCAACAGCCCCTCGAGGCAGAACCCCTCTGAGCTCGAGCAGCAGATTGCTCAGGCTCTTTACGACCTCGAGAGCAACACTGCCGACCTCAAGGCTGCCCTCCGCCCTCTGCAGATCGTCTCTGCCCGTGAGGTGAGATATACTTGAAAAGCAATGCTTAGACCGAACCACACAGACTTTTCGAAATCCTGTTCCAAAATGCGAAACGAAACGATGGTAGCGACGAGCGCATTCCGCGAGCGAAACTCAAATACTTGATTTTTCCGTGACCGGAAATTATTGGTCATGGATTTCGTAAATGGGACTTCGCACGGCGCCAACCAGCAGTCGATTGACTTCGCGGAACAGGACGGGAAGCGGTCCAAGGCATCATGTCCTGGAGCTCGCATGCTGACTTGTGGTCTTCTTTTAGATCGAGGTCGGCCACGGCAAGAAGGCTGTTGTCATCTTTGTCCCCGTCCCTTCCCTGCAGGGATTCCACCGCGTCCAGCAGCGGTATGTCTTTGAACCCCCCAAGTCCATGACGACTAGCAGCCATTCTAATTGTCACCTCCAGTCTGACCCGCGAGCTCGAGAAGAAGTTCTCTGACCGCCACGTCCTGATCCTCGCTTCGCGCCGCATTCTCCCCCGCCCCAAGCGCACTGCCCGGTCTCGCAACAACCAGAAGCAGAAGCGTCCCCGTTCCCGCACTCTGACCGCTGTCCACGACGCCATCCTGTCCGATCTCTGCTACCCCGTTGAGATTGTTGGCAAGCGTGTCCGCACCAAGGAGGACGGCAGCAAGCTCCTCAAGGTCATCCTTGACGAGAAGGAGCGCGCTGGCGTCGACTACCGCGTCGACACCTACGCCGAGGTCTACCGCCGCCTCACTGGCCGCAACGTCACCTTCGAGTTCCCCCAGCCTGCTGCTGAGTTCTAAGCAGCTGGTCTCGAACAAATAAAAATCTAAAATGAGACGGGGATGATTACGGTTTTGGCTGGATTGTGCCATTTAGCATTGATGGTTGGTCAGAGGGCTTGGCGTCTTGCGAAAAAGTAGCTGTCATAATGATATATGCTGCATGATTTTTTACCGTTCAATCGATCCTGTCCTCTCACCATCATTGTGACTATTGGGTATCTAGAAATGTAACATGTCTCTTCATTACTCCTGTGCAATTTTCCCCACTCCAAGGACACACCAGTAGGCTAGTTCTCGCTTCTCCCGCGCATCTCGATCCTTGCCCAGCGGCGTGCCCATGTCGTTTTGCACATCAGATTCCCACTCCATCCTTATAAACATGGGAATCTCCAAAATATCCTCCCCATCCTTGAGTGGCAATTTGCTGGGGTCGCTGACCAGAGAGGCTGGGACGACTTCGAGGATGATACTTACCCAGTTGCGGCCTCTTTCCCAAATTTTGCCCACCTCGACTTGATTGGAGCCGTCATTGCGATCTCTGCCGTCATCTTTCAGGGCATCATCCCACATGTCAGTGTTGGCATCAATTTCAAACTGTGGGCAGAGCACGGTGACTATGCTTGAGAATCTGCCAGGTGTGACATTTGGAGTCGCCAATGAGACCTTGATGTTCTCGAATAGCGGGTTTTTGAAAGTGAGGATATATTGACAGGGGCGCAGCGGCTTCAACAGACCCTCTTCTGACAACCCAGGACGATGAGTGACTGGAATGGGGTTGGCTGTTGGCTGCAGCGGCCGTATCGTGATGGTCGGAATATATGATCTCGCGACGAGTCGAATTTTGAACCTTGTAGAGGTGACTTTGTTTTCTGGTTTCGAGAGAATATGCCTGCACGCAGGACATCGCTTTGAGCGCTTGGTACGAAGTAGATATGGAATCGGCCGCAGTTCGTCTTGGAATCGGATGCCTTCCAGCTGATTCTCCTTCTGCTCAGTTGCAACAGTGGAGTCCCAGCCTCCTGTAGTGAGTTTTTTGACAGAGGAAGACTCATTGAGATGAGCTAGCTTGAGCCCTTCATCGGTGTTCAAAGCTTCTCGCATGACGTATGGTACACCCTGCTGCGACTTTTGCCCTCCGCGACCAGTGTACAGCGACATGATCCGTGATAAGGCGGCAGGCGAAGAGAAGCCGGCATCATGTGTCGCTGGCCCCCCTAACGTGGACCCTACATCTGCCAACTGCGATTGGTAGAATGACTTCAAGTTTGCAAATTGCAAGTCAGCGTCGACAAGGTCGTCGGGAAGCGGGGTATCGTCATGTGTTTCTTTGCGCCGCTCTTTCACTTCCTTGGCGGTTATTTTTGCCTCGCCACCGTTATTTACTCGTGATAATTGAGAGTGTATACCGCTGTGACGGTCGAATTCGATACCAATTTCGCGGGAGGACCAGTGACAGTATTGGCAGATTAGTGCAAACGGGCCGGTGCTGGTGCTCGATGCGCCGTCGGGGCCGAGTAGCTTTGTCTCAGCAGCGTTTGGAACGGCAACGACTTGAACAGGACCAACACAGTTTGGACACTGATAACAGCTTCGAGTGCACCTATCAGCCGGTGGTCAGTATCGCGAGAGCCTGTACAATGGTGGCTGACATGTACCTGTTGCCTTCACTTCGGAGATTGCTACTAGGAACTTCGAACAGGCAGTTCGGGCAGAAGTACGTGACCGTCTCCTCCGTCACACAACGCGGACATCTTATTTGCTGACAGTCTTCGCAATAAAGCAGGTATTCGAGGGGATACAAGCTATAGCTTGATCGAAGAGCTCGCGGATCGAATGTGCGGTCGTCGTCCTCGGGAATAGTGGCGGTCGGCGAGCCTCTGCCGGCATCGGCCGGAGGCTGATCGGAACAGGAGCACTGGATATACGTATACGGGGTGGTCGTCGCCATTCTAAAGCCCATGCGGATTGAGGGCACCATTAATCAAGCTTCAATCTACGCGGACCATGCAGCTCGCGACCAAGGAGACGTGATTTGAGGTCAGCCCCACCTCGGTGAGCTTCGGTGAGCTCGGGAAGCTTTCGGTCAGGTGACGAAAGGGCGGTTACCAGGTCTCCTGCACGTTTATTTCCTGAGCATCCTCAGATCCAACAATTTAATTGTACCGGGGTATGTGATTACCGCAGCTCCTTTTCGATGCCATTGGGATTTCTGTCAAGGACCGACCCTTGGCCAGTGTTACGGCATACGATGGGGCTCAATCCGTCAGCCAGGCATGCGAGCCATTCTTGAGCGGCAAGGGCCGCATTCTTCACCCGTCAGCCCAATCTCGCACATCCTCAGCCAGCATCAACTGCTACTGCAGTATCAAAACGGAGCTTCTCTTCAATTTTCAGGGCTTTTTTGGCTCGATTGCAATGCTGACCTTCTTCACGGCCAAGAACAAGCGGTGAGCTGGGAGAACATGTGTGTCAGTACACACAAGTTCTACGCGTGGTACGAGCGTGCGAAGAAGCAAATTCTGACACCATTGAATCACGGTCGATATTGAAACTGGTTTGAGCGTTCCGAGATTTTCACAACACCCGCTGCAAACACACGGAGAGTTTGGGCATCGGGCATCGATTTTTTCTCATGCTAGCCCCCGTGGGATACGATGTCAAACATGCTTCGCTGGGCGATTTGGAGAAGCTTCATTCTCTTTCGGTGACAACGAATTCGTGTTTCACCTCATTCCTACCGTCTGTTGGGGCACGGAAGGCAAGTCCACGCGCGATCAAAGTAGATGTCAGGGCCTCGAATACAGCCCAAAGCGCCGTACAAATCCACACCTGACGCAGCCAAAGGATGATTCTGCTGCTGTTATGTCCAATACCCGTATACCGTACCAAGTCGACCAGTTGCAACCTTAGCAAATGAGATATATGGACGCAAAGTAATCCGCCCCAGAGCAAATGAAAATAACCATCGTATGCACATGTTTTCAATCCGAGGGCAACTAGGCCATTCGAGGCTGGCGCTGCCCAAGCAACGTTTTAGCACTGGTACACGAAAGAGAGGGACGTGTAAGCATCACGATCCGAAATACGAGGCCTCTGTTCAGACGCCAACGGCCTTCAGCACGAGCCAGGGCAGAAGACAGGAGACACGACATGCGACAACTAGCTCTGCCTCTGCAGGACAAAAGAAATCAATCTCACTTTACGCTTTTTGCTGTCGAATTCGGCCTGGCATCAGCCAACCGTCCTAAGATAGGGTCACTCAAACCCGTCTTGAGCCTAGCGGAAGCATCAGCATCACACATACCGCTGAACATGGAGCTGCAGTTACTAAAGATAGTGCCGCTGCAGGACGCAGATGCCAGGCATACATGAGAGACATTCGCACAAGCAGCAATTGCCCGGATAACAGCACAACAGAGGGGTGCAGTCGTGCACTACAGCTATTCACTGGAAGCGCTATTGGTTGTCGAAGCAGAGCTACCATGATGCGTTAACCGTGCCGCTCTCTATCCAAATCAATGTCACAGCTAGTAAAGGTCGAAGCAGAGTCCTGAAAATATCAATGGCTAATCATGACTACGACAGTTCAACGCAGAGGGCCGCGGCCGCAGTTTCATCCTTTGGCTGCGTGGTTCGGCGGCTGCTAGCTGACTTTCCAGAGCCAGGCAGGCGGCGACAGGGAGGGACTCGCCCAATCACCACAACGTGCACGGCGGCGTCCGGATGGTGGAGGACAACGTGCTGCGAAACAGACTAGTGTACGGTCCAGTACGGAGTACCGGGCTACGTGCCACCTGGACCCGCCCATCGTTATTACCACCAAATCTTAGATTGCTTGTCATTCGTCATACTTCGTAGGTATTTCTGAGAATGCCATGCCCGCCCTTGTCAGGGCAACTGAGGTCAGCGTCGACTGACCGAGCGCTAGGAGTTTTGACCTTCCTCCTGCCATCAGAGGAGGCTGGAAATAACCCTTAGCTTCTCTGTCACGACGACTGATCTACATTAGCCAATTGGCCCAGGGCGGCCAAAATTAGCCGAGCTCATGCAGTGACGAGTGAAAGAATCCTACCCAGCTGAAGGCCAGGGAGCTAGCCAGCCACACTGGGGTTGAGGCGAGAGGATGCACCCGCAACACCCGCCAGCTACGGAGACTGGGGTGGAGGGCCAAAGCACTTGGCCTTCATTTTAGTCGAAGTACGCAACAAAACTCAAATGCGAGGTCCCCAATACAGACGGGTGCTGAGCGTATTGGGCATTCGCGACCGAGACATGGCTAAAGGCTTCTGCAGCGGTGAGTCGCAAAGTGCGTGTCAAAATTGCCCGATTCGAGCATAGTCAACGCCGGGCGCTGTGCCAACACAGCACTGCGTTTCTTGACGCACATCTTTCGTCATGGCCAGAGCAGGGATAAACCACCGTCTGGTAACGTTAGTGAGCGCTAAGACATGGCCCGATGGACCCATTGGAAACTGGACCTGGCTAGTCCTTTTCCAAGCGTTGCCAGCGAGTTGGGCTCCATACTACCACGGTTGCATGGGTTGCCGGCACTATCGGTCAACAGCTAATATCCCCAAGCTGCAGGCTGGAACCTGCAGCTGGAGGGGGAGCCGATCGAGCTTCTGCTTGTTGGGGCCATATTAAGTGCTGGGCCCCTGGCAGTAGTTATCTGTCGCGGCATTCCTCTTATCTTATGAACTCTCAAGCAGCTTTGCTCTCTCCTTTGCTGGCCAAGACTTTGGTTCATTTGGCGGGTAGTCGCTGGCGATGAGGCATACCAATTGAAGCTGTATCGGCGACTGTGCCAAGGCCAACTTTTGAACGCTCAAGAGCTGCTCTGGGGCCTTGTCCTTGTGGGAAACACCACAGAGAGCTATCATTGTACAGCAGCGCGACTGTACCAAAAAGAAAACGAATTCTCGGGTGGCTGCCTATATGACGACAGCGGAACGACAAGCTTGTGTCGGGTGAATTGACCACAGCGTACACCTAGGCTGTGTTACGAACTGTGCGGCTGCTGCTGCCACCAACGCTTCCGGCCTTTATTCGATTTTTTCGCACCAGTTATTCTGGACAGGGGATCTGGAATCTCTGTTCTTCGACTTCTTTTCTCGCACCAATTTCTACCGGAAGAGGCCTCAGACTGCTTGCTGCTCGCTAATCATGCCGTCCAATGCTGCCCAACGACAACGTGATGGCGAAACGCGAGCCAATACCACGCCTACTGTGAAACTGTGGGACGGGCACAAACGAATAGCAGTAGAATGGACAGGACTACACAGGGTAAGCAATCTGCGGCTACCACGTCGGGGTTTAATTAACTCAGCGATACAGGAGCCCAAACTGTGGACTGCCAAAGGCGATTGTCTTGTTTATTTGTACGGCAAGGGCCACTGTAATGCAGGTGCTTCGTTTCGCATCGACTTTAGTGCCTTGGTCAGGAAACGATGCTATGCTTTCGTCAAAAAGTACGTTGACTGGCAAGGCCTTGAGTTCGCCCTGCCCAAGACCGACGACGACTGGGATCGATTTTACCCTAAACGAATGGTGTCATTGTATGTACCAGCCGCACCGGGCAGCACACGATCGGAAATATCACAACAGCATCTTTCAATCCGCAACTTCCTAGCATGGGTGACAGGGCTGCCACTGGTTGGAACCCACCTCGGCGGCGAGATTCTGGCTTTGTTTCGAAACATGGTTCTTTACCGACCGTTTGACACGGACTCTACCACAGATCTGTTGGCGTATCTTGAATGCGCTGGATACCTGGACATTGTAGCACAGCAAAATCATGCTCTTGCCGTTTTATACGTCGCCGAATCTCTGCGACAGCGAGATCTATACACCCGCGCATTTGTACACTGCGTAGGGTTGGGGGAGCGCCTGTATCAGAGCACTGAATACACGGTACGTAGACCACTTTTGGGCGATGACCGGCAGCGCTAATAACTCATCTAGAAAATCAGCCTTGTCTCAAGAAAACTTATCAGAACTGCGAGCCATGATCTAAAGGCCAAGCTAGATGGCGCTGTTGAAGATCTCGGCTCATTTCTCGACGAGGAGCTGTCAGAAAGTCGACTTGGCCTGCCTCATGGTGTCCGTGCTCACCTCGACAGATTTCGCAGCGCTCTATCGACTTTCTACACGGCCAAATTTGGTTATTTCCCGCCTCGGGACTTTGACGCCAAAGCCGTCCAGGCGATGTCGGAAGATTTTGAGGCCTTGTACGACCTTCTGGTAGATGACGGCGCCGGAACGCCTGGCATGGTCGGAGGAAACAACGGCGGCGGACTGTGCATGTTGCAGATCATTCGTACTTTCGACAGCCGCAACTCGTTTGAGACACGTCAGCACCCTCTGCCTCTTCTCCCGACTGCATCCGAAGTCCTTCGCAAGACGCGCCGCATGCCGT
The DNA here is from genome assembly GCF_028009165.1 of Akanthomyces muscarius. Lineage (NCBI taxonomy): Eukaryota > Fungi > Ascomycota > Sordariomycetes > Hypocreales > Cordycipitaceae > Akanthomyces > Akanthomyces muscarius. The sequence goes on from NW_026611618.1 coordinate 1,410,384, forward strand.
GGCTTGGTCGCGGAGAGATGGAGAAGCCGACCAATCGACTTGTCGCTCATACAGCGCTGATCAAAGCATCCAACTGGCGCGAATCTTCCTTCAAGAATGGCCTCGTGCGAATGTATCGAGACTTTGAAGGCAAATCCTTGGAACCGTCCGCCAACAAGATGGACAAATCAGAGAATGTATCCATCACCGATGCCCGCAAGGTGCGCTGGATCTTGATCTATGCCATGTGCCAGGTTCTGCGCAACATCTCAAAACAGGTGCCGCAAGTGGCCGGCGAGCGGGCACCTTATTTTCTCAGTGCGTCCGCGGCCGACCTCCCGCCTTGGAACACGGCCATCGACACAGGAATGGACGTTCCCATTTTGAACAGCGCGTTGCCGACCATGCCTGAATGCGCCGACGAACCTTGGCAGCCCAGATTTGCCGACGGAATGGAGATAAAACCTGACGTTGATTATTTTGCGCTGACGCACGGTGCTGAACGCCAACGACCAGAAAAGCTGGGGCGCAGGCAGTCTATGCCAGTGACACAGGCTACAGTGTCACCGACGACTCTGTCGCCGTCAAAGCCGGGGACGGGTAATGCCATTGCGCGTCGGTCAACAATACGAAACTCCATCAGGCGACGACTTCGCCCAGGCTCTGCAAGCTCTGCAACTGCCCCCTCATTCTCCCCCACCAAGAGCGCCTACCACGAGATTGTGATTCATGGTTATGGGAATGGAACCAACGACGTGAAGCTTGAGCGGCGCAACACTGTGGGTTGTGACAACTCTGAGGCTGGCAGGATCCCTTCCGCAAGCCTACCAAGCCACCCGCGTCTCCCAAACATTACCTCGCCGGCTTTCAAGCATGAACCGACCCCGGCACAGAGCCGCCGTAGCTCCAATAGGAGTAGCAACGCCAGCTCCATTGGAACCCTGGACTCGCAAGCTGCATCGGGCTCGGCCTCGCCTGCGACCATTATCACCCCCGAGTTTGAGCAAACCGCGGTGGAGCCCATCATTGTTCGCAACTCTTCGCACAAGAGCCTCACCCAGCGCTACCCGATGAAGTCGGTGCTGGAAACCATTGGCCGCACCTCGAGTAAGCGTCGCGGGTCGCTCGCCGGCACCGCAGGCCAAGAGCTGCCGCTGCCGCCCACGTCGCAGCAGCAGCAGCAACCGCCATTCACTAGCGGTCTGTCTCGGGCCGTGAGCGTGCGCAAGAGCTTACTGCCGGAGAGCTGGACGCTGGCGGGGCGCACAGCGACGTTTGAGCAAGATATTAATGAGGAGGACGAGGTGGTGACGCTGCAGTCGGAAGCGGACGAGTGGGTTGCGATGCAAGCATTCTTGGACGACGACGACGAGCTGGACGGGAGGATGGCGCACAAGGGAGCCACGCCGGGATGGGAGCAGTATAACGACCTTGGTGGTTTGACTGAAGTTCGATGAGCAGCGCAACCGAAGAAGGGGAACTGACTGCTGGTAAACGAGAAAAAGAGGACTGAGAGGTTCCTTGGGGAAAATCTCACTAATACGCAGCGCTGCTGCCACTGCCCAGCCCGAGGCGATTCTAATATCGGTGCCAGATGCTACTCGCTCAATTTCCTTGCTTGTTTTCTGTTGAGTTTACTGACCCGCTCCGGGTTTCGGACACACATACACGCATGTGCATATCATGGTCCTGGCTTTTGTTTTTCGGTGTTTGGCAGGCCACAGAGCCTATGCATACGATGATACCACAAAACAGTTTCTCGCAGGACAGGGAACTAGTTTTTCTTTTACTTTCTTTTTTGAACGGGATGCAATGGAAATCACCAACGTATTAGATACATCACTTTGAAGAAAGGCCTTTCTCTTGTCCTATACAGGCGCTATGCGCGCCGAGACTACGAATACCGTATACGGCAGCTGTCAGAAAGCGTAGCCGACGCTTTTTTTTCCCAAGTCTATATCGTGCACATATATGGTGTGTGTATGTGTCTCGGCCGAGGGAAAGATTGATTCGTTGTGCTCAAAGGTGTGTAAATAGGACGGAGCAAGCACGCGGATCCAGTCGCAGCGCAAGGCTTCAACCGAAAAAGTAACCGAAGAAGGACGGACAACAGAAGAGTCACAGGAAACGAATTCGCACACACGGCTGCCAGGACAGCACATCGTCGCGACGATGCTCTCCATCGCCGCTTGTTTCTGTACTCATACTGGAGCGCATGCTGTTTCTTTTTCTTCCTCTTCTTTCTTTCTCCTTTCGCATTATGCAAGAATAAAACAGTGGTATATTGCGTAAAATAAGTATAGTCAGACAAGAGGGGTTTTCAAGGTTACTTCCTTGTCCTTGCTACTCGGTCTTGACATGGGAGGCAGTCTCGATGCCTCGGAGAATGTCGCTGCCGAGAGAGTAGATCATCCAGGTCGAGCCGACGAGCCAAGCGCCGCTGCGGGAGAAGGAGTCGACGGTTAGCACAGGCCGCACGCGCGCATTCGGCGTCTGACTTACTTGGGAATGATCCAGAGAAAGACGAGGCTCACGAGGTCATTGTGGCCAATGTTGTCAAAGCCGCTATAGTATTCATTGAGCCCTGCAGCAGTCCGGTCGCGTTAGCAAGTTTCCCCAGCGCGCGTACCCATGCGCGGCAGCACGTCGGGTGCCCAACGTACAGTAGAGAATCGTCTTGGAGAGCGTCATGACGGCGGCGCTAAAGCCGATCAGGACGGCCTGGGCGCCGCAGCGACCCGTGATTGCCCTCCTGCCGCCTGCGCCGCCGCCGCCGTCGACGGCCTTGGTGAAGAAGGCCCAGGCGTAGGCGAGGTACATGAGCGTCTCGACGGCGTTGAGGGCGCCCTGGGCGGCGGTGAAGCCGCTCTTGGCGTGAAAGGCCTTCCAGCCGTAGACGTGGTCGACCTCGCCGTAGAGCTTGTAGGGCGACCAGAGCGGCCAGTGCAGCCAGCCGTGCTCCATGGTGTGCGGGCGGCCGAGCACGTAGACCGTGTCCCAGATGACGAGCGGGAGGGAGACGCCGAGCCAGAAGAGCGTGGGCGCGTCGGGCGCGTGCGACCACCCGCCGGGCGAGGCGAGCGAGGACGACGAGGAGGAGGAGGCGGCCGGCCTGGAGAGCGACCTGCGGCGGCTGGCGGCGGCCGGGGTGCGCTTGGTGACGGCGGCGCGCGGAGGCGACGAGGGCGTCGCGGGGGCGGGGGTCTCAGGGGCGGCGCTGCCGGCGCGTGATGACGAGGAGCGGGTGCTGACCATGGTGACGAGAGGGCTCGACGACTGGGGGAAGGCTGGTGCGAGGAAAGTGCGCGCAATGGGCGACGGGTGCGAAGTGAACCCAGGGCGCAGCGAGCAACAAAAGGTAAATAGGGAATAGGGTTGGTGGTGGGTGTTGATGAGACGGAGGGAGGGGACGAGCGTTTACGGTTTGAACTGGCTTACGTAGCAGCAACTGCTGCTACATCAGGGCAGCTTATTATGGGAACGAGCAAGACGGGCGACAAAAGCAGCCCCCCTCCCGATACATCGTTGCGTGTTTCCGGCCCCAAGGCTTGTGTTTACTGGTACTATTTTTTCCTTAGCTCGATGCCACTCAAATCACAGCTTCCCTCTTCATCACCAAGTCCGTGTGGGGACGAGCAACCTCCAAACTAACTAGCGACATGTGTTTTTACTAGAGCTTCCCCAGACCGAAGCCCGGGGCATTTTCCATCTTTTGTTTACATCCAACGCTGGAAAGGGGCATCAGAGCGCAAACTGTTGCGACACACACAAACGCATCCTTCATCTCAACGATCGGGCCAAAGAAAGGTACTTTGGAATGCGGGGATGTGCGCCTCTGTACTCTGTACGGACACATCAACAAACCCCGGGACTAATTTAGCGGGCTGACGGGCGGCCGCTGCGATTGGTTGTGGCGACACCCCCAGAGAACGGGTAAATGATGACAATCACCTTTGGGACACACAGTGACGCCATGGTTGGTTGGCTTTTGTTTACTTTTTCTTTGGTCGTCTTCCTCACCAGCGCAGCCGACGCGTTGCGAGCTCAAGGTACCTTGACAGCTTCAAAATGTTGTATTTTGGCCGTCTTTTTCTTCTTCTTTTTGTCCAAGTGTCAATCCTTCTTTTCGCCCATCCTTTCCCGTCGACTGTTGTACCAATCTTGTTCGCACAAACTACTGCAAGGCTTCCCCCGGATCCATTCTCCTCCGGGATTGGGCTCTATCCACCGCCCACTCGGCCGGGCGTCTTAATCTCTCCGTGCCCATGGATTCTCTTCTTCTCCTTCACATTGGCCCCGAATTTACTGCCCCTGCCAAGTACGGTGTGGCGTTGCAAAGGCGAACACGCCTGTGACACGTTCTCGTAGAGTTCATTCCCGATTACGACGTTCTGGCGCTGCCAGTCTTGCCGAGTGTAGCATCCTGCAAAAACGTGCGCTGCGTAAACCTGTGCAGCAGATTGGCACAGAGTATTGACATGATGCTCTAAAAGCATATATATTCAAAAAATTTATGGAGCGCATTCAAAAGATTCATCTACGAGGCGTCTCAATTGCATCCGTCAGCTCCCTCAGCGCCGCCATAAGCTTCTCGTCCTCGCCCATGCCCAACGCCTCCATCTTGCCCTTCTCTTCCTTCTGCTTCTTCTTCTTCTCATCCTCCGGCTTCATGAAATACGGCCCCTCCGTTGGGCACTTGGTGTGCTCCTCCTCCGGCAGCGCCCCCGTCTCCAAGAACGCCCGCACGATGCGCGCCGAGCACGGCGACGGCATCGCCAGCGAGCAGTGCCCGTAGCCCTGCACCTCGACGAGACGCGCGCCGACAAACGCCCCGCGCGCCACTTTCGCATTCACCAGCGGGCAGATGGGGTCGTACGTCGTCGAGAGCACCAGCAGCGGGTGCCGCGTCTCGACGCCGTGTCGTGCCGCCCGAAAGTCGTGCGCCTTGGGAATCGCCCACTGCGCGCGGCCCATGTAGTGACCCACGTTGCTGGCGCTGTACGGCAGGTAGTCCTTGACAAACGGCAAGATAATGTCGAGCGCGTCGCGCTTCTTGGAGGGCCAGCGCGAGGTGCCGGCGGGCGCGTCGTTGAACTCGACGAAGCGGCCCGACTCGCTCATGCCGGCCTCGGGGTCGCTAAAGTTGCGGCCCAGGCCGCCCCAGGCCGTCAGGGCCCCGGTACCGTTGCCCTGCATCAGCTGCGCGAGGTTGTCGGCGAGCGCGTACCAGCCCTCAGGCTTGTACATGCTGCTGAAGACGCCGCCCATGACCGTCTCGTACTTGATGGTGCCGAAAAAGGTGCTGTTGACGTAGACGGTGGCCGGGTCCTCCTTGAGGCCGTCGATGAGACGCGTCACGTTGCGCTCCAGGTCGCGCTTCGTGTCCGCGACAAAGTGCAGCGGGCAGGCCTCGCCCGCCTTGGCGCACTCGTCAAAGAAGCCCGAAAAGGCGTTGCCCGTGTCGACAAAGTCCGTCTCCATGAGCAGCTCGTCGTACCACAGGAAATCGTCCACCACGCCGTCGACAATGACGCGCTCCGAGCGATTCGGGAACAGCGTCGCGTACGTCTGCCCCAGCACGGTGCCGTAGCTGAAACCCCAGTAGTAGAGGTTGTCCTGCCCGACAGCATCCAAGATCGAGTTCATGTCGGCGGCCGTCTGCGGCGTGTTGACGTGCGGCCCGTGCTCGCCCATGTTGTCGGCGCACGCGCGCATAAAGTTGCCCGTCTCGCCCCAGAGCTTGGCGTCCTGCTCCGGGTCGTCCGTCAGCTGCGGCGTCAGCTCCAGCCGGCGGTCGGGGCTGTCGAAGCACTCGGCGCGGGGCCGCGACCCCGCGATGCCGCGTGGGTCAAACGACAAGAGGTGGAACTTGTCCTCGCCGACAATGGTGTGCACGGCGCCGGCCTTGCGGTGCATAAAGTCGAGGCCGCTGCCGCCGGGTCCGCCCGGGTTGAGGAGGATGTTGGTGGTGGCGTTGGCGCCGCCGCGACGGCGCATCAGCGGAATGTAAAAGGTCTTGTTGCCGGAGCGCTCGTCGTCGAACTGGTCCATGGGCACGTCGATCGAGCTGCACTCGACCGGCTTGTCGGCAATCTCGCCGCAGGGTGTCCAGGCGATGGACTCGCCCGGGTATCGGAGCTCCTTGCCATGCTTGCCGTGGCTGCCGGGACGCACAATCAGGAAAATGGCGACGGCGGCGGCAGCGGCAGAGACAACGACGAGAAGTGCCCAGAGTATGCTGCGCTTTCGCCGCCAGATGGGGATGGGCGGCTGGCGTGCGGCCGCCGCCTCCTCCTCGGCGTTGTTAGGCAACAGAGGTGCTCGTTCGCCGTCCATGACTGCGGGCGGGAGATGCACGTATGCTTTGGCAATGTAGCGACGGCGATACGTCTGTTTGGCTAAGGATAAAATAAGACGGAAGCTGTAGAAGGTTGTAGGGAATGAGAATATGGCCAAAAGAACCCCCCACTTGACGATTGCTGATGAAACTGAGCTTGCGCAAGCACGTCTTGTGACTGAAGCTGAAAGCGGAAGGCAGGTGGCCGTAGAGGTTGGCCTCGGGTACGGTTCACGACTCCGAGCCTATTACCTGAGCGACGAAAGTCTAGCCCAGCCACATGAGACGCCTCTAAATCTCAAAAAAGTAATTACAAATCAGCTTTTTTTTATATGTCAAAAGAGGTAGTTTTAGAGATGGTAATTGTCGCCGTGTTAATGGTTGGATACCCAGTAACCGAAGCTCATGCAGCTCGCGATAAGATAGCATCGCGGCTTTAGCTGCACACCACTTGCATCAACACAAGACAGGGCAAGCCTAAAATGACCAAACTTTGCAGTCTTTTTAACCAAAGTAGCTACCCTCATAGATTATTTACTCCCAAACGTATCACCGCCGCTCTCCAAAAACTCCTTTTCCCTAGTGGTCGTCTCCCTCTCCAGCGCCTCATTCCGATGCGGATACCTTCCAAACTTCGTGATGATGTCCTCATGGCGCCTCGCAAAGTCGAGTTGCTGACGCACCAGCGCCCGCGCCGCCTCTTCATTCCCATGCACGACCCGCCACGCGCGTCTCCTGTACCCATCCGCCTGCTCATCCACCTTGTCCTCCGCCAGCAGCATCTCTACATCGCGCGCAAGCGCCTCGTACTGCCGGCGGCACTCGTCGTGCATGGCCACGTCCTCGGCATGCTCGAACGGCAGGTAGAACCACGCCCGGAACGCGAGCTGCCAGCGAATCTCGGGCGCAGAGTGCGGCACGCCCGCGGCCACAGCGGCCTGCGCCACCGCGAGCGCGAGCGGGTCAAACACGGTAAAGACGATGCGGGATGACGACCCGCGGTAGCAGTTGCGCGGGATCTGGTCGAGGAGCAGGATGAGGCTCAGCCAGTCGCACGGTTCCGTGGGCTGCACGAGCTGCAACAGGCCGGCGCCGTCGAGGCCGGATGCCTGAATGGCTTCGAGAGCAGGCTCGAATTGCGCGCTGGAACGTGAAGCGAGCTTTGCTTAGCTAGTGGGCTTTGACGGAGAAAACGCCGTGGCGGATTGGGGCGGCGGGAAGAAACTCACAGGCATGCCTTGTCAAACTCGGCGCCACCGGCGTACCAGCGCTGATGCGCGGCCTGGCCGGGCACGACGAGGTCATCGTCACCCGGCAGGTGCTCGTACCAGAAGTCGCGAACCGACTTCAAAAAGTCTCGTGTCAGCACCTTGTCGAGCGCCATGGTGTTGTTGTGAGCCGGCTTCACCGACGACGAGGCTGCCAAAGGCGCAGTTGACGTAAACGCCCGGATCGATGCTGGGCAATTCCACCTGTAGCGCCGCGCGTGTAGACCGCGAGGCGGTTGAGCTGCTGATCCGCAAGAGGCTCGCAAAAGCGAAACGCGAGAGAATTGGCGTGCTGTCGCGTTTGGTCAGTAAAAACAGGAACCGAGGGTGGCAAATGGTAAAGCGCCGACGAACCGATAGACCGTCGCAAGGGTTGAGACAACAAGGACGCGGCACCGAGTGATGCCATATGCAACGACGTCGGAGCGGATGAGTTGTAAAACCTGAGTCAGAATAAGACACAGACTTGTAATCGTGGTTTGAAAGTATTTAAAGCTGATTCCCGCGGTATCCGGGGTTGGAAACATGCTTTCAGTGCAGGGCAACACATGTGGACCGAGCTCCACTGAACCAGCACGTTACGGCCAGCACCCAGTCACTGCCGTATATACGAGATACAGTGGCGGAATAGTATTTTTGATTTACAATTTGAGCCACGGTAGTGTTACAGAGCTTCCCAGCTCGTTTTCTTGTTTTTGAGTGTACCTGCAGCTCTTTAGAACGTCCCTCACGGACCCTCGCTCCTATGATACAGCCCGTCTTGGCAGTTTATACCACTGGCCTCTTGAATGGATGCGCCTCTGTATTCAAGACATACTGATCCAAATCAATAAGATCAGGTGGAGAAAAGATGAGATAATAGTACTTGAGCGTCTCTCCAAACCAAAAGCTCTGCTCGCTGTTAGCATAAATCAGCATATTGTAGGATAGCTGCACTCACCTCCATGTAATCTTCCAGATTCTTTTGTCTAGAAGCCTCATCGTAAACAGTGACAACGTCGAGGATGGCCGCGTGGCCATGCGTTGTGCGCGAGTGCCTTTCGATAGACTCAAACATCTTCCATGCAGACTCCTGGTACTCGGTGTCGCCCGTCATGCGATAGAGTAAGAACAAGCTCTCGATTGCTTCTGGGCGCAGCAGGTAGCGAGGGTCTTTTGCGGTGGTAAAACCCTTTGGCAAAATCTCCTTGTATTCTCTTCGGGCCTTTGTGCCTTCCTCCCAACGCTTCTCATCCCATGGGCACTTGTCGGTGATTTTGGGCTCGCAGGGTACCATGTTGTATCTCTCGGGCATGACGCCGCTGTCAAAAGAATGGTAGACGTAGGCGCAGCCTTTTGCGAGCTTGGCCCCAATTGTAACATCTTCCGGGGTTTCCAACAACTTTCCGGCTAGAGCAACGGAGCCTCCGATAAAACATGTGAGGTGCTCACTCTCTGGGTCAAAATCCACGTCGCCGCTGTCTGATACCTTTGCATTACCAGAAATCAGAATATCCTCGCCACCGGGCAGCATGGGGCGAAAGAAGAGTTCCTTCTTCGCACCTGCCAAGAAGCCTTTGGTCATTTCAGCGTACATGGGGTTGCCGCCACCAAGCAGGGCGTGCATCTTGGGCAAATATTCGTAAAGAGAGTCAGCGCTGCCACCAAGGGTGAAGCTTTCGCGGCTATTGGTGTTTTTATTGGCGAGCGAAATCCATATCGGCCACAGTCCAGGGATCCTGGTCGAGTTTTGCTGATCTCTGAAAAGCTCCATGAGTCGGTTGACGACGTCGTAGTACTTGGGGTCACCAGTCACTTGCGAAAGTCTTGTCATCTCAAGTGACAGTGTACCGGGAGAAGCAGAGACGACCCATTGCTCCAGACTCAAGCCCGTGCCGAGCTTGGCGGACTCAAAGTTCATAAAATCCACTGGAAAGCGATGCTCGGTGTTGAACGCCGAGTAGAGCATGTCGCCGAGCTCTACAGCTTTCTTAAGCAGGACTTCTCGCTTGCTCAAGTCGTACGCTGCGAGGAAGCCGCCAAGGTATCGAATGGTGGTTTCAAAGACATTGACGCGATAATCAGTCGACCTGCCGAAGTCAAGCTCAGCAACAACAGCAAGCGCCTCCTCGAATTCCTCCTTTAGCCCCAACATCCAGAGAGCGTCGAGCCCGTCAACGAGAGTGGCCATCCAGCCAGAGAACTGGTTCTTGCCGGTGCCGGATTTGGGGTTCAGGGCATCCATTTTCCAGGCAAACTGTTTGTAGTTTTTCCAGTCATCCTGAAACACCTTGCGGACAGCAGCCCGTCGCTTCTCGCGGACCTGCGCGGCTTGCGGCGATTCTTGGCCAAAGACGTGCTGAACCTTGGGCAGGGCTCGGGCGTTGTCCGTTGGTAGCGGGGTCACACTGTCGGGCGGCAGATACTTGTGCTTGACCTGGCTCCAGTCGAAGCTGCTCTTCTTGAAAATGACGGGCGGGCCAGAGTCGGTGTTCATAAAACGGTCGAGGCTAACATGGTGCGCCGCGTCGCCGACCTGCGGCACCGTGTTGAGGACATAGTAGATGATGCCAAATATGACCAAGCCGCCAACGATGGAGCGGACATAGCGGCGAGGGGCCAGGAACATTGTGGGGAGAAGCCACGTTGATGCAGAAACTCAATGAGAAAGCACAAAAAGGAGCGTAATTAGCGAACGGCCAATGAGGAGTTTCACATCGGCGATGAGATGGAAATGCGATGGCGACGCCGAGAGATGTGGAAATGCAACTTGTCGGTACAGAAAGCGCCAAGGAGTAGGTACTGGTATGGGGAGACACGCATTAAGGTACCGCCGTAGTGGCTGGCAAGGCAGAGCCGAACTTCAGACGGGCAGTCACGCGACAGCGGCACTCCCGCGCCTTCCAGGGGATATTCTGGGGGTTCACAGTGTCTCTTTAGTGGGCTCCAGCGCGATCTGGTGGGCTTCAGCGCAGCTGACTGGCTGCTGCGAGCCCTACAGAGCCCTGCGGGCAGCCACCAACCGCCGAAAAGCAGCCACGCGGAGTGGGCCGTTTCTAGCGTTTCATTGGCATATCTAAACTCCAAGTTTGGTGCCGCTTTAGCTTTCGGGTATCTTTTAGCGTTGCTTGCCCCTGGACCGCTCAGGGGCGGCGGCGAGCTACGAGCTATTGCGGTGCGGATGGATGCTAGCAAAATACGGTCATCAGTACAATAAGCAGACTAAACAGACAGACTGATAATCGGATCGTCATTGTACCAGAACAAATCACTTTCCTTGCTTCTGTGTAGAAGTCGTGCTTTATGCCACCACTGCACTGAGCCAAGTCCCAAGTGGCTCACACTCACTCAACACCGAGCTGTCAAACTGTAACGCATTGTGCTTTCGATCGGCTATGAAGCTGATGTCTAGCCAAATGATGGCATTGATGCTAACACGGTCAACCCACGTCATGTTTCCCATACGCAAATGATGCCAACAAAGACTGGCCGGCAAAACACACGATTGAAGCTAGCCGACCAACACAAGGTCATTCAAGTCGCATTCAACTGCTTTATCTGCGATAGAGAAAAGAAAAGAACAGCTCATGGAGACAAAATGGAGCGCAACGCACTGCTGTTTTAGATTTGAGGTGGAAGACCTGAGCGCTTCCCGTGAGGGGAGCGCGCACCATCAAGGCAGTCTCCTTGGCTCGAATCTGTTTGAGCATCAGTCAAGAGCATGAAAAAAGACTGACAAGTGTAAACTCTTTCTAACGAAACAACTGGAAACATTCATTGAGCTGTCCGCTTTGTGCGGCAAACAATGTCCGTTTCACTCAAGTATCTCTTTGCCGCTGTCCATTGTTCCACGGACCAGCCACAGCAACATCACGGCATCAAAGAGACCCCCAGGTAACAAACAGTACGACGCTATATAAGAGTCGATGTAATCCCAGAAACGGGAGAGAAAAAATAACATTATACTCACTCGCCTCACCCACCAATCTACCAAACAACCTCCACCGGCCCAAGTCACCCATTAACACTCATCTACCAAGAATTCACCTACTCAGAAACCTCAACACTCAGAAATTGGAGTTGGAAAGTTTACAGAAAAAGACATCGCAGATAAAAAGGTAGACTTACAGACTCACAGACTCACAGGCATACGCACTTATTCACAACCGCAATCAGACACGGCCAACATGTCATCAGACCCGTACTACATGTCTTCTTCCCCCCGAAACACGGGCAGCGTCCGCCCATATAACTTTGGAACCGCTGACGGGCATAACCCTGAGATCATCTACCATCTCTTGGACGGCCAGAGCCGATTGACTCATCAGGTACCCTACAATAGACTTGACGATATTCTCCGCCTCGCGGGACCCTCACCCGAGCAGATGGAACTCGAGGAAATCGAGCGCCAAGAAGAAGAGCGAGCCATACTCAATGCATTCGGCGGGGAAAGATCATCTACACCCGCTCCGCAAGCAGAACAGAGCCGGCTCGGAGCACCCAATTATTCACCACCATCGTCACCACCACTGAGCATAACCGCAGCTGGCCAATCGATTGCCGGAGGAGAGGGGCACGGTCCAACCAGTGACGTTGATACGGAGAATACCGAATCAACTGACGCCGCAGATTGGGAGGATAGTTCAAGTGGTGACGATGATGCCAACCGTCCCATAGAGAGGAACCTCTGGGAAGGACCGGACGCGGCGAACGAGCCCCAAATCTACAATGGCCTGATGAAACGCCTCCTTCAGCGAACAAGTACTGATCTCGAAAATGATACAGACGACCTCCTTGGCAGAGACTACATGCATGGAGTCCTTCCAGTGTACCAACCTGACCTTCTCGTCCGGCACATGAAAACGAGGAGCGGCGAGAAACACACGTTCAGTCTGCAGTGGGATGGCCCCGACGATGCTCCTATGCCGGAAGGCCCCTTTGAAGTTCTCTGCCCGAACCCCATGAATGTCTTGCCCATTTTGTCAGAACCCATGGCTCTTCGCCACATCTACCTGCCAGGCTGGCGAGGGCGGCACCAGGAGGACAAGCTCAAGGCGAGCGAGTGGCAGCGCGGGATAGAATTGGCCGTGGGCCGCTGGAGAAAGTCATCCGTGTGGAATCCATTCCGCCCGGAAATACGTCTGGGGGACGCGGTAAGGATCCTCGGCTTCCCCGACCTACTGACATTTCAGGACTTCATCCACAGACCCAAGATCGCGGACGCCTTCCGCGAGCTGTGGGATGCTCACCTCCAATACGTCGAGTCCCAGGCAGAGATTCCCTGCGACGAAGCTGGACGGCGGCCCATCGCCCTGCGCATCTTCTACTCGCGCACGTGCAAGGGGGAGAGCGAGTTCGACGACGAGCACCCAGACAAGACGGACTGGGAGACGAGCAGCCACCTGGCCCGATTCTGCCTGCAGGTGGAAAAAGTCTGCAACGCGGAGCACCTGCCGCCGATCCGAGGACAGCTTCCTATTCTGAGAATGAAGGCTGCGAGCTCGATTGTGGCGTGGGCTGGCATCGAGCTCGCGAGGATCTTGCGGACCCTGCCGAAGCAGCCCGGCAACAGAGTGTGCTATTTGGATGAAGGAAGGCGCCCTCTGGTCGCAACGGTAACTGTTTGATTCTGCTGACTTGGCTGACTGTTCTACAGGAGTTTTACTTGGTTGGGCGTTTTGGTAGGTCTTTCTACATAGACAGTACATAATTGATACATTGGTTTCACTTATTTTACCCTAGTTTCAACATGGCCTTTTCGTTCGTGTTGAAATTCTAACTGCAGCTGTTTGCTTTTGGTTTGATGTTCTAATTAGAAGTCGTAGACGCGAGTCTTAATCGGTTGGCCTTTCATCAACGTAATACCTTGATCGGAGCCAGCAAACTCTTCAAGAGCTCTGTGAGACCTGCGTTGATTTCGCCAAACCCCCCCTCCTTATCGACTGTTTAGCCTTGCCAAGTTGTATTTTTGCTCCAAGTGGAGTTGCTCAACCTTAGTTAGACCACATCTCGCTTTTCTCGCGTTCAGCCTCACGAGTCACCACTAGACAATGGCTTTCAGCCGCAGTCCACCCTAGTCATTCTAGCGCATTTCTGTCGACTAGACAGACCAGGGAAGTGCAAGGGTATCGGGATTCCTCTGGAACTGTTGAACGGGAGAAGTCGCGGGGCTGTCATACACTCAGAGCTCAGACTCGGAGAATCATCTTTTTGAAAGTGCGAAACGGACGCTGTGTAACACCAACGAGTGACCAGAAGCTCCTGCTGCCAAGGCCAAACCACGTAACGGTTGGGAGTAAACGATCTGCACCTCTCTGCCTGCGCATGAGATTAAGTGTGCCCAATGCGCTGAATCTGGGCCCAAATTGGATGCTGCCTGCCGCGGCATGCATCAGCCCTATTATTCCCAAGGTTACACAGCTGAGTCGGGCGAGACAGCTAGACAGCACCACACATGCGAGCCCCGGGACGGCTATTTTTAAGATGACTTGTGTCAGCCTAGGAGGCTTGAGTGCCGCCGCCACAAGTGTTTAGGGTGGATCGCCTCACTTGTCCCGCGAGAAGCTATTCTGCTTTCTTCTCTCGACACCGCGCTGCCCCAGCACAGGCAAGGCCGATCGTCATGGAAGGTGGAGCTACAGGGCTGCTGCAAGGGCGTTTAGTCTTGAATTTAGGCTTTTTTTTCCTTTCAGCTTCTGGATATACTGGTAGGTAGACATGAGGGCGAAGGGCTGAGAGGACGGCTGGAGCCGGCCTCGGGCGGTCGTGCGGTGTATAAGAAGAAGCCCCTATCCGTCGTTATGCAACCTTGTCCGATATTTCGATTCTCAAAAATTGTCATTGAAAATTGCAGAGCACAAACCTACTTCATACAAATCCGTCTTTGTAATACTCTCCTCCACGATGCACGCTTTCGCTGTTCTGTCCCTCGTCGCCTCGACGGCCCTCGTCGCCGCCCAGCAGGAGACGTACGAGAAGTTCTCGCCTCTCACCACCTTCGGTACTCTGCAGGCGCGCCAGCAACAGAGTTGCTCGTCTCTCGGCGGCAAGGCCTGCGGTAACAAGTGCATCCAGCTCACCTACACCTGCTGCGGCAACGGCCAGGGTGCCTGCGAGCTTGGCTACACCTGCGGCATCGCCGCCAACGGCATCTACGGCTGCTGCCCCATCGGCAAGCGCTGCCGTGGCGATGCTCCCGAGCCCAGCACCACCATTATTGGCGGTTCTCGCCCGACCTCGTCCGTCGACGCCGGCGATGATGACGAGCCCACGTCGGAGGCTCCCACGACGAGCGCTACCTCGACCACGACCCGACGCCTGACGCCCGCCTCTACCTCTAGCACGCCCGCCCGCACCACCACTCCCGTCAGCGACGACGATGAGTCAAGCTCCAGCTCCAGCTCGAGCAGCACTGCTGTGGCCACGGGCGGCTCCGGTGGCAACACTGGTGGTGGCAGCTCTGGAAACGGTTCTGGCAGCAACGGCAACGGCTCTGGCAGCAACGGCAACGGCGGCAGCGGTAGCGGCAGCACCACCACTGCTGCTAGCGGCGGCGGCGGTGGCAGCGCGTCTGCCGCCGGTATGGTCACCGCCAGCTTTGCCAGCATTGCCGGTGGCTTCATTGCTGCCATTGCTGCTCTTCTCTAAACACAGCCGCCGTAGCGGCTGAGGGATAGCCAAAACTGAAAACGATAACACGACCACCGACGGGCAGCAACATACTATACTGGTGTAAGCCAGGCTCTTCTTCTTGCAGCCCAAGAAGATGTGGATGTTAAGAGGGAGGATGAAAGGTCCAAGTAGACTCCCAATTTGGAATGGAGGAATACCTTTTGAAAGCAGCGAGTTCTTTACGAGTCTCTGGTACATGGAGGTGCCGATGCAAGCGTGTTTACATAGTAGTTAATACTTTTAATTCCGCAAGTGTACATAATTAGTCCCAAATCAAATCGATGACCAAAAAGTCCATTACAATTGCTTTGGTGTGCTCTGTGAACATGGATGAAATTGCAGTGTCGCCTGTAAAGATGCCAATCGGTGAATATGCAAAGAATATCATCGCAGAGCTATCGTGTAGCCTTTATACAACCCTAAACATGTTTAGGATTCCGAGCATGTATTCGAATATGATTCTTGTTTGCATCTATGAATTCCATCTATTTTAAATCTTGGCAGAGGTATTTGCAGCATCGTACGCTGCTGAGGACACGACCTCGTTCTGGGAACCTGACATATCACTCGCGAGACCGCCCAAAACATTCGTTTCGTTTCTAAATCTTGTCCAAGATTCCATGGCAATGTTGGCAATCTCTTTACCCCGCGAGATACCAATCTCGTGGCCTCCCTTGACGATGTGCGCATCCACACCATCTTCGCCGAGCACAGCGCGCGCGTCCTCGATGCATTCTGCCGCCACGACAATTGGATCTTTTTCCGCCACAATGAGGCAGATCCGGCCCGTCTCCATCCCGGCGGGAAGATCTGCCTCGGAGCTGCCCGTCCTCCGCGTAGCCAGTGCCTCCGCCAGAAGGGGCCAGAGTGCTTCGTGCTGCGCGTAAATGGGCGCGTTGCGAATGGTGCTCACGTACGCGGGCACGAAGCCGTCGTTGCCGTCAAACTGCCACTGCACGACCTCGCCGACCTTGGGGCCGGTGGGCGCATCCCTCGCGACGGGCACCGCGTCAAAGTCGACGTCGGCGTCCTCTGCGCCGTCGGGGATGTCGACGCTCGTGTGGTGGGTGGGAGACGGCCGCAGCCTCTTGCGCGCCAGGCGCTGGATCAGCCACTCGGGCAGGAGGCCGCCCTCCATGTAGGAAAGACGACTGCGCCAGGATATGTGCGCGGGACGCACGAGTCCACCAGGGCAGATGAGCGTGACGGAGCGCAGCATGTTGGCGTGGTACGCGGCAAAGGAGGCGGCGATGGCACCGCCGAGCGAGAACCCCAGGAGGTGGAATGCGGAAGAGCCGGTCCACGGGAGCGGTGATGAGGACAGCACCAGTAGTATCTGCGTGGTGTAGAGGCGATCATCATATGGCAGATCAGCCGGGGCATCCGAGTATCCTCGTCCAAACAGATCTGTGATTGCTGTTAAAATGTTGATTTCATTGTCATATCTGTATATTGGTGAAACGTACCAAACAGCATGACTCTGCATCCTTTTGCTACAAACTCTTTTGCCATGTCGCCCATGGCAATGCACGGAGTGCCGATTCCATGCAGCAAAAGGACCTTGTCACCGTCTTCGGGCCCCCATTCGAAAACCTGCAACGTGCCGTAGGAGGTCCGAATCTGCCGTCCACCCGGGAACTCATCCAACCGGTATGGAGGCGGCGGCACATTGGTCGTGTCCGGGGAAGAGGCGGCCTCCCGCGTCCGCGCGTGGATCACATGGCGATCAATGGGCAGTGGGCGCAATTCGACCAGCGCTGGTCGCACACGGAGATAGATGCCCAGGACTAGAGTCGCCGTTGCGATTCCGGCAATTGCGGCGCCGGTCCCGGTCGGCCTGGCGAAGAGACCGCCCAGTTGAATCATGATTGTCGTTGAGGAGCCAGCTCCACGACCGAGTCAGATATGTGATATATACTCGGTTGCGCGTTGTCACAATTCTCCGGCGGCGTTCACTCTGAATGGCATTTCTGAGATGTCTTGTCGTGGTGCTGGAACCAAGGTGGTTCGCTCGGGGACTTCGGGCCAGCATTTAGTCGGTGGGCCAGGTCGCCAGGGCATGCATCCCAGCAGCTGTGTAGCACTTTACAGACGCCGCAGGGAGAAGATGGGCACTTTGCAAAGATGGCATATTTGTCATTTCACCATCTTCATGTACGCTTTCTAGAATCTCTTCAAATTTGATGACAGCATGCCTCATGATGCTGAATCTCAAAGTGTCTCCACAAATCCAGCCATCAAGTGGGAGATGCCCAAGTTGGCCACTCCGCACTGTAAACGTCAGTCTGTCACCAAACTCCAGAAACATCTGGATTGGTCTCATGTAGTCAACCTTGCAAGACACCATAGCGCGTCGTGTTGCTTGCTTGGGTATATTTATCTCAGAATTACTGCGGCGTTTTGAAGACTCGAAAATACATGGCTCCTAACGCACTACAGCTGCCAAATTCTCAGGGCGAGCACGATTCCGGCTCAGTACAAGCAGCGCCGAGGCGCGCCGTGAGCCCTGGCCCGACACGAATCGGCATTGTCGTGTTCTCCGGCGGCAGTGCTGCCAATAACCTCGTCGACGTCTTTGAAAGCGTCCGCGCGGCGAACGGAACGCTTAGCTACGTCATCCCGATCTCTGACAATGGCGGCAGCACCAGTGAGATTATTCGTGTTTTTGGCGGTCCAGGTATGATGAACGAGCTACTCACCGAGCATGGAAACATGTACTGATGCGTCAACTCGCAGGCATCGGCGATGTCAGGTCGCGTCTGGTCAGGCTGATCCCCGACGACGGGAGCCCCGAGACCTCCGCCGTCAAGCACCTCTTCAACCATCGCCTGCCCAAGGTCGCAGCCGCCGCGCGCAGCGAGTGGTTCGACATCATCGAGGCCTCGCACCCGCTGTGGCGCGACATCTCGTCGCCCAAGCGCGAGCTCATCCGCTCCCACCTCAACAGCTTCAACCTGGAGGTGGTCAAGCGCATGCGCCCCTCCAGCCGCTTCGACTTTTCGCGCGCCAGCATCGGCAATTTGTTCCTGACGGGCGCGCGCCTCTTTACCGGCAGCTTCGAGGCCGCCATCTATCTCCTGAGCTCGCTCTGCGGCGTGCCGGAACGCATTGCCGTGCTGCCGGCTCTCAACACCAACTTTGCGCATCACATTGCCGCGGGCCTCGTGGGCGGCGACGTGATTACGGGGCAGAATGACATTTCGCATCCAAGTCTGCCGACGGCGGCGGTGCCTGGGGTGGGAACCGGGGCGAATACCCCGGCACCATCAGACTACGACACCGAGGATCATGACAAGATCGAAGATGCCAACTTGCCAGGGAGCTTGCCGGCGCTGAGACGGCCAGCTATCAACTTCTCGAAAGAAAGGGATGAGGATCTGCCTTCGCGGATAGAACGTATATGGTACATTAATCCGTACGGCCAGGAGATCCGTATCCCGGCAAATCCGCGTGTGCTAGAAGCCATCAACACGTCCAGCACGGTTATTTACAGCATTGGCTCGCTATTTACCTCTCTCATCCCCAACCTCGTATTAAAAGGCGTTGGCGAGGCAATCGCGAGCCCCCTTGTCCGGAATAAGATTTTGATACTCAACGGTACGCTGGATCGGGAGACTGGTCCATCAACAGAGCCATTCAGCGGGCTGGATTTTGTCCGCGCCATCGCCAACGCATGCGCAGATTCTCGGGGTCTGCCGCCGCCAGAGGAAGAACAGTACTCACACTATGTCAGCCATGTCATTTATCTCGAGAGCTCTTTGTCACCAGTCGTCGACAAGCAGCGACTTGCGCAGATCGGAATTGAGTCCACAAGGCTGTACGGTCCGAAAGATGCATCGGGCCTGGGCGGACGATATGACGCAAAAGCATTGGCTCAGGCTCTGGAGACCATTGTTGGACGAAAGAATGTACGAATGGACAGGAGTAGGAGAAATACACTTGTGGGCTAGATTAGCTTATCCAGGTGGGAATTACAGGTACAGCAGAGATAATATCACTATGCAAAAGGTTCCAGTGTCTCAAACGCCTTTCAATTTCAACAAACGATGACCACGATTTAAAGACAGACATCATGCTCCCATATGCCCCAGTTCCCGTCCGCCCATCCCCCAATACCATTTGTTTCGGTCCCTTATTAACTGTTCATCACCATGTATAGCATGACGACAGGCCATGCCGTAGACAGCGCCAGCGCGGCAACGACTGACCCCGGTCCCGTTCGTATCTTGTCGGAGGGGCCTCTCCAGCGATCGATGAGCGCGCAGGTCGTCCAGATCATGACGATGGCGTAGAGCGAGCCCGCCCAGAGAGCAGCCGCGAGAATGTCGGCGAATCGATCCTGCGGGCTGAGGACAACCTTGGAGGTGTCGGGCTCAAAGGTGGATGACAGGTTGGCACCCATGATGACGGATTCGTAAGCGCGAACTTGTCGAAGAGTGGGATAGGCGTCGAGAAAGACTGAAGACTCGGTTCGGTTGGAAAGGATTGCTGAAAGAGAGCGGGCTTTGGGAGAAAACGAAACAGGGCGGAGGAAAAGAATGAATGCTATTGACCAGCAATGTTGCGTCCTCGACCCTGCGAGTTGATGATGGAGGTGGTGGAAATGAAAGACGAAACCCGACAAAGAACCAAAGAAAGACCACCAACAAAGGAGAGAATAAAAGAGAATGAAAAAAGAAAAAGGGACGGCAAACCAAGAGGACCAAGAAGAAAATATGGGGGACAGCTCTTTGTATCAATGCTCCTTTGCTCCCCGGTTCATCCCAGTTTTGCCCTGGAACGGACTAAGAGGCAGACCAGACGGATGCCAAACCGGACGCCGCCTCGCTTGCCTCGTCCGGATTCTGCTCGAGCCGCGTGGGCAAGGGACCAAACAACCTCTACAAAGAAAGCCTAGTTCATTTACCGTCCCATGACCCGGTCGGTTTGTCCTTTTGATTTATTTTCCTCACTTGCGCATCGTCATCTGGAGTTGCTCGGCATTGTCGACAGGCTTCAGACTTGTCGCAGGTTTCGCGGGTGGTGGTGGTGGTGGGGTCGGCCATCGTCTTACACGCACCGTCTCACAATGTGGTGATGCGAGGGGCCAGCCAGCTCGGAGGCGTCGCATAGCTGGGACGACGACTGCGACAAATGTAATTTCAGGGCAAAAGTCTCTGAACGTCAAGGAGACTTTTTTTTTTCCGAGGCTAGAGAGTTTGTCGTTTGCTGTCGAGGCGGAAAGGGTACACGAACGGAGAGGGGAAGCGGTAGAATGACAATGGCACCATGCAACGGCATCGCGGTTAGGGAAGAAGAATATTTCTAATTTCAAGTGCTTTCATTTTAATATATACTTTCAAAAGTCAGAGCGGATGATTTGTATAGAGACTTCTCGGAGAAAGTCTTTGGTCTCATCAATGACCGCTGCAAAGAAATGACATCTGAAACGCCGTCCAAACTCCCCAACCAATATGCAACCCGCAAATGAAGAAAAAAAAAAAAAAAGGCCCGACGAGAGAAGCATCCGATGCCTAGTCGTCCCAATGTCGTCGTCTATATCTGCTATCCGCTCGGTCGTAGTATCCTCTATGAGTCCGGCCAGCTCTCGCATCGTCCATCAAGTCTGGGTGGTACGAGTCTGGCAGCCGTCCCCCACCAATACCATGACGCCCGACGCGGTACACCGGCGACAGCGATTCGGGTAGCAAGCGTCCACGCTCTCCGCGAAAGACGAGAACCGGCTCCTCCGGCGGCTCCCGCCAGTACCCCGGCGACGACCGGCCGTTGTCGCGCACAACCACGATCGGTGGGTCGTCGTGGTATCGCCATTTACAGTCTCTATCTTTTTTATCATCCTCCTTTGCTTCTTTTTCCTTTTCCTTCTTGTCCCCCTTGTCCTTCTTGTCCTTCTTGGCCTGCTGCTGCTGCTGCTGCTCCTCCTCGAGGTGGCGGTGGCAGTGATCCGTGCCGGGGACAGCCTTGTTGCCGCAGCGCCCGCGCTGGCACTCGTGCTGGTTGCAGAACCAGGCTTGCGCCTCCTTGTACTGCGCGCAGTTGTCCGCCTCGCACCCGTGGCGTCGGCAAAACTGCGAGTGGCTGCGCGCGGCGAGGTCGCACCGGTCCACGTTGCACGAGTGCCGCTCGCAAGTCTTGATCGAAGGGTGCCTGTCGGAGCGCATCCGTACACAGGTATACGACTCGCAGGTATCTATTCACAAGAAAAGGAGCATTAGTCTCTTATCAAAGGAAATTGCTGGTGAAAATAACGAAGTGTGTCAACTTACGCCTTTCACACCATTCGCTTTCGCCGCCGTCTTTAATCTGTCGTAGCCGGTTGCAACCCGGCGTGCGGCAGAAGCTGTCGGGTCGGTAGGCCTTGTTGCTGTGTCGGTGCTCGGTGCAGTTCACGTCGCACTGATGCATGCCGGCAGGCGGTGCTGGCTCTGGGGCCGGTGACGACCCGCCGGCGCCGGCGGCCGGGTTTCTCGCCCTTTCGCCGTGAAATTCGCAAAAGGCCGAGTTTGGGCTGCGCTGTCCCGGGCAGCCGCCGACGGCGCACAGAGAAATGTGTGTGGAACAGTAGCCCCCATGGCAGCCATAAGATACGCAGCCTGGGTACACGCACTTGTCTAAGAGGCCGAGTGTGGTTAGCAAAGGCTTTTCTTGTTTGTTCACTTCTGACAGGAAGATGAAGAAGATGCTTACGAGTGTCGCAAAACCATGGCAACGGCTTGGTGGAAAGTCGCTCTGGCGTGGCCAAGCAACCCTCTGTTGTGCAAGTAGCATCTGTCAGAGATGCATCAGTACAAAAAAGACTGTCTAAATGGAGACAAAAGTTTTGTGAAAGGAAAAGAAGAGAGAGGTGGATGATGCTTACGGATTGGACAGTATATTTGATCCCTCGATTTCATGCGTCGACACCGCTGTGGGCCAATCATACAAGCGTCTGCCCATGGTCACTGTTAGCAAACGTTTGTCGAGGGCAAACATTCACGACGGAAACCGATCCATCAAACGTACGGTCATAGCAATATGGAGCGTAGTACTTCACGCCATCCACCGTGGCATAGCCACACTTGCCGTCGCAGCCAGGCTTGCCGCAGCGATTCTCTTTGCTGCTTTTCCGAACTTCGTCGTCGTAGCATCGCCGACCCCCGTCATGCCTCTCTTTTTTGAACATGCACTGGAATAACATAATTTTTTTTGCCTTGTCTCTCGTTGTAATTGGATCGGGAGGGTTTGTCGTTGGGGGGGAACTTTGTCGAACCTGTGATCTGTGTGGGAAGACAACGAGCTTGTGTTTCGAGAAACAGAGAGAGGCCCTCGAGCTTTATAATGTAGTTCCGAGAAAAGGGCACCCCGAGTTAGCTTGCAAGGCCCTCGAGCTTTGAGCTCTCTTTGCGCTTTTCTTTATTTCGACTTCATTCTTCTCGTCTCTTCGTTTGCGTCTTCTATGGTTTGAAGGGACTCGCTTTGCCTTGAACATAGCTTTTGTTTTGGCACGCGTCGGTCGCCTTTCTTCTGCTTGCCCCTTTTGCAGGCTATGACGGGAAGCGACGGGAAGCGACCTGACAAAGAAACCGATGTGCATGACGGCCTTTGCAGCACGTGCCCGGTGGTCGATGCTTCTCCCCCCCCCCCCCCTTCCACAGGAATATAAACCATAAAGAAGATGACAACTGCAACAAGGGATACATCAAAAAGAGATATGCAAGAAACGCACGAGACGCACGTGAAAGAGACATGCCGCAGTTGCCTTTGTGTTACCCAAACAGCTTTCGTCACACGTAGCTGCAAACGATGGCGTTACGCGAGCGGAGCATATCGACCCGCGGCCAGGGACGGCTATCAAGCTTGCAAGATCTAAAGCCGTTCACAAAAGACCGGCTCACTGGGTAAAACCCTCGCACATTCATGCATGATGCTCAACGGTCCATGTTTAGAGTAAATGAAGAAAAAAAGTTGATTTCTATCAACAAAATAAGTACAATATCGAATAAGTCTGTTAAATAATCGTGACGTTCATTATGCTACTTCAGCCCGCGCTCTGCAACACGACGCCCCTTTTTTGGCCTCATCACCATTGCTCTACTGAAGCTTGGCCGAAAGAGGCAGATTGCGAGAACTGCTACCGACCCAGACAGTCTTGGGCGCATCAGTCACAACCCAGTTCTGAGCCTTGACATCCCAGTTGCTGATGTCGCGGCGAGTGAGCTCGACACGGAAAGTGGCCGTGGCACCGGGCGCAATACGTTCAATGCGGTCAAAGCCACGGAGAACGCGGACAGGCTCACCCTCGCCACCATGGCTGAGGTACAGCTGAGGAACCTCGTCGGTCATGGTCTTGCCGGTGTTGGTGATTGTGGCAGTGACCTCGTACATCACATCAAAGAGCTCGCGGTTGCCGCCTGGCTCGCCACCAGCAGGGTGCTTAGGCTGGGGGTTTGCATCGATGGCATGAGGAGGGAGGAACTCGTCTGCAGTCTTGCCATAGCTGGAGTCGGCAGAAGCCTCGCGTGCTGACGAAGTGTTGTTCAGCCACGGGTAGATGAACTGCTCGACGTAGTGGAAACCGGGAGGGAAGCCATAGTCCTTGAGGTTTTTGCTGAAGTTACCAAAAGTAGGGGCAGCAATGGACATGCCAGTGGTAGGTGTGTAAGGACGGTCATTCTTCTTGACAATCTGAAGGTTGGAGTACTCGAAAGTAGACCAGGAAAGGCCGAAGCCAAATTCATAGACGGGAGCCTTGGGATCGCAACGAGGCTTAGCATCAGATTCCTTGTCAAAGTGACGATAGTCAAAGAACGCCCCCTCGGCGAAATCGTCTTGAGGAGCGTCATTGCCGTTGTTGGGCTTATAGAGAACGTCGTTGCCATAAGCCTTCTCAGAAGCGCCCCAAGTGAAGGGAGAACGACCAGGGCTTGTCTTTCCGTAAAGAATGTCAGTCAGAGAGTTGCCGGATTCTTGGCCAGGCTGGCCAGCCCAAATAATGGCAGTCACATTCTCGTTCTTGGAGATCTCATCAAGCAAAACCGGGCCACCACTGTGAATGACGACGATGGTGTTGGCACAGAGAGCAGAGACGTTCCTGATCAAGTCATCGCCGTTTTTCCAGAGAGTCAGGTTGTTGCGATCGCCTTCGTTGTGGTCCACAGAAATGTAGCCCTCGCCAGCATTGGAATTGGCAAAGACAATAGCAGTGACGTTGGGCTGGCTAACAAGATCGTGGGTAGCGCTCCAGTCATAATTGCTGAGAACGCTCTCATAGCGAGTGCCATCCTGAATAGCCTGTTGCTGCAGAGCGCTGTCGGGGGTAATGAGGTAGGGGAAGTTGGAGGTGCCAGAGCCCCAGAGCATGGCGTTTGTGCCGTCATCGCAGCCACGATCAGGGCAGCCGTTGGGGCCCTTCGGGTTCGGACCGGCATCTTCACCGACTATAGCAAGGAACTTGGGCTTGTTCAGGGGAAGAGCATCGTTGTTCTTGAGGATGACGGCACCCTTGGCGCCGGCCTCGCGGATATGATTGGCATGGTTCGCTCGAACATCAACTTGAAAGTTGACCTGCTCCATATTCTCCTTGGCGGCAGCGTGGCGGTAGTCGTACGTGTTTCGGCTCCATGAGTAGAAGTTGGTATCCTTGACACCCTCAACAGCCCAGCCGACCTTGAAAAGAGAAGCCATGATTCGCATGGCCATGTCGTCGATTCTGTACGCAGGAACTGTTCCATTGAGGACGGCAAGGGTCAGGTTGCCACCCCAGTAGCTGCGACCAGTGTTGAAGATTGTGTCACCGGGCATAGCCATGTCCATGCCGGCGATGGCGTTGGACACACCGGAGTGCTGAGCCTGCCAGTCACTCATGACGAAGCCCTGGAATCCGTACTCGTGCTTGAGAATTCCATTGAGCATCTTGGAGTTCTGACAGCCGTACGAGTTGTTGATCTGGTTGTAGGAGCACATGATAGAGCCAACTCCGGCCTTGACGGCATCTTGGAAAGGCCAAGAGTAGTACTCGTGCATGAGCTTGTCATTGACGTTGGAAGAGAGGGTCTCGCTAATGTTGAAACCGTATCCTTGAGCTTCGCCGGTTTGACGGAAATGCTCTATTCAATTGTTAGCAGCCTGCACTGGAGTTTGAGAGCGAAGTATAGACATGCCTTGCTCGTTGGCAATGTAGTGCTTGGCACAAGCAACGACACCGGCGCCCTGGATACCGGTGACTGTGTTGGCCAGGGCCTGGCCTTGCAGGTAAGGGTCCGCTCCAAAGGCTTCACCAATGCGTCCACCCTTGGCGAGACGACCGAGAGGACCGCTGGCAGGTCCAAGAAGAACGTCGACTCCCTTGTCGCGAGCCTCGGAGCCCATGGCGTTGCCACGATCGCGCCAGAGATGACGCGCCCAAGAAGCTCCAGCAGTCACGCCGACGGGGAAGGCACTATTGTAATCGCTGAATCGCAGGCCCAAAGGACCGTCCTGCATGCAGAGACTCTTCATGCCCAGGCGGGGCACGGAGCCGACGTTGCCAACGCACTTCTCACCCATCCAACTGCACGTTGCGTCAGTACTAATGAAGAGCGAGGTAGGGATTATGGAGACGCGTACCCAACACCGGTGGTGATGTTGACTTTTTCGGCGAGAGTCAACTGAGAAACAAAGGCCTGGGCCCGGGCATAGGCGTCCTCCCAGCCGGATGCTCTGGGGTCCATCCATGGCGAAGGGTAGAATGGAGGCGAGTGGGTGAGGGGACCAGTTTGCCCGTCTGTGCTGTTGGAGTTCGTGTTGTTGCCCTGAGTTGGGTGTTCATTAGCCGGGGGATCTTTGTTTAGAAAGCAGGAACAAGGGTGGACAATGCGCCGCGCAAATTGTATGTTTTCGCTAGGACTGCTGTCCAAGAGTCCAAACAGGGAGTGACCATGAGAAGAAGAAACTTGTCGCGCAATTGAGTAGTGGGAAAAGGCATGTAACGCGAATCGCGGAGCGTTCTCCTGTCTCTGGCGTCACAGAGAGGAAGGTACTCACATAGAGGGCGTCACTGCCGACAGCAAGAAGGGCTGCGGCCACAAAGGATGCTGTCTTCATCTTTCCGAGTCCTGACTAAATTAGCTGCAGTAGAAAGACGGGAGAAAGACTGCTATCAGATCGCTGGAAAGACGAGAAGGGACCAGTGGGACGGGAATGAGGGAACGGCATTCTTGATATATGTACCCAGCTGCGCCCGGGCGCGGAAGGGCCTTTGGGGCAGCTTGGGACAGCCCGAGGATCGGCAGCTCGATTTCTTTTGGGGTAACTATCAGTACAGGAATTCGCACTACATTCGTCATGGTGTACAGGGGTCCCGCGCATGTGGCTTTGCCAGGCACTAGCCGACTAATTAAAAAAGCGTCAGCTCATAAATTGGAGAGAGCAAGCCAGTTGCCAGCAAGGCCTAGCGTCACGTACCTTGGCCGTACCTTGTTGCCTGTCTTGTACGAAGTACTTTGTACCGTGGTCGAGTGGCTTAAAGGGGCGCCCCGCACGGAGGAGTCCATAGCGATGGATCCGGTCCATTCTTGTCCATGGTGGTGCTGTGGATTTGTTGGTTTTTGGTGGTCAGGCGGGAAAAAGAAGCAAGAAAAAAAAGGAAGAAGAAAGGAAATAGGTCCATGTGAGGGCGCAGTTCGAGTGCCGAGCGAAGACTTGGAGGACAAGTAAAGGACTGACGTCTGACGGCCAGCAGCTGGCAGCTGGCAGCTGGCAGTGGGCAGTGACAAACACGTTACACACCTCAGTCTGCCGGCCAGCAGCTCTCACGTTTGCGCAGAGCACGGAGTAGGTACGGACTTCTTGGCCACGAGATCGGTTTTCCTGTGGAACTTGCATCTGCACAAAGTCTATTCCCCCCGAGCCTCTACAGTGGCAGTGGCACCATCCCGAAGGCTTTTTTTGTCGCCAGTCTCAGTTGCATTGCCCTAGTGCGCTCCGTATCGACACAAGGGATAGACTAGCTTGCTCAATGTCTCTCGCCACAACGCGGTATTGGGTGGCCGTCGGCTGACGTCCCTCACAATGGCACGCAGAGAGACTCCATGGGCAACGGCAGCAAACCTTTGCTCTCCATATTGCGGGTGCGTTACCACCACGAAATGTCTGCACTGCCATGTCCCGGGCGCTTTCAAAGCGAGCAGCGTTCTCCTGCACCCGGCGCGACCTCGCCAACAGCCCATCGGCGACCCGCCACCAAGCCAGGGACAAGGATGAGCCACTCGCTCGCTTCTCGGTACAAAAGGTCTAACTACTATTCTTCGCGGTCGAAAAATTCCACCTGTCACAAGTCACACGCACTCGACGCCGCCCAGAACATACCCTGGCGGACCTTATTTATGGCTGGCAGGAGCGGGCTGGCTTATTCACGCCAGTCAATAATCTACCCAATGAATACGGGTTTGGGTCTGGTCGAGTTCGCGCAACGTCCCCCGCTGTGGAGGCTTGCTAGACTGGCTTGGCCACCAGAGATCAATCAGATTTGGGCTGGACGGCAGTGGAGTGCGGCTCGAGATGAAGGCCAGCAGGCCTCTGGGGGCGCCACCGACGGCGCCATTTGCTGCAGCCTTTTTGGTGCGGGGGAGCTCCAAGCTAGCGGCCCCCAGAAGAAAAGAACTGCTGCTTGTCCTGGTCCCCTGCTTACCTGCCTTGGTCTCAGCCGTGAGCTCCCAAAGGGTTCTTGACAGAAACAGGCAAGGCCACACATCAAATGGCTGCGCGAAACGGGCCGAACGCAAAAACGCCATCTCTTTGTCATGCCCTCCGCATCCTGCTCTTTCGTCGGAGACGACGCCTCATGAGCTGGCATCGGCAAGCCAGCGCAGCATTCGTCGCTGGTCGGTCTTATGACGACGGCAGCGTCGCAGTGTTGCTAGCACACTTGCCGGTTACTTCGGTCTAAACGTTGCACTGGCGCTTGGCCCTTGAAGTGTGGCCAAAGCATCAGTCTGCCTTTTCCTTCCGATTGACCTGCGTGTGCCAGTGTAGCCTTCCTATCACAGGACCAGACAGAGACGCCGCAG
The DNA here is from genome assembly GCF_028009165.1 of Akanthomyces muscarius. NCBI lineage: Eukaryota > Fungi > Ascomycota > Sordariomycetes > Hypocreales > Cordycipitaceae > Akanthomyces > Akanthomyces muscarius. Next base: position 1,438,643 of record NW_026611618.1, read on the forward strand.
TCGGCTCGACGGCAAACTTTAAGTGGCCTGAAACTACACTACTTGGCGGAAAGACCAGAAATCTCCATTCTTTTCAGCGCTGTGCTGCTTCGCGCACATTGGCTTCTGGCCCAAATGTCTCGGGCTGCATATGTACAACTGGTAACTGATGCATGACACATATCGAAAGAATACTTTCGACGAACCCGCCGCGCCGCCACGAACAGCGCACCCGCAGAGCCAAGCACCCGTCAACGCACAGGAATCGTAGCTGCGCCGGAGCTTGGTAAAAAGAGCTCAACCCACGGCCTAACAAGCATTGTAGTGGACAGCCACAGTGGGTAGCGATCTCCGGTCCGCCAAACGCCACCAGAACGCCAATTGTTTACATCGTGCATCGTAGACATTTCTCGCCATTGACCTCAAAAAGCTGTGAGCCACGACTCATGTCTTACCGACTTGGACATGGGGCTCGCTCACCGTCTCTCGTGACCGATACACAGTTCGTGCCGTGCACACCATCATGCAAAGCCGAAGAAAGCCAGGGCTGGGAAAGGAAGAAAATCGACCTTAATTGGAGGCCCCTCCTTTTCGGGCCTTTTCCCCACGGCCTTTCCCCCACGGTGGCCGCCGCGCGGAGTGTCGGGTAGCGTCCCGTACACCATGCTCACGCCCAACGCTTCTGTCGTCAAATCCCCGGCAAAGAGCAAATTTCGGCGCAATTTGCCTGACGGCTGCGAAACTGGCTGTGGCGCCGTCGTGGCGCTTCATTACTCACCGAGAGCAGCCGGTCATGCCGGGCCAGAGAGCGGCTCACAGACAAAGGCCGGGGACCCCAGTCCCTGTTGCACATGGCCCAGGCAGGCACCAATCACTAGGAAACACTTCCTTCGGTTCTAGGTCCAACGTCTCATTGACAAGCATTTTGACGAGTACAGGATGTATCCACACTGACCTCGAGTCCACGGAGTGTCGTCCCGCATTGCCGTAGAGTCAAAGAGTTTGAATAAGAGCCGTGATCAAGTCGGCGATTCATCGGTGAAAAGGCCTTCTCTTGCTCCTCTCTTGAATGAGTCCAAATTTATACATATCGAGAGCTTGCGATAGCAGATCCTGAATTGAAGAGGTCTATTCACTGTCAATCAAGCACCACAGAGCGGCTAAAACCCGGACAAGTGAAGTTTACAAGGCATAGCATTACTAACAACAGAATATGATGCCGAGAGAATATTGCTCGGCATTCAACCACCACGGCCACAACTTCATCATATCCCCATTATGAGCCATCATTTACTCCACAAACTCTCAAAAGCCAAGCATCCCGGGCCGATTTCCCCATACTTTACTTCTATTCACCCGCTCCGATACAGGCCGCCAGCAGCGGCAACGAAAGCAAGCACGGCGAAGCGAGGGACTGAGCGATTTAGTAGATGCCGGGAATGATTCTCCAACGTACAGCCTCCTTGTACTTTACCCAGTCGTCTCCATACTTGCGGTGGCACTTTTCATCATCTCGGCGCTCGCGGTGGATCAGGAGCACGGCAAAATACACTACATAGAAGTAGGTAATGGGAATGGCCCAACCCTTGGCATTGCCCTGAATGACCTGGCGGCCATCGGACATGACGAAAGCACCAACAGAGTCCTCAACCAGGCTGCCGGCGGCCATGATCTGGTAGCCGGCAAGTCCAGTGGGAAGGCAGTAGGGCCAGGACTGAATCCAGTCTCCCAGATAGTTGATGTGGCGAGAAACACCCCACCAGCCGGTAGTGAGAAGCTTGCTGCCCGTCTTCGTCTGAATGTACTTGAGATGGGCGACGCTTGGGTCGCTGGGGTTGGTGCGGAAAGTGTTCTTCTGGCTGTTGGCGGAGCGGAAGACGAAGAAGCCGAGCCCAATCAAGGAAAGCATGGCTGCCAGTCCAACAGGGCCAAGAGACAGCGGGTGAAGAGATAGGTAGCGAGTCTGCTGCGAGTACACAAACGGAACCCAGACGAGATCACCGAAGGCAAGCATCATGCCAAAGCCATCAGTGGTGATGTCCATGGTTGTGAGGATGGCCGACTCGAACCACCATGAGTCGAAAATGTATAGAGCTTGAACGACAGTGATGCATACGATGCTGTCGGTAACGAAGCCGTAGTTGCGGTACTGCTGGGCGCACCAAGCGCAGTTGAGAATGATCCAGCCCATCATGCCAGGGCGAAGCTCGCACCACTCCTTGATGTCAACCTCGCCAATGAGGGGAATGGTGACGCGAGGATTGAGCTCGCGGCCAATGAACCAGTCGTACAAGAGGTTGCCGGTGTGGCCGCCAGCGGCTAGCTCGCGGTTCTCCGTGTTGGCAGCCTTGACGCTGAAGCTGCGGACATACACAAACGTCGCGATGGCGTATGAGATGATGATACTGGCTGTGAGAAGCTGAAGGTAGTTTTCGCTGATAAAGACCCAGACAGGAAATTCTGCACCTTGCGCCAAGGTTCCGGCGGCGAGAAGCGACAGGGTAAGCGTGTTGGAGTACAGCGCTATCGCAAACTGTTAGATTTGTCGACTACAGGTTCTGCGCGCGGGCAGGCTGAGCGATACGTACTGTTCAGACGGTAGATGAGACGACCACCAGTAACGAGCACGGCGCCCTTGGTCTCGGTGGCTGGCAGGATGCGGTAGAGTATCAGGTTGAAGAGGTAATAGGCGGCCATGGCGGCGCTGGCCCGCCAGCTGGCGAGGCCGTAGATGCCATCCTGGGGCCAGCCGACCTCGCGCTTGAGCTGTTCGATCGAGAGCGTCGTGGGGCTGAGGAGCGAGGGCGCGGGGCAGCCCGAGATGTCGTTGCACGCGAAAGTGAAGATGTAGCAGAGAATGGGCAGGCCAAACGAGATGCCCGCCGCACCGATCCTAGCACAATTGACGTCAGCGGTGGTCCAGAAAAAAAAAAGCGTTGATGGTGGCGCATAAACGCGGCGCGCGCTGTCGCGTGTGCTTTGATTACTTACGGGCCAAAGAATTCGTAGCCGTGCGGTGGAGGAGCTGCAGCAGCAACAGCCTTTGTCTTGGGAGCCATGATTGCGCAGTGTGTAAAGAGAAGAATACACCTCCGAGGAAACAGTTTGAGATGGAAGGCTGTCTCTATTAAAACAAGGGGTTAGATGTCGCAGCGCTCGGGGGGCGGGCGAATAGGTTGCACTCGTCGCAAAAGCTCGTGTACTGGGGAGCTGCGACGCGAATACGGCGGAGCTCAGTCCATCCGATTCACGCTGTCATAGATCGTGGCTCAGCCAGCCAACGGGGGAACACTTGCGCCGAATTTGTAGCGACTTGAACCAGGTAAAAGGCACGCTAAGGGCCCTGGAAATCGACAGTCAAGTGCGCCACTTGCGCCTACCACCTAAAGCAGGGCGGCTTGGCCCCGATCTGCTCGGCCCAGCTGTGCCTGTGCTAATCGAAGCGCATCCCGAGGTCTTTTCCACATCAAAACCTCACTGCTTTGGGTGGAAAGAATGCAAAGCTATGGAAATACATCGAATTGTCACAGGCTCCAGTGCTTCAATCATTCTTTTCTCTTTTTTTTTTTCTCTTTTTTTTTTTCTCTATTTTTTTTTTCTCTTGGTGACTTAACAGCGTTCTTGTAGAAGTACCAGCTGCTCTTGTGCAATGCGTGCTCCAACAATTTGCGGTACCATTCAGCTGTACAACCCGAATTTGAGTAGACAGGAAATTGCCTCGGGATTATATCATGAGTTTTCCGGCTGCAACGAGCAACTGCAGTGATTATTTTGATGATGTAGTAGTGCTGAACCGTTCAATCCTAGCGACATATGAGCTACTTTGATTGTGTCAAGGGTAGGCCACCTTTGGTTTCTCATTTGCCTCTATTTGGGCTACTTCTTTTGCATCCCAACCTTGTCCCCAACACAAGCCTTTCTCACTCTTAATTTTCCTACCGCGGCAGCACCATTCTCAGATACGGGCACTCCTCAAACGGCATGCAGGCCCCCTCGCACTCGGCCCCTTTCTCCGGCAGGCGGCCCGTCTCCATGTACCTGCCCACCATCTCCTTGGTGCACTCGCTCGGCGCGCTCAGCGTCGCGCAGTGCCCGTACGTGTTCTGCACCAGCAGGCCCGATCCCGCGTGCGCCTTGGCGGCCGTGACCGAGCTGCCCATTGGCGTCGCGGGGTCGAACCTGCTGGCCAGGAAGAGGACCGGCGCCGACGGCCGGCCGTCCGCCTGATGCTGCTTTCCACCGGCCTGCTCCGCCTCGGGCGACCCAAACGGGCCCTCGAAGCGCCAGTTGGGGCGGACCGGCCACTCGAGGCACTCGACGCTCATCCAGAGGTCCGCCCACTCGGGGGACAGGTCCCGCGCCTGCTTAAGCTGCGCGCGCCACGCCGCGAGCGTCGTGTTGCGCTGGTCGGGCCCGTCGCCACACCGCACCGCCATGTTGGCCTCCGTCTGCCAGCGGTACTCGGCGATGCTGGCGCGGCCGCCATTCTCGCATGCCGCCTCGTCTGGGCGCAGCTGCACGCCCGCGGCGGCGATGAGCGCCGTGTAGTTGCCGGCCACGGCGTCGGCGAGCGTGGAGGCGAGCTTGGAGAAGCCGCCGATGGGGTCGTAGAGGGCGTCGGCGAAGGTGGCCTGCACGACGGAGCCTGTGAGAATAGACGGGGCCATGTTTTTGCCGGCAATGGCAAGGGGCTCTTCGGTGAGACGCGTGGCGAGGTCAGCGACCTTTTCGCGCAGCGCCGCGGGCGATTTATCGGCCTTGGGATCGTAGAGGGCACAGGCGCTCTTGGCGTCAAAGCAGGCGTCGTAGAAATAACTGATGACCTTGGACGTGTCGGCAATATTCACTGCCCAGTTCTAGAGAGCATCGAATTAGTGTCCCGGAGCAAACTCCATCAGGGCGGTTTTGAGGTAGGGATCGCTACTTACTCCAGACGTGTAGTCTTCAGGCACGACATTGCCGTCCAGGATCATGCGCTTTACTCTCCCGGGAAACAGCGAGATGAAAGTATTTCCCAGCATCGTGCCATACGACGTGCCGAAGTACAGCAGCCTCGGCAGCTTGTCCTCTCCACCTTCATTGTCCGCGTGACCAAGCGTCTTCTGCACTCCCTGATCTCTTCCATTCTTCTTCCCCTTTGCTTCCTTGACGCGCAGCTTCTCCAGCTCATCCACCATCAGCAGCATATCCCTCGCCACCGAAGGCGTACCCACATACTCTTGCACCACGTACCCGTCCTCCCCGGGCACATTGCACTTGGCGCCGTGCGCTCTCGCCGCGGCCCTTTGCGCCGCGACAACCTCATCCCGATCATCGCCACGCACTCCACCAACCTCCATGCCAAGCGAGTGAGCGCTGTACAGCGTGCGGCTTGCCTCTTCCCCGGCAAAGCAGTCGACGTTGGGCGTGCTGAAGCCCATGCCGCGCGGGTCAAACGACAGCACGTCAAAGTGCATGCGTTCCGTGGCTACCAGATCTCGGAGATAGTGGCCGTTCTTGAGCATTTCCACCGTGCCCGAATCACCAGGGCCGCCCGGGTTGACAATCACCGTGCCGCCGTACGCGGTGCCGTCTGTCGAATTGGCCGTCAACCGGGTAAGCGCGAGTGTCATGGTGCGGCCGCCTTGGCGCTTCTCGGCATTCCTCTCGGTCCAGTCCAGAGGGACAATGAGTCTGGCGCACTCGTATTCCTCGTAGCATCGCGAGAACTCTAGTTCGCGCGACGGCGTTAGGGTCTCCCAGTCGAATTCGGCTGGGGCACGACGCTTGGGCTGGTAGGTGGAGAGCGTCGCGGCGACTGTCGCCGCGAGCGCGGTGACAGAGGCTATATTGGAGAAGATCATGGTTTTCTTTTGATCTGAAGTCGAAGGTGCTCTTTCAGTGCTCCATTCGTGAGATAATCATACCTCAGTTGGCGGAGAAGAGCTAAATAGTTCTCGAATTAGGCTGCACCTAGCGAGTTTCCTCACTTGCTACAGTACCCGGGTCCATGGTCTCGGGCACAGCCTGATGTGACAAGCAGCTGATGTCTAGTAAGCATGTGTTTGATACATTTTGCTAGGCAATCGCAAATAATACCACAATGGACGAGGAACTATGCTAAAGTCTTTGCTGGAAACCCCCACCCCGAGGTATTTCTACGTGTTGCACGGTAGCCATAGCCGATGCTCCGCCGGCTCCGAAACAACGAGCGGCAGGAATCGCACTGATCCAGCTCTAGGCGTATAGACAGCGTCAATTGCCGCCATGATGATTGATTGCGTACTCCAGTCAAATAGAGTTTTGTTTAGTTTTATTCTCTTGTTCTTACTGCTTGCCTCGCCGCTACAAGTGGACACGGTGGTTAGCAAAAAAGGCCCGCCGCCTGTTTGGCTAGGCTGCTAGTTTTAAGAGAAAGAACAAGGTAAAGGAGGATAAGAAGAGCAGAAAATCATGAGGTAAATTAGGAAAGTAAGAGAATAAGCAAACAAGAAAAATCAGGGATATAGAAGATGAATAATAAAAGATAGAAAGTATAATAAGCCATGGTGGGCTGATACGGACGGTGATCCACTGCGGCATGCCACTGTAGATATCTTTTCTAGGTGACGTGGCGGAGAAGCAAACGGCGACTTCAACGCTACATCATCGTCAACGACCACCTTGCGCCAATTCCCTCCGCGCAACAGCCACGCCTCACATACGATGCGCTTCTCGTCGTTATCCGCGGTAGCCTTGATGGCTGCCGCTGGGGCTTACGCTGAAGATGCCACCACAACGGCACCCATCCCTGCCTGCACGGCCGTGTCCTCGACCAGCAACGGCGCATTCTTCGACCTGCGGCCCGACATTGCGCAAAAGGCGGCCGGAAAGGCTGCGCGCTCCATTACCAAGGACTACCACGCGCGCGGCTACGACTATGGCAAAAACTTTACCCTCAACATCTGCGAGCCCGTCGTGGCGCCGGTCAAGGACGTTGTCGGCGTGTCCAAGACGCTGTGGAGTAACGTCAGCGCATACTATACATACAAGGACAAAGTATACTCAATAGGGTACGGGGAAAAATTGCTTTGCGCTGACTCGTGATGTCCTGCGTGAAAATGTACTGACCTCTGTTCTCGCAGCTCCTCGTCGCTCGACTTGCATAGCCGCGGCCGCAAATTGGTACTTCGATACGGCGACGGCTCGCCGTGCGAAACAAAGTCTAACAAGAGCGCCCGCGACCAGAAGCCCGCGGCCGGCGACAAGGACAAGGACAAGGGCTCCTCGCGACGCAAATCTACCGTCATCTCGTTTCTCTGCGACCGCGACTCTGGCAGCTCCCAGGCCGCCTTTTCCTTTGTCGGCACCGACCCGGACGAGTGCGCCTACTTCTTCGAAGCCCGCTCGTCGCACGCCTGCGCGCAGGCGGAGCCGCACAAACGCGGCAACGTAGGCCCGGGGAGCGTCTTTGGCCTCATCTTCGTCATTGCCGTCCTCGTATACGCCATCGGCGGTGTCTGCTACAACCGCACCGTCGCCCACGCCCGCGGCTGGCGCCAGCTGCCCAACTACAGCCTTTGGGCTGGCATTTGGAGCTTTGTCACAGTGTGTTCCGCCCCCCGTAAACCGGGCCTTCCAATCAGTCGTCGCGGGAGCTGACCTATTGCCTTTTTCTTTTTCTGCGCGTGTCTTGATAGGACATGTTTGTGATCCTAACTTCATCGTGTACCCGCTTCCTGCCGAGCAGGCGCGGGTACAGTAACGTCAGCCAGAGCTACAGCAGCAACAGAAACTCGGACGCAGAGAATCGATTGATAGATCAACTCGACGAGGAATGGGACGACTGATCGGGACCGGCTGATGAGGATCGACTGATGCGACCAACCTTTTCTGTGCGACTTGCGGGTTTCCAATGTTTTCAACGGGTCGTTGGGCTGGGTCTCGGCCGGTGCTTTATATATGTGTATAATTTTTGGGCATCTTATCAGGCGTTTGTGATAGAATCATAGGGCACATAAACGAGCGAATCGAACCCTTACTTGTTGCTCTGTATAGGGAAGACTTGATCGCCTTTTATGCATGCTTGCATATGTGACATTTACAATGTATACTGCGAGGCCACTCATTTGAGATACCCGCTGCTGACTGTTGCGGCGTCTTTGTCCTCAAGAAGTGAGATGAATAGGGGCGCTGGCCAGTGCTAGGTGTGGAATAGCATAATGGCAAGCGGGATGTTTGAGGCCTCTCCCGTCGGGTATGCCCAGCTAACAAAGCACTTGCGCCAAAGTTTTACGGTTCCTGCACTTGCAAAGGACACGCACCTTACCCATTTTAAATGATGCAGCTCGCTAAAGAGCCTCAAGTTCCAAAGTTTCCATTGCCAGCTTCCATGCAGGGGTATAGCTCAAGACACCATGTGAACGTAAAGCTGCGCCGCGCAACATGTGCCAACTGTCCAACTGTCCATTTGCGGGGAATACAACTATTTTCGCGATGCGCCGAGCCGTCACATGGTTTGCTTGCCGAAAATTGTCCAAGTTTGCTACCAACTCAACGGCTGGAGGGGCGGCGACAATACAACGGATTCACTTTCACGGGAACAGCCTCGCCACTTGGTCATTGCTTTGGAGGTGCATGCAGGGGAGTCTGAGAATCATCCAGGCCACGACCATTGCGCTTTGCGGGAGCTAGAGTCTGTGACGAAGCCCGACAGTGTGGATAGCTTGAAATCAGCTCCGCTGCATTGTGAGCCGTAGGCTGATCTGAGCATCTCCTTCAGCACCCCGGCTACACGCCGAGAATGGAGGCCGCTAGACTGAGGGCCTTTGTTGAAATGAATTCAAAATGGCGAATGCCAGGAATAGTACGGGTATTGGCTCCTCTTGAAGCTTGATTTTTTCCGGTAAGGGGGCACTCAAGGAGCAGTTGGCGGCTGCTAGGCTTTGTCTCGAAATCGGTGACCAGATAAAAACGGACTACAACTGGGGATTTTGCGCCCAGCTATCCGGTTGAGGGTCAGACTTCATTACGGAACCGAATGTACGGAGTCCCTTGTATTTTGATTTACTGAAACTGCTCCACGTATCTGCAGTTGGCAAGCAAGAAAAGTTAATATGAAGACCTTCAAGGCCGGCAAACTAGATTCGACTCGTTCCAAGTTGCTCTCCTTTTCTAGACATACTATCTATATACCCCTCAGGAATATCTTCAACATTCTATTACTCTATATACACAATTTTAATCAGATTCACTTCTTGGCCGGCCAGGAAAATCACTCCTCCGCTTTGTTGCCGGTTGCCAGCTGCCGCCAGCTGGCAGCCCCTCACGTCCAAATCAGCTTCACTTCGTCCACACATACCTCAATTTCTCCTCGCCATTCGTTAATCACCAATAAGCGGAGAACCCATGCCTCAGATTTGAAGCTCAAGTGAAATCGAAGCGTGATCTGTCTCGCTAAGCGAAGCCACCCCTCCTCACTGCTCGCGATCAACCCACCTGCACGGCCAACTGCTGCATCCCTCTGCCCACCTGCATTCCCTTCTCTTTCAACTCCTGCATCCTGCCGCCTTCTTCAACACCAACTTTCTTTCTGTAAATGCCAGCGCAGAAATACTACATATCCTAGGCGGTGACAGCTTCGCCATCATTGCCCATTGAAATATTCGACGGCATCCGTCTGCATCAAAGTTTTGCACACTGCAACGTCCCAAAAGGCCACCGGCGCGATGCAGCAGTCATTTCAGCTTACACCGCGCAGCTACTCGTCTGACGATATAACACTTCCATCCCCTGGTTATGTTTCGCCTCAGCTGTACAGCATTCAGCAGAATCATCAGCCTTTTCGTTCTCTGAGGGCTCGTCGAGCACAGCACAACCTGACGCTACCTTTGCATCTCCGACGACGCACACCCATGGAAAACGATTGGATGCAGTCCATTTCGGACGTTGAGGTACGCCTATATAATCTGCACATTTGTAGTACCGACAATCTGATTCATATTCACAGATTGAATCGCACTATGGTCGAATGCCTAGATTCGACAGAACGCCAATCGAGCACGACAACTCGTACGCTGCCAGCCCAAGCGCTTCCCAAACCACACAAAACTCATCCATGCCTGGAAGCATGTACAACGCCGCCCAAGCTTCTAACATGGGGTCTTCCCCGAGCTACAATGGTTCAGCCTGGCAAACTGAATCGAATCGGTTGGACTTTGGCGGCGTCTCCAGCGCAACTATGAGCGCAGTTTGGTCTCAAAACAGCTATCCGACGTATATACCCGATACAAGCATATCTCTTCCATGTACACCAGCCCCAGTTGGCCTTTATCAGACTCCAGGTCTAGGCCCGAGCAGCCAGATGCCCCATCTAAACACGCCTCCCGCCAGTGCAGTCTCTTTCTCGAAGCTGACCAGCGAAGACAGCACAGAAAAATCTCAACTAAAAGTCGACACAGGCGCACACGGTTACTTCAAGGAAAATGGCTCCGTGATCATGAACAAATGGTTCAGCAACACCACGAGCCAGATTGCCCCTCCACAGTTGATATACAACGTGCCACCTCCCGCGTCCCTGTCGTCGCAGGACTCTTTCAACGATGCTTCATCTATTGCATCTGGAAATAGACTAAGCGCGACTCCAAGCCGCCTTCACCCTGCCCGATCGGACTTTTCGAACCAGCTGTCTTTCACCAGTTCTGGGGACTTTTCCTCGCAATCCCCTCAAACTGGCTATTCTACCAGAAGAAGACTTCCTTATAATGCATCACCCTCGCCAACTATCGTGAAGAATTCAGATATTCAAGATGGCGGCAGCCACGACTCACCTAGTGGTGCCACCTCCGTCGCTCTCAGCGTCTACGAGAGTGACAGCAGCTACGGCGCCAGCGGCGCCCAATCAATCCAGCCTAGCAGACTCCCGTCCCCAGTCCTCTCGGAACATCACAAAAATGCCCAGAATGAATTTTTAGTCAAGGCACGTGCCGAGGGAATGTCATACAGAGATATCAAAGTCAAAGGTGGCTTCACGGAGGCGGAGTCTACGCTGCGCGGTCGCCACCGAATGCTGACCAAGGACAAAGAGGACCGTGTGCGCAAACCGGAATGGACCGAAAAAGATGTGAGCTCAACCAAAACGAAATGACCCCCCATTACTATCCAAACCATTCGACCTAACCGACCTGTTTGTTATTTTCGCTGTACAGATTGAACTGTTGAAAAAGGGCGTCAGAGCTCATACCCGTCCCAACATGCGTACTGGCAAGACATCTTGGAAGAGAGTGGCAGAGTACATTGCAGATCACGGGGGGTCCTATTCGTTTGGTTATGCAACGTGCCATAACAAATGGAAAGAGCTCCCAGCCGGCCGACGTCGATGAATGTGGTGCTTTTGTGCGCACCACTTGAAGCCGGAACTGATTTGTGCCAGCTTTCTTTTGTTTTCCAATTTGTCTGACACGCGCCTCGGTAGTCAGGACCAACTTGGCGTTTCCTTTTTCTTCCTTTTTTTTGTACTCACTGATTTCTTTCTGATATTGAAAACATAATATTAACAGTTTGTTGGGGGAGGTCTCGCATCTCCGATTTGGATCAGGCGATTTGAACCGCAGCAGCAGCGAGAGGGAGGCTGACAGAAGCAGGTTTCTTTTTTCGCAGAAAGCAGAAAAGTTTGGAACGCTGGCATGGGCTTTGGGCAACAGCGCGGACAGAGGGCTATGGTAAAAACAAAAGAATTGGATTGGGGAGTAGATGGTGCACGCAACAAAATGTGAGGAAAGAAAAGAAGATATGTACATTAGGTTTGCACTTTGATCGGTCATGGTGATTATCAATCTCGATTTCTTTTTAGCTAGCTAGTTTTTCTTTCTACTGCACATCTACAGTTTAATATTCTCTTCGACGAAATGCGGCTGCGCAACGCCCACACTCTTCAGTACCGCCGTCAGTGCCCGTGGACTCCTGCGCAGGGCATCCCACTCGGCTTCCGTCTTGACCAGCGCTGTGCCCGCCAGCATCGTGCCGTTGAGCGACACCTGCCCAACCACATCGCCCGTGTCCGGGTCCTTGATTGAGCCCCCCTCTGCGAGCCTGGGGCAGAGAACCAGCCGATCCCTCGTCATGGCCATGTTGTAGCTAACCGCCGCCTCCTCTCCCGACTTGGCAGCGGCCGGTTCGTCGTCTTTGGCAGCAGCAGCAGCGCGCACCGCCTGCTCATAGAGCCTCAAGTACGTCGCGTGCAGATCCTCCCGTGAGGTGTCCAACCCGATGGCGTCCGAAAAGGTCCTGAATGGCGCCACCGCGCCGTCGTCGCCGTCCAGCCGCGACGCCAGCACGCTCCAGGCGCTGTCCTCGGGCAGACCCTCTCGCATCGCCGCCACGGGCAGGAGCTGGATGTGACGGTGCGGCTGGCTGGCACCAGAGTGCGCGCCGCAGTTGAAAAACGCAAACAGCGCGCCTCCGCCATGCGCGGTGCTGCTGCTGCTGCTGCCCTCCTCGTACGCGCGGATGCAGGCGAGCGTGGCGTACAGGTCGTCGGCGTCGAGGACGTGCGTCTGCGGCTTGAAGTCCCGCGTCGCGAGGATAAAGTGCTCCGGCACAATGGCAAACTTGTTGAGCACGAGAAAGTGCGCGGCGCCCACGTCAGCGACGAAGAGCCTGGGCGGCGGCGACGTGTACGCAAACGGGTCAAACGGCTTTGGCGATGGCGACGAGGTGGTGCCTTGCTGCTTGGGAGGCGCTTTGGGCTTGTTTGCGAGAGAGGGCGAGAACCGTAGTTGGAACTGTCTCTGTCAGCAAAGGTAGCTGGCGACCATCAGTGGTGGTGTGGACTGACCGAGAGAGCGCCAACGCGCACATCCTGCACGTGCGTGGGAAAGTAGGAGAGGTCGCCTTCGTGAAGGGCTTTGGCAAAGGCAGCTTTGACGAGCTCCGGGAGACGAGCTGGCGCTTTAATAGTGGCCATGGGAGGAGGAGAAAAGTTGAATGTTGAGAATAATGGTTGCGGCAGGTGAGCTTGTCAGCGATCGGATACGTGAGAGGTCAAGATGTGGTGGGGCATCGCGGAGGAGCAATGACATAGTTGTCGTGTAGGAGAGCGGCCCGAGCCTTGGTGTACAATTTACAATTCTCTACGCATGAGGCGAGCTATTCTTGATTAATTTTGTGTATTGTTTCTAAGTTCTATTTAGCGGAGAGTAGCCATCCTAGCAAAAGCGTACCACAGCTGCGCCCATCCGGAGCAGCATCCTCTGTATTAAGTATGTCTATGCCAACCTTGATTCCGTACGCCAGCCACATGCAAAAGAGCAACATCGCAGGTTGTTATTCAAATCCCCGGAATGCCAAAGATTTGCCGGAGCGCTGGTACGAAGCGTGGCACAAAGTAGACGGCGTAAATCGCGATATAGGCGGTCAAAAGTCCAGTAAACTAAAACGTCATGTCAGAATTTCTGCCAAGCAAACTGTGTCAACAAGAAGAGACCATGACATACCTTTTCGAACCACGTATGAAAGTAAATCGCCGTCATGAGCAGCATCCACAGATTCAGCCCCAGGACACCCAGGGCAAACTTGCCTCCGTAGCCCAGCACCGTCTCCGCGTTCCTGCCCGCGCCGGCCGCTGTCTCCGCCTCGACGCTGGCGCCCTTGAGCGCGCCGTCGGCCATGACGACGCAGCGCTCCTCCGACCACCAGCCGGCCCAGCGCGCGAGCGGCCACAGCACCTCGTTCATCAGCAGCGCCGAACCGAGCGTCAGCAGGAACACGTGTCCGGAGATGTCGTGCCCGCCGCGCCACTTGCCGCCCGAGGCCTTGCACGCGACGGCCGTCATGAGCGCCGCCGCGTCGGCCGTGCCCGTCGCGACGCCCAGCTCCGCGAGGTCGCACTGGCCGCCCGTCCAGCGGAAGCCGCGGTCGATGATGGGCGCGCCGAAGCACCACTGCACGACCAGCACCCACCAGGCCGTCACGGCGGCCCAGCGCGCGACGGCGCGGGCCCTGGCCGCGGGGGACACGCCGACCGAGGGATGCGTCAGGACAAAGGCGAGCAGGGCGGCCGTCGTCCAGCCCCAGCCGCGCTTGACAAAGTAAAGGTTGAAGAGGTTCGACTTGCGCGCAAAGTAGCCCGGCGCGGAGCCGTCGGCGGCCGCGTGGAGCGACTGCGAGACGGCGTCGTAGGTCAGCGCGCGCGTGTGCGGCGAGAGGACGGCGAAGAGCGAGCCGAAGACGAGCAGCACGGGGAAGAGCCCGAGGGCGAGGCGCTCGACGGGCGTCGGGAGAAAGGGTGAGGTGCGCTGCGTCGCGGACGTCATGGCAGAGGCGTCGGTGGGGGGTGATGCTGTCGAGGGTGCGTTTGCGGCCGAGGATCGCCCAGCTCGTTTGGTGGTGGTGGCCATTTGCGCGCGCAGGCCCCTCGTGGTGGGTGGTCGATGTATGACTTGTTTTTCGAGAGGGATTGGATGAGGGGTGCTATGACAGAAGCATTGAGAGGTTGTCTTGTTTGCGCGAGGCAGAAAAAAGACGAGCGAGATTCAGGGAATGCAGGTTGCAAGAAAAAAAAGGCAAATTCCGGTTATGATGATGTATTGCGAAATGGATGCTGTCCTGGCCTATGACGTGGGACAGAACTAGTTCTTGCTAGCGCCACATCCGGTGGACGTGGCGCATGCTGGAAGGTTCGCCCTGCGCCACACCTCGGCAAGCCGTGATCGCCGATAGCAGATGCGACGGAAATAGATGGGACGCTTTTTTGTGGCCATTCAATATTGCCTGCCATTCTCGGTATAATTTGCTCTCTTTTCTTGTGTTGGTAAAGATGTGCCGTGTCGTTGATCTTTCTATTCACAGCGGCAGCCGCATCTCTGTGTGCTTCTCATAATTGTCTGCCACTCGCCTGTGGCGACCAGGTCATCCAGCAATGCCACTCATGATGTGGTATAGCCGTAGAAGTGGACGCGATTTGATCCCATCGCTATGGTTTTCGTCTCCGGTTCCCCTTTAGCACTTGCTTGCTGATTTCTTTGTAGAAGCGTGACACGATCATATCTGCTACTTACATGGGCCAGCGCTGGACGGCCGCCTCTAGGCAGCCATGCCAAAAACCTCTTATACCAAAATAGACCTTCAAACCTTGGCGAAGTAGCTACACTCCCCCAAAGATTCAGATCAGTTCTGCCGTACAGAAAGCCGCACACTTCGCTTTTTGCCAGTTTGGTTCGGCCACGTTCTCACAAGGCTATGACTTCGCATGACTTGAAGTTGCACTTTTGACTCTACTTCAGCTATTTAGCAGGCCTAGTTTTTAATTTACCGTGACTTTCTTGGACTATATTTTTAAGTCGTCCTTAATTCTTTTTTTGGCCGTGGAAAGGGTTACACCAAAGTGGAATTTTCCTATTCGCCTTCGGCATAGGCGGGAGTAGACTGGAGATTGGAGATCACACTAAGCCTACATCCCCAAACTGGACCACATCACCTGTCTCTCCTGTAGTAGAAATTATATTACCATTACTCTGGAAACGGGAAAGGTTTTGTTATTATCGTTTATGGCTTCTGAAACTTGCGACAATCTCAATTTTGAGATTCAACTAAAATTTCATCTTCAGGCTCTGGTGCACGTTCGAGTCGCACATATCGCGACTGCCATCTCGCCAAGTACTCACTATTTTTTACTAAGTCTTCATTACATAGGGGTGCCCATGACGAAGCCATCTGCATCATGCTCCCGTATTTCTGCTTTCAGGCGGGGAAGACGCATTTCCCTCTTCCGCGCCAATGTCAGCGACCCGAAATCCTTGTCTCAGCTGCAGCCGGCTTCGCTTTCCCCCCTCCCCGCACTGTATGCATCCCAGGCAAGGTCACATCAGCCGCGCCTTCGTCATATCTCTCAAACTCCATCTTATCTTGCAAAGATCCCAACGTTGACCAAAACATTACCTAAAAGATGCATCCGGCACTCGGACTAATTCCCGCACTTGTGAGTCCTGCTGGTGCATCTGATACCACGCCGCACCAGTCGGTCTTCGCAGTCAACGACGGCGCAGAAGTCCCCGCCATTCGCAGCTACTTCTACGCCGGCGGCGAGTACCAGATGCAAGGAAACGACACGGAAAATCATGTCTTGGTGAACCAGATGTATGTCGAGAAGCTCGTGCCCGCTCACGGCGTGTCGCAAGAGCTTCCCATCATTCTCTTCCATGGACGGGGACAGACAGGTTCGGTACGTTGAGATGAGCTATTTCCAGCGTAAGCTATATTCTCTAACGATTCGCCAGAATTTTCTCAACACGCCTGACGGACGGCGTGGCTGGGCTTCTGATTTCGTTGCCGCAGGCTACGAAGTATACATTGTCGACGAGCCCTTCCGGGCGCGCTCACCATGGGAGACCGGCCACGGATCCCGCGCGCTTGTCTCTTACTCCGCCGAGCATCTCCAGCAGTACTTTACCGCGACCTCCAAGTACAACCTGTGGCCCGAGGCCGCGCTGCACACGCAGTGGCCTGGTGCGGGCGTCATGGGCGACGCCGTCTTCGACCAGTTCTACGCCGCCTGCATCCAGTTCATGCCCAACTCGTCCTTTGAGCAGGCGGCGGCGCAGGCGGCCGGCGTCGCCCTGCTGGACCGCATCGCCAGGCCGGCTGTCATTGTCGGGCACAGCCAGGGTGGGCCGCTCCCTCTGCTCTTGGCCGACCAGCGGCCGGAACTCGCGGCCGCGCTGATCCTCCTGGAGCCCGCGGGCCCGCCGTTTCGCGAAGTCGTCTTCTCGAACGAGACCAAGAGAGACTGGGGCGTGAGCGAGATTGCAATGACATACGATCCGCCCGTCACCGACCCGGCCAAGGAACTTGTCAAGGCGGTCCGCACATATGACAACCCGCTGCGACGTGAATGCATTGTGCAAGCTGACAGCCCACCTCCGAGAAGACTCAAAAATGTTTCCGGAAAGAACGTATTGGTGGTCACGGCAGAGTCATCATATCATCACATGTATGACCACTGTACTGTGGATTTCCTGCGTCAAGCAGGCTGCCAGAAGCTAGAGCACGTGTACTTGGAAGACATAGGCATCATAGGAAACGGCCACATGATGTTTATGGAGAAGAACAGCCATGAGATCCAGAAATTTTTACAGAAATGGATCGAAAGTGTGCAATAGCAGCCACCAGCTCTATTACGTACCATAAGGTCTTGACTTAAGTTTGGCAGTCGAACTTCATTCTATCAGTCTCAATTGTCTAGCTACTGAAAACCGCGGCAGAACTCTGCCTCCAAAAACCCAAACTCTGCCCTGCCTCCTGGGCAGATAAAACGTCTTGTAAATATGGACCAAAAAAGAAAATGTAAAAAATGAACCAATGAAGAGAAAATCACAGAAAGACAGAGATAATCATCTGCAGCCGCGCAGGTTATCGCACTGATACCCTTCAAGGCTCACATATGCTCCCACAAGTACCTAGCACCACGGCTCTTAAGGGGGCGCGAGAGGCTTAGACGGTGACGGTCGCGGTCACGTACAGTGTGGTGGTATATAGGACTGTCGTTTCGAGCACGTCAGAATGAGTGGTCGTCGAAGGCGGCTTGGTGTAAATGCTTACTGTCGAAGTCGAAGAGGTTGCGGTCGGAGTCTTGGGGAAGGTAGGCTGCGGCTCGGCGCTGCTGCTGGGTCCAGTCTTGGGCCCGGGTCCGCCTGGGACGTTTTCATCATTCTAGGGTGAGAACGCTGCCAGAGCAGCACAGAAGTTGTTTCTGTTGTCCTTGTCGAGAGCAACGGACTGGCTGTTAAGAGTAACCATGTTGATGCTCGCCTTGGTGGCAAGACCGAAAATATGAATGCTTGAGTTTTCAATGTCCAGAATGTTGTCCTGGCAGTTGTTGCCGTCGACACACTTCTGATCGTAGTTATCAAAGAAGCTGTAGAGACCAGCACCGTAAACAAGGATGTCGCTGGAATCGACAGCGCGGAGGCCCCAGGTTCTGGCGCACTTAGGACCAGTGCACTTCGAAAAGTCGGGGTCGCTGTACTTGGCATTGTACTTGAAGGGTACCTTGGCATCAGGGTTGCCCTGCATGTAAGCAGTCTCGGTTTGGATGAGACCCATGTAGACATTCTTGGCCTTGCTGAGCTGGTAGTTGGACAGAACGCTGTGCTCGGAAGAAGTTCCCCAGAGCCAAGCACCCTTGGTACTCTCGATCAGAATGCCGCGTCCGTTGTAAATGTTGATCTGGTTATGGTCGCCAAGATCAAGCTCGTGGTCGGCAACCCAGAACCAGGTGTTCTCGAGGTAGGCGCTGGCCTGAGGGGTAATGTGCATGAGCATAAAGGCACCAATGCACTCGGCTTTAGGCCCAGCAATCAGCGAGGGATTCTTGGAGCACTTGTCGGACTGAAGATTGGTTCCAGCGAAGCCACCAACGCGGAAATGAGTGTCCCAAAGACCGGCAGCGCCCTTGTCTTGACCGGCAACGTTGAACTCCATCAGGATAGCACCGGGCTGAGGACCCATCGTGGAGAAGATAATATCCTGGATTTCAACAGTGCCAACGTCACCGGGGTTGCCAACTTGGAAGACAGGCTTGGGGTTGCTCTGGTCCTGGAAGTTGCTGTTGCCGCCTGCAAAGATGATTGGCCAGATTTCACCGACAATCTTGACATTCTTGGGGACCTTGACAGTGTTGGTGACGACATAGTTGCCGTGGTCGAAGTAGACAATTTGATCACTGCCGATGCTGTTGAAGACCGCTTGGATGGCAGCGGTATCATCAGTCACACCGTCGCCCTTGGCGCCTTTGGACTTGACAGACACAAACTTGGAAGCATCGACGTTGTTGTACTGGGGTTTCGACTTGGTGAAAATATTGCCAGAGCCATCAAGGAGCGCGCCAGGCTTGGAAACAGGGCTCTGAGTAGCCTGGACAGCGCTACCGCTGCTACCCTTGTAAGCCCGACCCTGGATCCAAGACTGAACCTTGGTGTTGCCTTGGAGCAATGTAGTCTTGGACTGGGGGTTCTGGACAGCCGCGGGACAGTTTTTGCTGAAATCGACATTGTCGACGACCAGGGTACCGCGGGTATCGTTCTGGCCAGTGCTGTAGCGCGTGGCAATGCCGACGGGGGTGTTGGAGAATACGCTGTCCTGGACAATAACGGCACCGACCTGCTGCTGGTCTTGGCCGTTGCTAGACATGTCCAGACCAATATCACAGCTGTCAATGTTGAGGCCATGGAAGGTCCAGGCCCAGTTCCAGTTCATGTAAATGGCAGTCCGGCATCCGTTGAACTTCAAGTTGCGGGTGGTGAACTGTTGAGCACCCCAGAAAACACCGAGGTTGCCGCCGTTGAAGGTAAGATCAGACATCCAGCCGCCAGAGCCGTTCTCGGTAAAGATGCCCTGCTGCTTGTTGTCGCTGCTCTTATCCTTGATCATGTTGAACTCAATGTTCTGGAGAGAAGTGGCCTGGGCGACCTGCCAGTGAATACCGGTTCCAGTAGACTTGCCCTGGGCAGTAATATCAATCTTGAAGTTGCGGATCTGGCGGAAAAAGTTGTTCTGGTTGGTGTACCAGTTGACACCACCATCAGCGTAGGGGTCGGAGTCGATCACGGCAATGCCCTGGAAGTTGGCGGCGGCCTTGAGGGTAGGCAGGGTGACAGCATCACCAACAAGCTGGGTATAGTAGTATTGAATAATGGGCTTCGAGACGACGTAGGTTCCAGGAGGGAAGTAAACAAGAGCAGGAGTCGTAGTGCTGGAGTCACAGCCTTGGCCGCAGCGGTTACCATCAGTGATGGCGGCGTTGATAGCGGCAGTGTCATCGGTAGAGCCATCGCCGCGGGCACCATAGTCCTTGACGTTGCGGTAAACTTTGAAGTTGCCGTTGCTGGGAACGGCACCCTGTCGTTTGATGCTGGAGAGCCACCAGCTCGAGCTGGAGCCGGCTTGGGCCGCCGTAGTGTTGAGGGATGCGGACGGCGCTGCCGAAACGGGAGAAAATGCACTCAGGGCCAGCAGAGAGGCCGTGAGGAGGGACCCGAGACCCATGGTGAAGGTTCGGTAAGGAAACGCGGCTAGGTCGAGAGTGCGCGTCAGTCGTTTGTGTAAAGGACAAAGGAGCAAGCGAAAGCGAGGGGTGTAGAAGAAAAGAAGCAAAGGGGCTGTAGAGAATGATGTGTCAAGTGTAATGTAGGACAATAGGAACTATGCTGGAAGGAAACTGTATTTGAAGAGCAGTGAATGTGGCTGAGGGCTACAACGGCCGCCAGCTGGTCGCCAACTGCCTGCCAGCTGTAAGTTGACGATGGTGGGGCAGGAAGTCAGCAGTCCGTTTTCTCCACGAGACTGCTACTTGGACTTGCCAAGGACACCATGATCGCCGAATCAAAGACGACTAGTCAAAGGATGTGTTGCGTGTTCACTCTTCCCCTCAAGGCACTCGCCAGCATGGTGTGTCAGGTGGGCGCACAGCGTCTTACACGGGTGATGTTGATGGCGCGCGCCAGAGCTGGTGTTGAGAGCAAACTTACAGCTGTTTTGCAGAATATGTACGCGCCAGTTACCTGCACAAGCGGCTAGGGAAAACGACCTAAGGAAATGTTCGAACCGGTTCGAGACAACAAACTGAAGTTGCCGAAAAAAATGCAAGCGTCGCCTGTCGTCAAGGCAGGTTCAAGGAGGGGAGGGCGAAAGAAGCACGGTTACCGAATATCAACAGGCATAAATCGGGACGCGGGAACCGCTCATTATAAGTAAGCTACGATCAAAGACTGCAAGGACCATCGGCATGCCTGGCCTGGGCGCTCCGCGAGGTCGGGGCAGGGACGCCAGCCAAGCCCATTGTTCTCGTCGCATTCACATTCGTCGGGGCGCGTAGGCATTCAGAAAGCGGAGGCCCCCACCCAGCGGCCACACCCTTGTGGGACACCCGATGTCAACAGGTACCGACCATCTATTGGCCCAATATGGTCTGTCTTTCGTTTCAGATACTGGGTCGCGATATTGGCTCTTACACATTGAGCTTGGGTTGGCGCCACGGAGTGTCCGCAGCCAAAGTTGGCAAGAAACGAACTCCGTTTTTGTTTCCTGCACCAGAAGCGATTCGCGAAACGGGCACTGATGAAATCTAGCCCTGGAGAAAGCGACGGCTAGGTGGAAATTGGTTGAACGGGAACCTTCAGCCACTATTAGCATGTCTCGGGCCGCCCAAGACCAAGCGCAAGCCAACGATACTCCCCGACACGATATTAGCATCAAGCCGAGAAGCAACTGCCATGCACGCCACCTCGCACTTCACACTACAGCGCCAAAGTGTCCACTGCTTCCTTAATGCATCGGTGGCACCGCATAAGCCGGACGCCTTCAAACCCACGCCGGAGCAGCGCCGAGCACTGGGCTGATGAAGCTCTTGGCTTTTTACCCAACAGAGCAGGTACTCCATCGTGGAGGGGGCCTTCGGCCTTGTGCCTGATGGAGCGCAGAGAGCCAATCCATCTATGGAAGCCACCCCGAGCTGACACCAGTCGACACACCAGGGTCTCCTTTTTGCAGGGGCAGCCAAAGAAGCTAGCGCTGTTTCACCCCAGGTAGCCAGCCCTGACAGCCCACGAGCCCCCTAGATAGGGCGCTTCGAAGCGCTGCCAAAAGCCGCATTGCTTGGCCTGGGAGCTGTTCTCAATGTAGGGCCTGAGTCGTGCCCATTTCTTGAAACGATGAAGGATCGGTTGATGCGTTTGAAAGCAAGTGACCTACTACCCAGTCAAGAGGGCAGTCTTGGCTATGCTGCCCCAATCAAGCCAACAGATCTGATGTCATGCGGCTGGCTGGTGAAAATTTATTTCGAAATGATTTGCCTACTAGGGTACATGGCACATGGGGGTCAGCCTCCAGTAGGTACGCAAATTAATGGCGTGTCTCTTTTCTCTCGATGCTTGCAAAGCTTAATGTGGCCCCCCTCCCCCCTCCCCCGGCAGTGTCTACAAGTCACATTCCTCCGACTGCAGATGACAGTGTCGATCGAAATTGCACTGATGGCTGTGGCTTTTCTACCTGCAACTCTGCACTTACTGCAAAATCACAGACGGTTTCGCAGTGTCGCTGAACGTCGCGTGGTCACGTTTTTGTCAATCCGCCGTCAATGTTTTCTTGACGCTGCGCGAAACTGATACCCGTACGCAAGACATCGGACATGGACTCAGCAAGCAGACGCGTGCACCAGTAGCAAGCGTGGCTCGTGCCTTGCAGCCTGCCAAACTAGGCAGCTGCTTGACTCCTAGTGCCCGGTGCGGAGAGCTCTCAAATCGCAAGTTCGCAACTTGCACCTCGGTCGACGACAGGCAGTGGATCGCCACCGACGCGAAGCAGATCACCCGACAAACCAGATCCACAAGCAGCAACTACATCGATATTACCACTTACAATGCACTTCTGCGCTACCAGAAGCACGCGAGGATACACGTTTGCTGAGCGAGGCGCAGTTATGAGTCAAACAGCCTAATCCAAACATACCTCGGGGCAATAGCTCACGACGACCCGGTCACCATTCAATGTGATACCAATATCGACCAAGACAAGAGACTTTGCAAGACAGTTAGTTCAGAATGCAACCCTACAGCGCGTGCCACACTTCACGCGACCAGGTACATACATTTGCATCGAGCCACAGTCTTGCGGTAACAACCACTCGTCTATTACCAACTCTTTGAACTCTCGATTGGACGGAGTAGCCCACAGCCCGCTGCAGGTGCTGTCAATGTATGACCGCCAGAAAATGGCAAATTACGCAGGGTGCGTACTTTTAGCTTTACCCCACAAAGCTACCAGATGTCACCGAAGTACTGCCCTCTTCCTTCCGCTAATAAGTGCTTCGCTAGGCTGGCACTCTGGGCAGCGTTGCAGTTCTATTACCCCACACCGAAGCCGACCCCAGATCTGGGTGCTTTTTACCCATCAGCCTCTTTTACCGCCACAATTCTTCCAACCAGCTGGGCTGATGATGCCATGCCACCATCCTATCCGAATTGCGACACTGTGGCGCCTCACTCCCAGCTGCCGATATCTGCTGAGGTACTCCGTAGATGCCGCGACTCCCCGACCTTGGCTGCATCTGAGCTCAGCATCTTATCCCGCCTTTCGCAGGGTTTGCAGCCCATGTGGCCCTCCCCGCAGAGATGCTAACGCCTGCAGCCACGAGAACGATGGGTTAGCAGGCCACGCGGACGAGTTCAATTTTCATAAAATGCCATAGTAGCACCGAGAAGCTGACCACTGGTGTCATTGCCATCATGTTATGCAATCGTGTGCACGTCTATACTGGCGGCGGCGCAGATCGCCAGGCAATTTTCTCACGGCGCGCATAAGCGTCCCTTGCATGTGGCAGCGCAAGGCTCGCACCACCGAGCCACACTTGCCACACTCATCTTTTCCAACTCCACCGTGAGACGGCCTAGAAACGGTATCCAGAAAAGGAACAAGGGAGCAAATTCTATGTCTAATGGTCTACCCGCACCCACTGCAGCCGGTGGATAATCCGGCGTCTTCTCGGTCTTGTCTGCCCTCGGAGGACATGTCAACTCCGTAGCTGGACAGCCTCGGGAGTGATCAGCAGGCGACAAGGAACTCGGTTACCAATGAAAATGAACACAATGAGAGCGGTTACAGCCAAGCACAGACACAGTAACGAAAACGGGGAGGGGAGTCGATGCAACGTGTGCTAAAGAGGAAGGCAGTCCAAAGGAAACCCTGTTGTGCGACATGCTTGTTACGGGAATATCTCCGTTTGTGGCCCGGGCCGTCAACTGTCGATCACTCTCATTGCGGTTCCCTTATCGTTACTATTCGCTTCCGGCATGCTTTCGCTTATTAACACATCTGGGCGTCGTGTCTTGGATCTTGGACCAACTCGTGGCAATCGATTGTTCGTTGTCACGATCGGTGATGTCTGGGGCGTGTGCTGTGACGATTGCATTCACAGCTTAGCCGATCACATGCCATGTCGCGCGTTATCGGTTCTAGAGACTTGAACTGTCTGCAGCACAGGTCGGCATGCATAGCACCGAGCTGGTCCAATGTGCGCAGCTATTATCTGTGTTTGCATGAACCCATGCCTACCCGCTCCGTCATCGTCATCGCGCCATGGGTTACGTATCTCGTTTCGGGTTCGCTTCGGCATCGCCATCACTGCCGTGGCTGGCTGCTGGCCTTTGTCTTGTCGTATAATCGCGCCACTATTATTAAGCTTCCTTGCCGACAAGCTTGTGTTGCCTGAAGATCACCATAGTTCTGTACAACGTCACACAAATACGCAGGAGGATGTAAGTCCATGTAGAATATGCTGTGCATATATTCTATGTAATCGGGGGTAGAAGTACAGAACCAGCCGCTTCTCATGCGAATATGAGACGCTTCGTGTAAAAACCAAATGTACAAATATCGATCCAATCAGAAACGAAGAAGAACAAAACTGCCGGCCCCCCAAGTGCGGTCTATATGCTGTAAGTGCTCCCTCAAAAACAAAGAATGGGAAAGAAAAAGTAAAATGCGCGCTAGCCTCTGTATGTGATGATGTATCGGTCCCAAGCCTCTCTCAAATGGAGAAAAAAAGTAGAATAATAGAAAAAACGCCAGGTGTAGAGTATCCAGGACAAGGAGGTCTATCGAGACATCCAAGCCGGATAGTCTGGGAATAAAATGATAGTATGCGCAGGGGCGGGCGCGCTGTGTATAACCGCCTCGCTCAGAAAAAGCCGCTGTCGCGCGAGGGCAGAGCATCGCCTTGGCCGCCGCCGCTGCTCTCGAGCATCTCGACGCCATCGACACCGGCGCCAAAGTCCATGACGAGAATCTTGGGCGCCTGCCCGGTGCTGACGATGCGGCGGTAGTCGCTCTTCGCCGAGAGGACCCAGCTGGCGTGCCAGCGCGGAAAGTCGAGGAGCTGGCGGCCCGAGGCCATGTCCCAGACCTTGATGTCGGTGTCGTAGCTGCCGCTGACAAGTCGTCCGCTGACTGAATCAATGTGCAGGCTGCGGACGAGGTTGTCGTGGGCGGCGCGCATCTCGTGCACGCAGGCGCCCGTGTGTGCGTCCCAGACGCGAATCATCTTGTCGTTGCCGGCCGAGGCAATGTAGCGGCCGTCTTCCGAGAACTGCGAGCAGGCGAGGCCCTTGGTGTGGCCGGCAAACTCGCGCACCGTCTTGCCCGTGTCGAGGTTCCAGAGCTTGACGAGGAAGTCGCCCGAGCAGGAGACGACCGTGTTGCCGCGCATCTGGACGGCGTTGACGGGGCCGGCGTGGCCGCGGAGCTGCCGCACGAGGGTGAGCGTCGCGCGGTCCCAGACGCAGATGGTCGTGTCCTTGCTGCAGGTGACAATGTGGGCGTCGTCAAAGACGAGGTCGAGCACGGCGGCGCTGTGGTGCTCGAGGCGGCGCAGGGGGCGGTAGCCGTTCTTGATGCTGTAGACGATGGCGGTGGCGTCGGACGAGCCCGTGACGAGGATCTCGTCGTCGTACTGCAGGCACAGGATCGACGCCATGTGGTGGACGTCAAAGGCGGCCACATCGGGCGTCGAGACGACCATGCGGTCGTCGTCGGGGCTCGAGGCGTAGTGCGTCTCGCCGAGCTCGTCGTCGAGGAGCATCTCCTTGGCGCGCACGACGTCGGGCGGCCCGATGACGAGGTGGCACTCGAGCGTGCGCATGTCCCAGACACGAATCGTCTTGTCTCGGGAGCCCGAGATGATCTTGTGTTCGTCAAACTGGAGGCAGTACACGCTATCGGTATGCCCGCTGAGGTAGACGGGGTACGCCCGCCCGTCCTCCCAGTGCTGGTTCAGCTGCCGCCGAACCTGGTACGCGCGCTTCCAGTCGTTGCCGGGCACCGTCTTGGGGATGCCGAGCCTGGTGCCGGGCTGCACGGGGCCGCTCGCCGCATACGTCTTGCCCATCTCGCGGAAGAAGGACTCGCGCCAGATGTGCTGGTTTCGGATAACGTCCGCCCATCGCTTGCTGACGGCGCTCAGCTTGGCGAGCGCGGCGGCATCGAGCTTGGCGAGGACCTGGATGGCCAGCTCCATGGGCAGCGCAGTAATGAAATCCACACGGCTGATGCTGGCCGCGACAGGAGCAGCTTCGGCGTCGAGGTCGAAGTCAGCGCTGGTGCCTGTAAGAACAATGCCGATCCCGCTTTCGCGATCGTTTCCGTCTTCGCTTGTCGACTGGTAGAGCCATCCGTTGCGGGCAAAGAACTCGTTTTGCATGGCAGCAGAGGCCTTGGCGGCAGCGCCGCCGTGCTCGGGGATGTAGGGGGGTGCGTCACCGAGCGCGGGAATGGGAACGTTGGCCGGTCCTGGCCGATATGGCAGGCTGGCCTGGTATGAAGCATCCAGGCCGTGGACGGAGCGCGTATGGCGGAAGCCGGTGGCCTGGCGCAGCTTGTTCCAGGTCGAGTTGGCTGTGGATGGTCTCGATTCAGAGTTGTCTTGCTCGTAGATGGGTTCTTCGCTCAGAAGCGACGGGCGGCGGTGCACCATGCCTTTAATGGAGTGCGACGCGCGTCGAAACATGCCTTTCAGTGCGCCGGCAGTACCGTGGCGTCTATGGTCGGGGTTTGTATATTGATCGTGGGAGTCGTCGATGGCATCCTCGTTTGTGTTATAATCGTCGGGGGCGAACAGGGCGCTCTTTGGGCGGCGCCAGGGCAGAGACAGACTGAGGCTTCGCATGCGCTGATCATGGGACTCGGGCTGAGCACCTGCAGGGTTGCGCGGGAACGACGACTCGTCGGCAGACTGGGGGTCGGCAGCAGAAAATATCTCCCGCTGGACAGCCGCCCAGTCAAACGTGCCAGTCGGTTTGGCAGGCATCTTTGGGCTCGTGCTATTCAGAAGTTTGCAAGGCGGGCTGTGCCGACTGCGGCGGGCGAGGGAGGCTGCGAGGCGTCAAACGTCGCAAAGCGTCGTCAAAGCGAATGATTGCTGATCGGGCGAACGGTACAACGCTTTGCGTATATCGGTACTAGCAGTGCTTCGATATGGCTGAGCAAGTAGAGATGAATGAGGCCAGAGAAAACAACACAAGGGGTGGCTAGCGAAAGGGTAGGGGTCGAGGGAGAGAGAGCCGTGCGCTTGGGCAAACGTAGTATCGAGTGTAATTAACCAGGGATGGCCAAATGGGTGCGGGCACGGTCGCAGAGCCGGTAAAGTGACTTGCGTAAGTATTCCAAGCTGTCGATACAAGCCAACGAGTGATGGGCATGCAGCGAGAAAAAGGTGACAAAAAGATTGAGGCCGCTCGGAACGTTGTGTTGTGGCGTTTGGTGATGTCCTGCAAGGGAGGACAATCGGTTTCGGGGGGCGGTAGATTGGCTACACGAGCAAGGCGGAACGCCAGTTCAGCGGAAAGATGAATTGGTGTGCGCCGTAGGAGTACCTTGGAGAGACAAGACGGAAAAGACAGAGCGCAAGGTGGAAGAAGAAGTTGAGAAATGAAAGAAAAGGGAGCGTTGAGAGTGAGGTGAAGATCTAGTTACGGGAAAAAAAGGCGGCGATGACAATAACAATACATGGGTGGGTTGGCTGCAAGCCTGCAAGCCACTCGAGGACCACGACGGGGAACGGGTGTCACTAAGAATAACCCTGAATGGCTACAGTGGATATATTTCAGTGGGCTTCAGGGTAAACTTTTTTTTGTTGTTCGAGGGCTTCCAGGGGACCTTCTGGCTATTTTAGGGGGTTTTGGCCGCTGAGGCCTTCTGGAGGGCCCCGGCTTGCTTGCCATGATTCTCTCCACAAGTGGCCCAGCCCAGTGGGGTCTTGCGATTACTCGCACCTGCAACCACTGTAACTGTATCCGTACTTGTAAGTACCGAGGGAGGCCGATCTTTTCCCTGCGCCAACCACGAACGGGGGTATTTTTTTTCAATCGTTCAGACGGCTTCCCCAGCTTCCATCAACCCGGATTTTTTTGTTATTTTTTACTGGACTCCAATCGGCTGTGGAGTTGCACAAGGGCTTACCTGTTCACACCCCAGACTGCCGGGGGACACCTCGAGATGAATGAGCGTAGGGTAGCATGGACAACTTGCAAAGCAGCCCAGAAAGACTGCTGGAAAATACCATCTCACCGACACTGCATGTGGCGCTTTTCAATCATACAGGAACAAAGCCGAGAGGGTTGCATCCGCAGGACTCTTGAGGGAAAAAGTGTCGGACCCATTTCCGTCTTCTGGCATTGGCCGCCGGCAGGTGGCAAACATCAGCCGAACCTTTGAAGCGGTGGCAATCGACTGCACGGACAGAAACCGCTCTTTTAAGAATCATCTTTCAACTACTCACTGGCAGCAAACTTTTCATCGGCGGGTAGTATTTCTGCAGCATTACGGCGGCCGGTCAGAGGTATTCTTTTCGCCGCCAACAAGATATCCTGAGCTACCTACCTACAGCTAGGCGTCGGTAATATGATTGTACCTTTCGCTGGGCACTAAAAGCACATGCCGCGAACCTTGTCTTTCGCCCAAGCCGGACCCCTAATAAAGACCTGAACTAGTGGGATCTTGTTAGGCTACAAATTTTCACAGGCCAGCGGCAAGACCGACACGGTGCCATTGGCTGGCGTCATTGGCGGGGGAGGCGGCCTGGCTGGGCAGCATGGGTGCTGCGAAGTCGCGACAATATTCCTGTCCCTATAATATCAAAATGTGGTGCCACTGTAGATGCTCTCTTCTAGGAATCTGAGAGACAGAGGTGCATCTTTCTCTGGGCACGAACCACTGATTTAGGTGGCAGTGTTAATCAAACCATGGTGCCCACTCACGGTGTAATGCAGCCATGAACTACGCGTCCACACCACAATTGTTACCCAACCAGATGAGGCGCTCATCTGGTGTCAAGTGGCCTCGAATAAAATCTGATCCATCAACTACGCGGCGACATCTCATTATATTCCTGATTTCGGAATTCTAACTACCCAGTTCCAGACTCAACGCTGCCCGTAAGCAGCTCAGACTACAAAGCCAGGCTACCCTGTAGCAACTCCACCACCTAAAATTTGCTGTCCCATCGTCCATCTCACACACGGTTCACTCGTTACTCAATCGACCTCTCTTCACACGAGCACAACTACCTACGCTCTACCGTCACTCGAGCCAATTAGAGAGTAGCAACACAGTCGCGTGAAAAAAAAAAATGGCTTCCCCCGCGCCCCAGCGAACAGGCTTCGCCCTGCCTCTGCTCTACCGCTTCTTCTTCCTCTTTCTCGAGCCCATCTCAGCGCTCGTGGGCGCCTACTTTTGCCACCTGCGCCAGGCGCGGTACCTCGCGCTCCTCGACGCACCTTCGGCCGCGGCCACGACCTTCACCACCGGCGCCCTGCCGCTTGGCACGTCGGTGGCGCTGTCGCAGCTGGCCAACATGTACCTCTTCTTCGCCCTCAACGAGGCCGTGGTGCTGCGCAGCACCAGCGACCTTCGCGTCTGGAAGGCCGTCCTGGCGGTGCTGCTGCTGGCCGACCTGGGCCACCTGTACTCCATGCGGGAGCTGGGACCGCATATCTACTACGACGTGCTGGGTTGGAACGAGGGCGACTGGGGCAACGTGCCCTGGGTGTACGCGGGTGCGACGCTGCGCATCTGCTTCTTGGCGGGGGTTGGCATGGGCCCAAAGGCGCCGGTGAAGCGCGAGTGAATGGACGGCGATGGGCAGCGGGACAACGGGCATGGCAAAGTCGTAAAATGGATGAGTGCTTGACCAGCGAGCCGCTGCAAATGAGCTGCGGATTAACAACCGCAAACAGCAGCAACAGCAGCAGCAGCAGAGAGATGGTTCATGGCTGCTCCACTGGTATTATTACGAGTGAAATTTTGCCATTCAAATCAGCTCCTGTGTATATCGAATGGCTGGGGAGGGAGGCTCGCTGACATTGATGCTCTATCTGAGTCAAGCCCTTCAGGGAGACTCATCTGCGAGATTTCGCCTCCTGCACTCGCTGCTCTGTGGGACTAGTTTGGAACAGCCACTCCTAGGCGACAGCGTCTATCTCAACAATACAATTTTATGGGCAGTTGCCCTTGCCCGTAACTGCTCGCCCCCCCCTTTGACCTACATGCATTGTGATCAGACAAGCAAACTCATACTAGACATCATGGTAGCACGGTTGCACGGCCAGATTACAGCCGCGCCCGATGTTATGTCTCTAGCACGGCGGAAAGCTCACGAAAAGAGACAGTAAAAAGAAAAATGCTGGGGAACAGGCGATCGGTAGAAATTGATTTGTCTCGGGCTTCTCGTACAGGCTGGCTGGCCATTTCAGTCGGCGGCCTGGCTGCCTATGTTTCCACTGTTTACACCTGGGACATGCAGCTGGCTACTGGTGCCGTATTCTCGCCGTCAGAACCTGCAGTGCTAATTCGTGGCAGAATGTCCAAAAATATCTCGTACGGGCTTTAGAACCGTACGAAGGACAGGAAAAAATCTTTCTATTTTTTCCTGATTCTCGTTGAGCCAAGATTTGGCGCCACGACACCCTGACGGCAACAACGCATCTCGGCCTGATTCCAGACACGCGGAAACATCATATGCAGGAGCCTGCGATGTGATCCTCAGACTGAGTCTTGGAGACCTCGGGGGATAAAATGCTCGACCGTCGTTGGCCAGCGCTGCGGCTCGTATGCACAAGACGCGGGAAGAATCCCCAGCGACATGCATGCAAGCGGCAGCGAATCGATCGGCCGGGGAGACTAAGCCAGTGCTTTATCGGCGCAAATGACCACGAGACAAAGGAAAGGGCTGCATGGCTCAATTTTGGGGTCCGCGATGATGACACGGGAGGGCAGCCCGTCACTAGTAGTGCCCGGCGCGGCACAGGGAAAAAGCAACTAATCACCTAGCCCTCAGTGCGAGGGAGCGAACAACACCCATCTTTAGTGAGACAGTCTTGCCCAGTTGCCCTCTGCGGCCAATAACACGCTCCTCGACTAAGAAAACAGTGCATGGCATTGTGCAGAGACAAAGAGAGAGAAAAGAAGGCATCCCTCGTTGTGGGGGAGCAGACTGCATAGTCCCATAGTGTGCCTGGCCAACAGCGCTGGGCTCGGTGTGATGTGCAGTCTCCCTTACAGAGGCGCCGCAGCAGATGTCCCAACCCAAAATTAGCAAGGGCAAAAAACATGGAAAAGGAAGCAGAGGATCATGGACTTGTTGGTATATAATGGTCTAGTCTTTCCTCTTTATCTACTCTTGCTTCATCACACTCACACAGCTCCTTCAAGTTCCAATACCAAAGCTTCCGTCGCTCTCTCCTCACACTCTTTTTACAGCAAGCTTTACCAAGTCTCTCCTTGACCAATAAACACACCGCAAAAATGCAGTTCTCCATCGTTGCTCTCTTCATTGGCGCCGCCATTGCCACCCCGGTCGCCCTCTCCGGCGAGCTGGCCACCCGTGGCGACGGCCCCTGCGGCACTCTCCTCTACGGCAACCCCCACTGCTGCAGCAGCGATGTCCTCGGCCTCCTTGACCTCAGCTGCAGTACCCGTAAGTTTCCCCTCTCTATCTACAAAGTCGTGGACGTTTCTCCCCACGTCTTAATTTTCTCTCTCTTCTTTTTGGTCTCGGGCTTACACAGAGAAACAGCCTCGTCCGCCAACGACATGGCCGACCTCAAGAAGTCCTGCGGCGACGAAGGTCTTCAGGCCCGCTGCTGCACGATCAATCTTGCCGGCCTCGGTGTCATCTGCAAGGCGGCCTAAGTGTCGTCGCTGCAGCTGCTTGGTCAGAAAACAAAAAGCGGAAAATCAGTGCTGAGTGGAGTTTCCTTGCCTGAGATATGGCAAGCACCCCCCTCTCTGGATGGAAGCTGTTTTGACGGACGGAGGATTTCAATTCTTGAACACAGTGTTAAACTGGCGACAAGGCGGCTTATAACAAGCGTGTTTGCCCACCCATTACTTTTTTTAACATTTACCTTTTGTATAGACGTAATTTTTGGAGGGAAGGGGTTATCTTGGGCTCACCAACCATTTCAGTGACTTTACTGTTCAAAGTATAGGACTGCAAAGGCTTGTGGCTCACCCTGGAATCTCCTACAGAGAAATATAAAGACTTTGGAACTTGAGTCAGTACGGGCTTTTTAAATGTGATGGTATTAGTGACGCTGCGCCTGAGAGCTCCGGCCCGGAGCCGGATCCCGGACTCCACTTGCCCGTCGTGGTCTACGCAGTTGTGCACAATGCTGCGGCAATGTACGCGCTCGAAATGGATAATTTTTATGCATGATAGTTGAAAATCGGCGGAGCCCTCTCAGTTTCTCAAAGATCAAAGTAAA
This sequence comes from Akanthomyces muscarius, assembly GCF_028009165.1. NCBI lineage: Eukaryota > Fungi > Ascomycota > Sordariomycetes > Hypocreales > Cordycipitaceae > Akanthomyces > Akanthomyces muscarius. The sequence goes on from NW_026611618.1 coordinate 1,470,886, forward strand.
CAAATAAATATTATAGGTGATTTCCACCCTAGCATGGTCTGCGCGCGATGGTGCCCAAGTCACTGACACAGGGATCTAAAGCAAGCTTCTTGAGGATCCTCCGGCACTACTAGGCCCTTCCCCTCTACTGCCTAGCCTTCACAGGCGCATAGGAAGTTGCGATCGTTCATGTGGGCTACAGAGCAGGTCATGCGATGAGAAATCTGGGGTTTTCTGTATGCTGGCGAGTTTCGACTCGGTATGAACTGGTGGAGAGGCATGCAAGGACCGAGCGCTGAACTAGGCGACTGAAATTGAGCAAGTATGGGAGCCTGGGTGTCAGGCGACTTTTTTTATTTGCAAAATTATACAAGCGTCTTGAGCCGTGTTTCTAGTTATCCAGTCTTGGCAAAAGTAACATTGCCCTCAAACTCATTCCCGAGCATCACCTTCATCTTCAAGGCTGCAGGCTTTCCGTCATCCCCCTTCACAAACTCGACGGGGTGAAACTGGCCAGCATCGGCCATATAGTCCAGCCACGCTTCGCCGGCGATCCAGCTGTCCCCGGAGACGTGCCGAAACGTCAGCCCGTAGTCCCAGGTCATGTCCGGGCGTTCTGCAACGAGGACCTTGGCATCCGGCTTGCTCTGGTCGGAGCGGAGCGTCAGGGTGCCGTATCCTGCGTCAGAGTACGTGCCCTCCATTTCGGCAAGAGAAAAGGAGGGATCGGCGTGCGTGTGGTTGGGAAAGTGCTTGTTCGCCGCGTCCTCGAATTTCTGCCCGCCGCTAGGTCCTCGAGAGCGGCTGTGGTATCTCGTTTAGTTGTCTGCGCTGTTTTTGAAGGAAGAGAGAGGGGGGGGGGGGGGGGGGGACGTACCCAGCAGGGATATCGACAAGCTCTTCCACCGGTATGCTGAACTTGTCGGCAATGAGCTTCCACGAAATAGCGAAATTGGCGGGTGCAGCTTCGTCCGAATTTGCGAAGATAACGAAGCCAAACTTGTCATTTGGAAACCAGTAGACTTGTGCCCTGAACCCGATCATGACTCCGTCGTGGCGATAGAATACGTGTCCGTTGGTTACACTTCGGTACCAGCCTAGGCCGTATAGAAGGACATCGTTGCCTTTGCCGGCATCTGGATCCGAAAGCACTCTCGGCTTACGAATATCGTGCAGCATGTCGTCAGAGAATACTTGGGTATCATTGACAAGAGCCTGGATCCATTTCGCATAGTCTCTCACATTTGAGATGACGGCCGCTGCGCCGCTCAAATCCGTTACTGGCATGTAGGTTGTCTCGTTGTGCTTGCCAGTCTCATTGACCCAGACGTATCCGGTGGCGAGATCCTGCGGGCCCTGCTTGGCCTCTTCCAGCCCGAAGTAGGTGGAATTCATCTTGAGCGGGTCCCATATCAACTCCTTCATTACCTGTTTGAGACTCTTCTTGGTGACCGTCTCGATGACGTGCGAGAGCGTGATGTACATGTAGTTGCAGTAGTGAAATTCGGCTCGCGGCTCGTGGATATAGGGCAAGTTTCTCATGTTCCGGACGATGTCCGCCGTGGACAGAGGCAGTCCATCCTTTTCTCGCATGAGGGACCTGTCGTGACGAGGAAGTCCAGTCCGGTGGCTGACCGCATCATCAAGTGTTAGATGGTCCGTGGCCCACTGATCCTGAAGTACAAAGTCGTCCTTCAGAATGGAAGAGATGGTGGTCGACCATCCCTCGGCCAATGCCGGGTACGACCCATTTTGTACAAGTGCCGAGAGACAAGCCGCGGTCTGGGCCTTCGTCGTTGACCCGGCATAGAAGAGCGTTTCTGGGGTGACTTTCTTGTCAGGCAGAGCTGAGAAGCCATAGCCCTGCGGAGAAACAAAGTTAGGAGCTATAGGCGATGGGACAATGTCCTGGGAGTAAGTATTGGCAACGGCACATACCTCGGCAAACACATCATGGCTGTCGATTACGGCTATAGCCATGCCAGGAATGTTCCAAAAGTCCATGTTGTCTTTGACCAAAGCAGCAAAGTCGCCCGTAAGGGGACTTTTGCTAGGGAGGAGATTGGTGTCATTTCTCGTGACAACCAAGGCATCAACATGGTGTATCCAGGCGCTGTTGAGGGCTAGGGCCGTAATGGGCAGGAGATGCCGCAAGGTGTACATCCTGCTAGTATGTTGAAGAAGAGAAATGATCTTGATGTAGAGATTGAGGGTGTAAGAAGATGGAAGATCGTGGCAGCGCCGCTTTTGCGTGAAGTGGTGGATTTGTAGATTGACAGTGCTGGTAGGTCTTTGTTCATCATGGAGGGTTCGAACCATGATACTTATGCTTGTGAGCAACAGGCTCAACATCCCCAGAAACAAGTCCTCGAGATGAGATCCGTCTTCGCGTTATACCGGTGATCACTGCGCCTCTTGCTCTGCGTGGTCTGAGGAGCAGACGAGTCATGCGTGCTCGCTGGAGGACATAACCGTAAGTGCAGGGAATACCTTGGTCTTGGGTGGAGCTTGCTCAAGCACGGCGTCTATATGCCTACAGCCAAGCCATGGTTAGAGTTTCACATCAGCTCACGATTTTATTTTTATCAGAGCCAGGTTTCGACTCCTCCTGATGAGGGAGGATAGATTACCCTTGAGCCTTGAGTGCCACAACAAGCGCTTGTGGCTGTGTGGCTTACGCAGGGCCCTCACGCATTTAATTACGCAACTGTTGCTGAAAAAGTTACGCTGCTCTTATTAGGTGGGTTTTGCATAGATTCTAAAAGAGGACTGATATGAGGCAATCACCTTGAGGGAGCCAAAGCGGGTACGGCTGCGTCTGGGTTTACGTAAAAACACTTTACTGTATATCCGCATTCCGCCATCAAAGTTTAGTTTGCGTCTATTCTTGCATTGATTCTTTCGCCACAATATGTCGTAAAATTTTTTTTTTTGGCTTGGAAATTTCAGACGCTGCGATGGGCGCACATATTCGCCGGGCAGGTGCAGTGAGCTGATGATGGCTGTGGCTGCTCGCACTGGTACTCGCCGCACTTGACCAGACTGCCGATTGCCACGCGGAACATCAAACAGCACTTTTAAGAAACCACATCAGCATTGTGTTGGTACGCCAAAGTGCCGACGGAGAACTAAATTAGAATGGCGGGGCACGGGCAGGTGCTGGTGGAAACGCCAACATGCGAAGAGAAGACCGAGCCAAGGAAGAGGGATAGACTCATAATGAGCCAGGCAGTAACTACTACAACACCTATATTCAGCCCTACACATGGAGTCCATGCGGCTTGGAAGTTCCAAGGCCGACCAAAGCGGTTGGCAAGAGCCCATTTTCCACCCACTCCAGCCATCTCCACCATCACCGGACGCACCGTGATGAGGCTCAGCTCGCCAGCCTCACCCGACACCCTGCCCGTAGGAGACACCAATCGTGCCGCACCTGGTATCGCGCGGCCATTATCCGAGTGACCGACAGGCTGCTGTTGACCATCGCGGCAAGGCTGAGCTTGAAGCCAAGAATCGTCAATAGCGCGCCTAGCAAAAATCACCCACAGGGGTGGGCTGTCAAGCATGGACTGTATACGGGTACCCAAGGAAACCTTAAAATATAAAGACGCTAAATTTAGCGAAACATTCAAGACCGTTGATCGGACTCCCACGCCGATTAGTGTGCATCCCACATTTTGCCATGCTACAGAATCGCGCAAAAGGGGCGGGCGGCTGCTAAGCCTTCATGCGAGCTCCATTCTATTCATGGTCTGCTGCGGTCTTGCTCCACGACATGCCAGGGCGAGTGGCACAGCACATGTGCCCCATCATTATATTCGGGTATAGGTAGTCTCGGGGAATAAACAGCTGGGTTTGGTCTTGCATGACATTTTATGAGAGTCATTGACGATTTATATTTAGGGTATTGGTGGATATCGCGGTAGATGGTGCAACCTTGCGTTGGCCGACGATGTAGGCTGATATTAGCCTCAGCCGCACAGCCCTGCTTGCTTCGCCTTGCTCTGACAACCGCCTCGAATCCTGTCTCTGTCTCCGTCGAAGGCGACGAGAGATGTCCCAGCACCATGTACCCGTGAGGTAGTCAGTCTAGGCGGCCTCTGAACAAGCAACAAACATTGTCCTTTCTCGGCGGATCCATGGTAGAGCGCCGCGCTTTCTTCGACTTCACCGAGACAACACAACGGCCATCCCACGGCCCGCCCCAACAAAATCACAGGGAGTGCAAGGCTCAGGGACCAACCTTGACTTTTGTGCAAAGAATTCAAAGACTTGACAAGTTGAATCGAGACTGGGAATCCTAAACTTGATGATAATGTCGCACGGCTGACAGCTCCGGCCCGATCCCGGACTCCGGAGCCCACTTGCCCGTCATGGGTACGCGGGTGTGCAAATGCTGCTCCGACGCGCTGACTCCAAATAAAGGATTTTTTTTTCTCGCGCAATTCCTAAGCAGTGGACCAGTCACCCAAAGAACAATTGTGCGCCTGAATACAAGCTTTCTACAATGAGCTGCGTCCCGGGCCAGAGCCCTGCCACGGCCGGCCGGCCGGCCGGCCTTGGTTTGACAGCGGCGCGCCGAAGCTTGAATTTGAAAGCTTGGTAGCACGCAATATTACGCAGGCAGAACATGACGGCTCTCGCGCATTTGACCTCTGGTATCCGCTTGGCTGCGTACGTATAGATGCCGCCTGAGAGCATTACTCCGGGTCGCCGCGACAATTCAGCTGCGTAGTACACGCTCGTTGGTGGAATAATTTCTCCGAGGGGCTCTCTTCAGCCGCATGCCCCCACGGAGCCGGAGCCGGCCAACGACGCCACATTGACAGTTACGGGGCCGTTGTCTGTCAATCTGGCTCAATTCGGCAATGGGCTTGATGGCAGCCCGTGTCCAGAATTTCGGCGGGGAGGGGGACCCCATGATAAGGAGGGGTTGTTGGAGCTGTTAGTTTTTTTCTCCAAGCTCTTCGTTCATATCTTGCTTCATCTTCACTTTTTTCGAACTGTACTTTGAGTCTGACAGGTTTCAAGATCACAAACCCTCACCAGCATCGTAGTGTATTTTCGTCGCCATGTCCTATCCCGAGCAGTTCACCGGCTTCCAGGCCCCCAGCGCCGAGGCGTGGAAGGACTTCGAGAAGCAGTCGTGGGCACCGCGGCCCTTTGAGGACGTCGACGTAGACATCAAGGTCGAGTGCTGCGGTGTCTGCGCCAGCGACCTGCACAAGATCTCGGGTGAATGGGGCGCGTGCCCGTACCCGCTGGCCGTCGGGCACGAGGTGGTCGGCCGCGTCGTGCGCGCCGGCCCCAAGGTGACGCTCGCCAAGGTCGGCCAGCGCGTCGGCGTCGGCGCCCAGGTGTGGTCGTGCCTCGAGTGCCGCCAGTGCAAGAACGGCAACGAGACGTACTGCAGCAAGCAGGTCGACGCCTACGGCAGCCTGTACCCCAACACGCAGCACGTCACGCAGGGTGGGTATGCGTCGCACATTCGCATCCACGAATACTGGTAAGCGACTGTCCCGCCTGGAATAGCCACGAGGACAAGCTGACGGATGGCCAACACAGGGTGTATCCCATCCCGGACGGTCTCGACAGCGCGCAGGCCGCGCCGCTGCTGTGCGCCGGCATCACCTCCTTTTCGCCGCTGAAGCGCTTCGGCGCAGGGCCCGGGAAAAAAGTCGGCATCGTGGGCGTGGGCGGCCTGGGCCACTACGGCATCATCTTTGCCAAGGCGCTGGGCGCGGAAGTCTGGGCGATCTCGCGCACGCGCGCCAAGGAGGCCGACGCGCGGGAGATGGGCGCCGACGGCTTCATCGCCACGAGCGAGGCCGGCTGGCACGAGCCGCACAAGACGACGTTTGACCTGATTGTCAACACGGCGACGTCGTTTGACGGCTTCGAGCTCAGCCAGTACCTGAGCCTGCTCGACGTGCACGGGCGCTGGAACTCGGTCGGCCTGCCGGGCGGCGACGGCATCGTGGTGCGCAACCAGGACTTTATCACGAATGGCTGTTTCATCGGCACGTCGCACCTCGGCAGCCGCGCGGAGATGCTCGAGATGCTGCAGCTCATGGCGGACCGGAAGCTGCCGTCGTGGGTGGAGAGGATCCCGCTGTCGAAAGAAGGCCTGCAGGAGGCGTTTGGGAAGCTGGAGACGAACAAGGCGCGCTACCGCTCGTGCATGACCAATTACGATGACCAGTTTGGCGCGTGAAGAGGGTGATGGTGATGGTGATGGTGGATGGAGGATGATGAGACGATGTGGATGACCTTGTGTGCATGGGGGCTATTGTCACGCAGAGCAGTTATTAGTTATAAAAGAGAGCGTGGATTAAAGAAGAAAGCTAGTTATAGGGAGACTCGTGGGGACACCCTTATAGGGTGCCACCTATAAACGCCGGAAAAACACATACTAAATAACGAAGCCTCGTACGTGTCCTGCACCGTCACCCTTGCTTGACGCCCGACACCCCTCCTTTCTGTATTAGCATGAAAAAGAGCTTTTTCAGAAGACTGGCTGCAATGTTGTGCGATCGCTGCTGTGGAACCTTCCGAGGCCCATTTCCTGATAAATTGCGAGATCACTATTATAGTACACAGAAATTGGAGCGGGCGGTCTTCAACAAGTGCACATCTGTCGTATTACTAACTTCTACTATCACTTATAGCCACCACCACTAACCAATTGGAAATAATTATAGCTAATTTCACATAAGTAGCCTCTACCGACAACTACTGACCAGCACTAACTAATAGCCACTAACCAGACACCAGCACTTACTTACACTAACTGCCGCTCTCCCACCCCGACCAACAGGCGGGGAAGTTAAGTCGATATAAGCCTCAGTGCTCGCCTCTCGAAAGCCATAATCTATCATATATCATACACTATCCAAAATGGATCTAACGCATCATGAAGGACGTTGGCGTCTATAATTGCCACATAGGGGGTGGTGTAGAACGCTCGCGTCACTTGACTAGAACGACGGTATGATCCATAAAGGGAGCTCTAAAAGGCGTAGCCTCAAGACGTTAAGCCGAGAGTGATAGTGTAAATTATTCGCCAGATATTCTTCACGTTCAAGCTGGCAATGGCAGCTAGAAATCGACGTGGAAATACAACTCATGGGTTTGCCGAGGTTTGCCGAATTTGATTAGTCGAAAAGCTAAGCTACGGCGACTCAGAAATCAGACCGCAGCGACGCTCTCCCTTTTGTGTATTTTGTGTACTCAAATACCAAGAACAGATATGCACATCAACGAGGTCGGTGGCTTCCTTAAACTAGTATATGCTCGACCTTTTTGTTGTTCACGTCGCCCTCTATAGGTGACGAGCAGTAGCCTTCTAGCTTTCGCGATTAATAGTAGAGAGCAATGCGATTTTCTTGTATTTTGAGTGGCTAGGTCGTCGGCGAAGACAAAGTCAAGTACGACGCGCTCCCAAGGCAAGGCCACGACGAGGGCCAAATCGTGCATATAAGGCCTTATTTCTATAGCCCCGCTCCCATACATTGTTTTGTCTAAGCATATGCAGCCAGCAACACCACAACGGGCAACGCTGCGGCTCACGTACCCGCTACCCCGCGGCTCATAGGTCCTAGAATATATAACCGGAGGGCCTGTCAATACAGGGTCGATTCTTGCATCACTTAACACGGCATCACAATGGAGGGAAAGAACCAACTACTTGGGCAGGAAGACGGCCGGGCCATACGTGCTAAGCAGCGGCTGTATTGGTATCATCGGCTGGCCGTTGCCCTGGTCGCGATACTCTTCCTGCGCTCAACGTGGAGCTTTTTCGCTCCAAGCCCACATCATCATTCCGTAGAGGAAGCAATCCGTCGGTACGACGGCGAGAGCATCGAGTGGAAGCTCTGCGCCACCAACAATGGCCATGACCTCGAGTGTGCCTCTATCGACGTCCCCATGGACCACTTCAACGCCGCCACCTCTGGCGACAAGACGTTTAGCATCCCGCTCATCCGCCTTCGTGGCAGCAAGGCCACGAGGAACCTCCTCGTCAACCCCGGCGGCCCCGGAGGCAGCGGCGTCGAGTTTGTGTTCCGGCTTGGCGGCTTCGTCAAGTCTATCGTTGGCGACGACCTGCACATTGTCGGCTTCGACCCCCGAGGCATCAACGGCTCCCGGCCCGAGGCGCTCTGCTATCCGGACGCGATGACACGCATGCAGCGGTCGCAGATCTGCGTCTCCGACCACAGCCAGTTCGACCCGGAGCTGTACTCGTGGACCGAGAACTTTGTGCAGGCTTGCGCCGACACGACGGGCGCCGAGCACATCAAGTATGTCAACACGCCGCAGACGGCTGCCGACATGAACAGCATCCTCGACGCCCTCGGCCAGGACGCCATGGTGTACTGGGGATTCAGCTATGGCACGGTCCTGGGCCAGACGTATGCGTCCATGTTTCCTGAGCGGTCAGAGCGGGTTGTCATTGACGGCGTGGTCAACCTCTTTGACTGGTACGAGGAGATGATTACCTTGGAGGGGCTCGTTGATGCCGAAAAAGCCCTGACGGGATTCTTCGACAAGTGCATGAAAGAGGGCGAAGCCTGTCCCTTGGCACACCTGGCAGAAGATGCTGCAAAGCTCGAGGACAAGGTCATGGCCGCAGTCAATGCGCTGAAGGAGAACCCCGCAGACGTCTACCTCAGCAACACAGACTACGGTTCGCTCATATACGGCACGATGCTGTCGGCCATCTGGACGACGCTCCTCAAGCCTGCAGAGTGGTACGTGCTCGCCGACAGCCTCGCGCAGCTCGTCCAGGGCAACGCCACGGACGCGTTTGAGAGGTACGGCCTCAAGGGCTACTTTGTACCGGAGTTCTTCGACCACAACGCCATCGTCGCCAACAACGACCACATAACGGGCAAAGACAATTGGCCTCAGAAGGGGGAGCTGGTCAAGTGGTTTCAGCCCTTTCTAAATGCATCCATCTTTAGCACTGGGGCAGCCAGGGAGTTTTACCTGGCGTCGCAGTGGCGCTTGCCGACGACGCACAGCTTCAAGCCCAGCCGCAGGGTCGCCACCAAGCACCCGCTGCTGATCCTCTCACAGACGTACGACCCTGCGACGCCGCTCGTGTCCGCGCGCCTGGCCAGGGACACGTTCGAGGGCTCGAGGCTCGTCGAGTGCCTGGGCGTCGGGCACTGCACCACGGCGATTCACTCGGCGTGCTCAGCGAAGCTGGTTCGCGAGTTTCTAGTAGATGGCACCCTCCCAGAGGAGGATGTGCAATGTAAGGTAGACGGCAAGTATTTTATTCCTCTAGAGGAGAAGGAAAAGATCATGCTTAGGGGCGCTAGCGATGGGGCCTCGGACGAGGAGAGGCTTTGGGCTGCGCAGCTAGGGCTATCAAATGGTCTAACGCCACCGCGATTTTAAGCTTGAGAATAGTAAAAGGTTTTCAGTAACAAGTCGGGGTATATACTAGTTGAGGTAATAATCTAACCCCAGATGTAACCTTGAAAAAAGAGAGTAGTCAAAATAGAGAGTAATCAAAATAGAGAGTAATCAAAATAGAGAGTAATCAAAATAGAGAGTAATTAAAATAGAGAGTAATTAAATAGAGAGTAAAAATATAACCCTAGATGATGCAGGTGTAAAATTGCTCTCTCTGCCACCATACAGTACTCGTCAAACTTCAGTCTGATAGAAGAGGTTTTTACAGAATTAAAAGCATGCATCAAGAAGCATTGAAATGTGTAAAGGGCTCAGTGAGGCAGACTTTCAGGCCGTTTTGAGGCTCTGTGTCAGGACCGTAGGCTCAGGGCGGTAGCGGCACGGCCCATGATGAGAGATAATAATAATTTCTCCACCGCCTGCATATCATTGTTTGAGTCTCTCAAACAAGTCCATCTCGTCCCGATGGAGTGTGACCTCTGTAGTGGAATAGACTCCACAAGGAATCGTGCAGCCTCGTTGGAAATGACGGGCAAAACAAGCCAGACAATCAGGTATCCAAGACATGAAATTACTGCATCGTGTAAACGAACGGTTCAACACATACTGAAAACAAAAAGCAAACTTTCCCGTCATGTTTGGTTCAGCTGGTGCTCCACAGTGCCTCAGTTCAGCCAAACGTGACTCAAACGGCGGCGACCGTGAAGCCAAGGCAGAATCGCAAACACATTTATACAACCGCATGCACACCCAACTACGAACTCCAACTACGAATCGAAGTGCCATGATATCCAAGTGCTACAAATCAAGAGGCTGTTCCGAGAGATTTTCCTTGACTCCCACAAGCACACACACGCACACCATGTCAACAACCGACTTAACGGTCAAAACAGCGCGCCTGTCGCTGCGCGAGCTGCCGCCCAACAGCCACCTCGTGCACGCGACCAACTGCCTCGCGACGTGGGGGTCTGGCATCGCCGCCGAGCTCGCAGCCATATTCCCCGACGCCTGCAAAGCCTACAAGGCATTCTGCCACGCCGCCAAGTCCAGCGCCAGCGAGCGCCGGCCGCCGCGCAGCCTGGCGGGCCAGTGCCTCGTGATTCCGCCGCAGGAGGGCGACGTTGCGCGCGGCGCGCCCCGGGTGCACATTGTGTGCCTGTTCACCTCGTACGGCTACGGGACGCCGAACCGACGGACGGGGAAGCCGGGCAAGGACACCACGGACAGGATCATCCAGCAGACGCGGACGAGCCTAAAGGCGTATCGGAGCAAGGTGGACGAGGAGGCGGCGCGGGAAGGGGGGCGGGAGGTGGCTGTCTATTCGCCCATGTTCAACTCGGGCGCGTTTCGCGTGCCGTGGCAGAGGACGCTCGAGGTCATCGAGGAGGAGTTTGCGGGTGCCGAGGCGGCGTGGACTGTGGTGCTGCAGCCGGCGCAGCAGCGGAGCAGGTGATGGCGTTGCTGCGTTTCCGGATTGAACAATAAGACGGCTTGATTAGCGCTGTCTTGATGGATTACACAGCAGCCTCCAATGTTTGAGCATGACCTGGGGCAAGATTTAGAATTATTAAGCTTCGTATAGATGGCGAGGAGGCTTCGATCTCAGCTCTGTGGACCTCGAGTGTGCGCCACGGGGTCATGAGGGTGCTCTGGCGGAAACGAAGAGCAAGTGTATCGACATGCTTCCAGCCCTACAACAAGGAGTCGACTTGTTGAACAGAAAGGAGGGCAGTTGAAAAAAAGAAGAAGAAAAAAAAAAAAAAAAAAGAGGAAGAAATGCAGGGCCGTATTGCTAGTTTTACCCCAGTAATTCGGTAACCCAGAGCATCAGCATTGCCCATGTTCATGGAACAACCGGTATGCAGCAAAGCACCGTGAGACTAATACGAAAATGGACGCGGCCAAGAGACCCCAGTGAGTCAAACCCGTCGGCGAGCCCAAAACGTACTGGCCGCCACGGGCCAAAAGAGGGTCCCCGAATTCAGCACGCAGATTGGACAATGGCTCCCTTTGCAATATCCATCAGCCAACATTCGACCAGATGAAGCCGATTTCTTGACGCAGCTTCCGTGCACCGTTGTTCGGAGCGGCAAGCGCAGTCACATCAGCCCCGGTCGACGCCGTTGAAGGGAGCCCCGCCGTGACCGTTCCTCAAGCCACATTCTGCTCTTTGCTGGTGTCTTTCTGCCTTGCAGTCGCGACATTCGCGAATTTCTAAGCGATAACGGGCCTGGCAGAGGAAGCCCACTCCAGCAGTGGTGACAAAGCACTTGGGCGTTTTGCCTGCGCAAGCCACCTCCGATGTGGTTGTTGACTTGCCCGGCAGCCCTCGTCATCCTCCGGCACACTGCACCTCGAGTCACCAATTAGTGAATTATACCATCTGCTCCCCTGTCTTGGTTCGCATTGACACGATTCCTCTGCTTTTCAGCCGAGCCCCCGCCGCCCGCCGGGGTACTGAGCCGACCTTGGTGGGCGCCAGAACAGCCATCAACTAGCCGCCTGGCGAAAAAATTCTAGTGCATCGTGAATGACTACATCCTTCACGCACTTTATATAAAGGCTTGGCCTCACCCCCGTTGATGCCGTCGAGGAAATGGACACACTCTCAAAAAATATACAAGATATTACGCAACACTGCACACTCAACACAATTCGCACCTTTTGCCTCGCCGTTTCACGCGACTTACACGGTTCAACGTCGTCCCGTTGCGCTCTTTAGCAAATCTTGCTACTCTGCGGCAGTCCCATCCCAGCAGCAGCCATGTGAGCATCTTCTACGTCCAAATATCCCCCTCAGCATGCTCATGCAAAAAAAAAAAAAACAGGTCCGACTCGGTTGCCAGTCCTCCCTACTCCGCCACTGCCCCCGCGCAGCTCGGCCTCTCCCTCCGCTACCGCAAGCTCGCCGCCCGGAGCGAGATTCACAGCGTCGGCCTCTCCGCCGACCCCCTGCGGCCCGTCGCCTGCGCGACCTTTAACGGCGGCCAGATGGACCAGGTCTGGCTCGACATCTTCGACCTCGACTCCCAGCGCGGCCTGTCCAAGGTGCCCGGCGGCCACGCCGCCTTTGCGCCGCCCGCCGCCCCGGCGTCTGCCTCTTCCGTCGCGCGCGTCGCCACCCTGCGCGACTGGACCGTGCAGCTCGGCCCCGGCGTCGACTACCGCCACTCGACGTCGCTGCTGCTCCGCGACGTCCACACCGGCAAGTCGCTGCTCGAGATCAAGGGCGCGAGCGGCGACCCCGTCGCCTGGAGCCCCGACGGCCGCGCCGTCGCCGCCGCGGAGCCGCGCCGCCACCGCGTCGGCGTCTGGGACACCCGCACCGGCAATCTCCTGGGACGCGTCGTCTCGCACATTGACCGCGTCGAATTTGCCGCGTTTGCGCCCGACATGAACCTCGTCACGGCGTCGCGCGACGGCACCCTGCGCGTCACCAACCCCGCCACGAGCAAGACCGTCGCCAAGCTGGAAATCGAGGGCCTCGGGGCCGGCAACCCGCGCGCGCTCGCCGTCGCGGCCGACGGCACCATCGCGTCCGTCTGGGGCACCTCGGTGCACGTCTGGACGCCGCGCGCCAATCACCTGACGTCGTACACGCTGGCGTCGGTGCGCCGCGCCGAGGGCTCCCCGCTGGCGCTGTCCCCCGACGGGCGGTACATGGCCTGCTGGACCGAGGACGGCTTCGACGTCATGGAGGTGCGGTCGGGCGCGACGGTCGCGGCGCGCAACGGCGGCGCGCTCGTCACGGCGGCGGCGTTTTCGGCGGACGCGAGCGTGCTGCTCCTCGGCCGCATGGACGGCCACCTCGAGGTCTGGGACCTGTCCCGCAAGAAGGCCTAGTTTGCGGCCATGACTCGCAGCCCCTTGTTTTTCGTTTCTGCGGAAAATACCATGGCGACTTGGTAAACTTGAGGGCCTGGAAGTGGGCGACGTTTGATTCACACGGAGTTTTGATTACTTGTTCAGATTGGATATGAAAGGAACCGCATGGTAACGAAGCATTTTTTTCGGTCTGCTTCCAGTTGTTAAAACTACCGCCGAATTATGATTTGGTTGGTTTTGAAACTCTGGAAGCCGGTCTTTTTTTTTTCTACTTTTGGCCTACTACAGCGATGGCTTTTCTACCTACTGGTTCTTCTGCTTTTATTGCTTTTCGTCTACTTATACGGCTACTTCAACAGCCACAGCATCATACAGTTCAACTCAGCATAGTCTAGTTCTTCTAATTGCTTCTCTACTCACGAGGCCGTAATGTGTTTTATATACTGTATATATCAAAATAATAGATACCCGGCGTGTATGCCACTTTTTCCTTTTCTATCCTTTCATGCATTTTTGTCTAGTATCTGTGTGTGCGTGTGTGCTTGCGTGATTGCGTGCTCTGGAGGCAAAGCATCTTCCCCCGAGAGACATCACAGCAGTTCCATCTCGCGACGAAACAGCACCTCGCCACCGTCCAAGGTACCGCCCGCCTTTGGAACCTTGACAGCACCCCTCTTCACCAGCTCGATGCCCAGCCTCGTGACCAGGCCGTCGCAGCCGCGCGCGGCCATGATGTCCGCCGACACGGGCAGCGGCTCCTCCTTGCCGGTGATGTTGCTGTGCGTGTAGATCTCGCCCAACGGAAACGCCAGATCCGGCGTGCCCGAGAACGGGCTGTAGTAGACCGTCGACAGGCCCCAGGGGATGCTCACGGGACGCAGCGTCGTGCGCACGTCGGGCACGCCGTAGTGGTCGCTGTAGAGCAGCAGCGCGGACGAGCAGCTGGCGCTGCCCGTGGCCGTCAGGACGTGCGACCGGAACCAGCTGCTAAAAGTCTCCTGCTGGCGCTTGGCGGCCGGGTAGGCGGACGCGGGCGCCGCGCTGGCCCATTCCCAGCGGCCGCTGGCGGAGGGATTGACAAAGGGCTTTCGGCCGTCGTGCTTCTCTATACAGGTCAAAGTCAGCAGTTGGTCCGCAATCAACACGAAGTGGGTAACGCACCAGCGTAATCGGCAAAGAACTGTTTGCCGACGAGATCCCACTGCTCGCTCGCCACGAGCGTTGCATATGTGGTGTTGAGATACGTCGCAAGGTCCACGTCGCCGACCTCCTCCGGCCGCGTGCTCTTCCACAGCATCTCCAGGTCCAGCCTCTCAACCGTGGCGCCCGTAATCTCCACCGTCGCGTTCAGAAACCGCCCCAGCATCCCATCCACCTCGCGCCGCTTCCCCAGCGGCCAATCCATCACATACACCGTCTTGGGGTACTCTGGCGCCTCCACGCCCACCAGGGACGTGTAGTTGCTCCCGTAGAGCGCCTTTTGCGCCGCGTCCCAGAGCGCCGGATCGCGCGCCACAACCCCGGGCGTGTCCAGCGTCGGCGCCAGCGGCGTCACGCCGTCGAGCGCCACGAGGCCCGTCGTCGGGCGGTTGCCGAGCACGCCCGCGACCTGCGCCGGGTTGCGCACGCTGCCGCCCGTGTCGCTGCCCAGGGCAAGGTCCAGCCACGGGTACGCGGCGACGCTCGCGCCCGCGCCCGACGAGCTGCCCAGCGGCACCGAGTACCCGTCGCCGCGCGGGTTGAACGGCAGGTGCATGTCCACGGCGTCGGCCGCGTAGCGGTCGCCGTTGGCAAACTGCGCGAGCGCCTGGTACCCGACGACGACGGCGCCGGCGTCCACGAGCCGCTGCACCGACGGCGCGGTCGCGTTGCAGCTTGGATAGAGGTGGTACCACGCGCGGTTGGCGTTGGAGCGCCGCGCGCCGCGCACGCAGAACAGGTCCTTGACGCCGAGGCGCACGCCCGCGAGCGGCTGCGAAGGGTCGGTGCGCGCGGCGTGCTGGTAGTAGAGCCGTGAGGGCACGCCGATGGTCAGCGTCATGGCCGTGGGCCGCTGCGCCGACAGCGTCTGCACGCTGCCGTCGGGGTTGTGCAGCAGCGCGCCCGTAAACGAGTTTGTGTAGTCGTCGTAGAGGCGCAGCGCGCGGTGGACCTCGCCGGTGTGCACGTTGAGAAAGTACGGCCCCGAGGGAAGCAGGCTGGTGGTGCCATTCTGGAGGGTGTGCACCGACGCCGTCGTGTTGAGGAGCTGCGTGGAAGATGTCTGCGGCGAAGCGGCATGGCTGCCGGCGACGTAGACACCGCCGGCGAGGAAGGACGGCTGAAAGACATCGTCGAGCTCAGTCCAGCTTTGCAGTAGGGAAGCCAGGCCTGTTGCGTTGCCCTCGCTCTGGACCACCGTCACGGCTGCAAAGCCGCCGGCAGGCGCCTTGTAGCTGCCGCCGCGCGGCACGGGGAGCTCGCCGGCGACATTCGGGTCGATGAAGTAGTAGTCATCGCCGAGCTGGACACTCGCGCCGGTAAAGACCACATTGGCGGAGGCGACGCAGCTCAACAGACCAACAAGAGCCCAGGGGCTGCTTCTCACGAGAATTGACAGCATCGTACTTTACTATACCGCAAAGGACCAGAGAATCATTCAGCTTGGGGCGACAGCTCGGCTGCTGACCCTTTCCAAGCCCATCGTCCATGCACTACTTATACCACATTTCTTTCCCGCCGCGGAGAAAGTTAAAAGTCTCAGACACACAAGACAAAATCGCTCACAAGAAGAACCCTGACGGCGGTGGACATGCCGAGCAAAATGGTGCCAACGTGATTTAGAAAGGATGAGCAACTTCAAGGTAGGTTTATGCTTAAAATGGCCGTGCGGTCGGGAGGCTTGACTAGTGCACGAGGCAAGGCTATGCCTCTTTGACGATAGATTGGCCTTGGCGAGATGGAGACTTCGGAACATAGCCATGATTATCTGACTTGGCAACTTGGTTGAGCGATTTCCAACTTGCAAGTGCTGACACGGTCGGGGGGCCATGGCGCTTGTGGTAGAGAAAAGTCTTGTCATACGTGGGACACTAATCATGGGGTTTGCCAAATTTTGATTAAATGTATATATGTGTATATAGATGCAAGTCTCCACAACAGCTCTCATGACGCAGCTTTGTGTCGAATAGAGAGAGTGGGAGGTCAAAGAGAGAAAACTTCCACTTGCAAACTGTGGTGGGTATGTAGGTCTTCGCTGGAATGTTGTAAATCGCAATAAATGAAGTAAAAAAGCACGCTTCAGACAATTCCGCCCCCATATCGCTCTAAATGCTTCGTCTCCAGTCTAATATGCCTTTTGTACATTCCAATACTCTTGCAGCTTCTCCACAATGCTGTTTGTTTATGTCGCCAACGCCGTTAAAATTGCCCATAAATAGCTTCGCAGCTCCGAACACCTTGCAATGCTTGTTATTTTCGTCTTCTTTGTTCCTGCGGTATTTCGCCTCGAAATCGAAAGTGTCGCTGATTCGTCGGACCAAAGCCGTGTGCTGTCATTTCCATCTCGTCGAACTAGGCAGCCCAGCCAAGCGTCTCTAAGCTATTCTTTGCTTCCGACGCCGTCATGCTGCAGACGCCCAATTGTCGAGCTTGAGCACCGCGGCGCAGACGCTGGAGCGAGGCGCCAACCTTCCAGTGTTCGGTCTCGTCGATGACAAAGAGATATCGCTTGCCGTCCTGGTCACGAACTGTAGCGCGAAGCAAATGAAGCCCTCTGGCTTTCCACTCGCCCGACTGGCCAGTTGAAGGGGTGTTAGTTTTGCCAAACTTCTGCTCGCAAAGACCGAGACGGCAACAGTCCTTGCACGCCTTGAGCATGTCAGTCAGGTAGACATCCGCTTCTTCGCCAACGAATGGCTTGTTGGGATCCCTGTCTGCAGCGCGCGCGCGGCCTGTTGCCATCTTGTAAAGCAAATTCGCACTCTTGTTGTTGGGGTTGGGAATCGAAGCAGACGCAGAATTCAAACAGTGCGGGGGGCACCATACCTCGACCAGCTTGAGGGTCCATGCTTTGACGTCCCATTCGCGCTGTGGCACGCCGCGAACGTCATCGTCAATGAACAAACCTTCAGTGGTGATGCGCAAGATGAGACCGTCGGTGACGGAGCCCACGCCTGAAATGAGCTGGCTCGCAGGCGTTTTGGCGTATTGATTCATGAAGAGATATACAGCCTGTATGACGATCTTGTCTGGATCTTTGGTGGTATACGGACCGCGCATGGACGGCGGAGGCGAGGTGCGAGCTGTTGTGTGAGATGGTGCCCAGGAGCCATCGGAGGCCATGGAGCCGCCGGAGTTGCGTCGTTGCGGTCTCCTCGGCTTATCGTACGGGCGGTATGAAAATGCGTCTTCGTCAGTGCTGACAAACGTCCTCGCGGTCGGCGCTGGTGGCTTCTTAGGCGGACTCGGTGGTGCCTTTGGTGTGGGTGAGCTCGGCGCTGGAGGTTTTCCGTTAGGCCACATGCTCATCTTTTCCCCAACACCTGAATAGGCGTAACTGCTTCCTGCACGGTTTGCTGTCGGCGAGGGCGTTTGTGTCGGTGCTTGTGACGGTGCTGGTGCTGCCGCCTTTGCTTTCTCTGCGGCAGTCTTGGCTTCTGCGGCCTTGGCCGCCGCAGCTTTTGCCTCGGCAGCCTTGGCTTCCTTCTCCTTCTTGTCGGCTATTTCCTTTTCTTTCCGCTGCTTCTCCTTTTCTCGTTCTAACCTCTCTTTGGCTTCCTTGGCACGAAGCTCTGCTAACCGCTTGGCGAGATCATCACGGCGCTTCTGCTCAGCTTCCTTGGCTTTCCGCTCTTCTTCCTTCTTCCTCATTTCATCTCGCGCTTTTTCCCAGGATCCTTTGGCTGACGGCTTGGGGTTCTCGGGTCTTTTATTCCCCGTCTGTGGCGGTGGTCTCTGCCAGGAGGACTGCGGTTTCTCAGGGCCAGCGTTCGGAGGAGGAGGTGGCGGCGCCTCATTGGGCGGCGGTGTTGAGGCGTATCCGCCAGGGGCTGGACCAGCACTGGGCCCTGAGTTGGGCGGAGGAGGGCTGGAGGGATTGGGTTTGGAACTGGATGAGGAGCCCGAGTCGTTTTGCGTCCGTCCAAGAGCCCAAGCGCCGAATCCGACACCGACAATGAGGAGGGTGATGCCCATGTTGCCAAGACCTTGGAAACTGTCCCACCAGGCGCGAAAGGCAGGCGCCATGCTCTGGCACAAAGCCACGAGTATCAAGGCCGAGGCGAAACCAGCGACGAAGCTGTTGATGTTGGGCTGCAGAGACGGTAGGTATAGAAACCCAGAGCCGGCTGAGTGTTCGGGAATTACAAAAATGTCATATTTGCCTGGGGGAAGGCCTCCCGACCGCGGCATCTCGCCGTGAGGCGGGGGCGGAGGGGGGGCACTCATGCTGGGCGCGCCTCAGGCTGAGGGGAACGAAAGGAGAAACGCCAGAGATGATATCAGAAAGAAACGCTATAGTCGGGGGTATCTTGAGGACGCCATTGAGCTGAAGTAATCGTGCAGTCGTGAGAAGGAATGCGGAGCTGCAACGTGGTGTTAGCTTGTCTTGGAGCAGCTGATACCGAACAGGAGAAACACACCAATGAAGGAAAAGGAGTGATATAGAAGTGAAGAACGATGAAGCAAACGGCCGACTGTTGTAAACTTCCCGAGCCGGCCGAGGAGCGAATCGATGGAAGTACGGAATAGGAGGCGGGCGAGGTGGCCTGTTGAGGCTCGTGGACAAGGTGCTCGTTGTTTAGCTTGCCCCGACGGGCGGATAAGCAGACCAATATCGAGTCAGATGTGCTTTATGCGGCAGATGTTGGTTGGCAGTGATGGCAACGAAGCTTTTGAAGAAGTAAGAAGGCCAGTTTTAGGAAGAATTCAACGAGTAGCCACGAAGGTGGAAATGGGGGGAGCCGGGCTACATGGAGAGCGGGCGGTCCTTGTGTTTACTTTGACTGGGGAGGGATCCAGGTTCAGCGACTTTTTTTCTGCGCCCCACTTCTGGAGTCTACGGTGGATGCTGCGTTACGTTGCTCAACAGCTGTTTGGGGGAGCCTTGCAGGGGCCTTGGGGCGTCTTTTAGTGCGCAGCTCGCGGGCCGCAGTGCTTCCCGTTGTGCCTTGTTAGCGCAGCAAACAGCGGCAAACGCAGCATCTTGGTACTCACCAGTACAGTACCCGAATGCCTCGAGGTAGTTCCAAGCAGCAATGTACGACGACTGAGTGGACATTGGCTCAGGAATACTTCGAGGCTAATAAGGACACCAGGCAGGTGTTGGCTGCCCACCAAAATCCCTCGCCAACTGCCTTTACTCATGTCCTCGCTGTCTCTCGTCTCTCCAGCTTCGCATCCAGCCCGCTTCCAATGCTGCCTGCCATCTTCCATCACATCACAGTGATCACACTGCCTCTGCTGAAATTACCATACACACGCTCCTCTACTCATGCTACCTCCCAGCTGCTCCAACTCGTACCGAGCTTATCATACTGCGCCACCAGACGCTCTGTGATGGATGGACTGCTGATGAACCGGCGACAGGGGCCCATCCATAATGTTCCCCAATCATTGGCCTACAGCGCACGCTCACCTTGGTGACGAGACACATGCACAACGCACGAAAGCGGGTGTCCTCAGAGGGGTCTCTCGTCTCGCCACTGTTTGGACCCGCGGGGCAGCCAGTCATTGTAGTGCCGATAGGAGCTGATGTTTTACCGCTTCTCGGTGACGCTCTTTGTCCAGCCACGGCCCATATCCGAAGACGCCGAGCCTGCCAGGACCCTGCGGCGGCAGTTCTTCGAGCAGCAGCAGCAGCAGCAGCAGCAGCAGCAGGGATGGTTCTCGAAATGAAAAGGCCCTGCAACAGGATCCTTCCCAGAAGCCATGTTCCAGAAGGCCTTCTCCATGTGGTCTATATCTGCAATGAATTAGTTATCGTCACGAGCCATCCCATAGGACAGCAAGCCTCAGCCCTTATTCCTCAACAATGACCGCAGGCGTCCAAAGTTACGAAGCACTGCCCGCTGGCATTGGTGCCCAACGACACTGGCAACATGTTCCAATCGGCTTCTTCTGAAATCTGACCCGGCCGGAGCCAGGGGAGGGGCCAGAACCTCAAAGAAAAGAAAAAAAAGGCACATCTCCGCATAAGCGGTGAAGCCTGTCAATCCTCTCAAGTAAGCTTCTCTCGTTTCTGCAGCGGAAATCTACATGTTCCGCTTGCTGCATGCTGCTACTGGCCTGCATGACCTTGCCCATCGAGAAGTTGCCTAGAACACAAAACTGTGCGACAGTTCCAAAGCTATCCACGTCCTGGTCAAGCGCGCCACGCGGTGTCCTATTCACCCCGCTACATTGTTCCTAACATCAACAAGTCTGTGCCAGCAACATGACCATTGACCGCCGACTTGGTCACCAAGCAATGCTTGATCGACCCAGCAAAGAGCCAAAATACATGGTCCTGCCCATTGTTTTTGCCCAAGACCGAAGCGCGCTCGTCCTCAGGCACGACGCTAATGACTGCCCGTTGCTGGGCAACCACTGGCAGCTCCCACCACTAGTCTCATCTGTGACGTAGCCACTATTTTACGGCTCGACCCGTCCTTGCCGCTCTGCCTGCATATCCCGCAGCTAACTTAGCCACTCACGCCAGTTTGTCAGCCCACCGGCGTAGATGCTGGGGTGTAGTTCGCATGCACTCTCCAAGTTAGAAGCATTGCAGCGTTCTGGGGAGTACAGCAAGGGCGTGCAGACATGCACCGAACGCACCTGTCAGTTCTCGACTGCATGTCTTCCACGAAATCTGGGCACCCTCAGCCCACCCACTTTGGTCCTGCTACATGTGCACAGAACACACCGCGTGGGTATGCTTATCCGAGATTTGGCGCCCAGAGTCAAGACGCGAAGGCAACTGATTGATGCGATCGCCAATAATATTTGAGTAGTAGAATACGAACAGACGAGTACTGCATGTGCGGTGTAGTGAAAAAATAGTAAGCCAAGAGAAGAATACAAGAATATATAAAGTACACAGTGCATTATGAACATCCGAGGCATGCGTTAACAACTAATTAATGCACAGATATGAAAAGCTAGCGAAGCTAGCCATCCATGTATGCGTCTTCAAATCATACTAGAAAGATTTTTGCGCTCGACAATCCTGCCATCCGTCATTCTCACATGCATCTGTGTGTCGGCGATGCTCTCTGCGCGGTGGGCGACGATGATGATCGTGCACCCGTGAAAATACTCTCGCATCATTTCGCGCACAGCCTGGTCGCGCCAGCCGTCCAAGCCGCCGGTCGCCTCGTCCACCAAGACGAGGCTGCCACCATGGACACGACGACGGATGACGGCGCGGGCAATGCACATGAGCTGCGTCTCGCCGTGCGAGAAGCCAGCGGCGGACAGGAGCATGTCGAGAGGATTCTCGTGGTCCAGCGACTGCCATATCCCCAGCTGAATAAGTGTGTCTTGGAGGACCCCATCGTGCACAGATCGCCGGTGTTTTTCGCCGGCCTGGTCCGAGGCGTCCTCGGACGTTGCCCCATCGTCGTCGACCCCCCACGTCTTGTCGAACGGAAGCAGATTGTCACGGATGGTGCCGTCCAGCTCCACTTGGTCCTGGGAGATGGTAATGATGCGAGAGCGTAGCTCCTCGCGCGACACGGTCCGGAGATCGATGCCGTCAATGAAAATGGACCCTTCGTACTCGAGGAACCCGAGCAGCATCATGAGCAGCGAAGACTTCCCGCTGCCTGTTCGGCCCGTGATGCCAACTTTTTGGCCTGCCTCGACGGAGAGCGTGACGTCCCGCAGGACAGGACTCCGGCGCTGCTTCTCGGTGTCGCAGACGTAGCGCGCCGTGACGTTGCTGATCTGCACCTCGCCTCGGGAAGGCCAGTTGTCGGGCAATGGCCTGGCGTCGTCGGTGGTGGATTCTACTGGCGTGTCGTCCAAGAACATCTGAAGTCTGGAAAGAGACCCAAGTGCCGTTTCGAGTGCTGTCCACGTCATTATGGTCCTGTTAAAACTCGTGCCTAGGATAATGAGGACCAAGAAAGAAAGACCAGACGAGTTTTCAGTAGAAGAGTCCTTGATGTACAAGGTGAGCAGAGCCAAGACAGTTGCCAAGCTTGATGAAAGAGAATCCAAAATCAGTGATAGAAACTGCTGCGCGCAAAATAGGAGGTAGAATGGTTTTTGCGACTCATTTAAAAATTTCAGACCACGAGACATTGCGTGGGCTTCCCACTTAAAGGCTCGGATGTACACCAGACCGTCGGCTGTTTCTCGAAATGCCGTGGCAAGAGGCGCCTGACTCTCAATGTCAAGATGCCGAAGCTGACGGGAAGTGCGGAGGTAATAACGTTGTACGAAATACAGCACTCCAACTAGTACGGGAAGCATGGTTGCCATGTAGTTGGCACCCGACAGCGCTATTCCGACCTGAAAGAGAGTCGTGGTGCCAATGTACAGGTTGTTGTACACCCCGGCAGGTATATGCTTCGCGATGAGGTCCATGTCGACGCTGTATCTGTTTAAAATGGATCCGGTATCGGTAGCCCCCAGGAAGCCAAGGGTACAACGCATAACAACATCGGTCAGAAGCCCGTGCAGTCCGATGGAAGCCCTTGGCGATAGCTTCACCATGATGAGGATCACACAAGGCCCGCCCAAAAGACCGGCAGTAGATGCAAGTAGAGCATAGCCGATGAACCAGATCTTGTTCGAAGGCGAAAGCTCAATCCACCATTTGATATAAACAGTAGGGAAGCCTTCTGCAAAGCACATAGCCATAACAACGACGAGCCAACAGGCTAGTCTGCGACGCCCAACTAGGTCTATCCAGAGCCAATACAGCTTTGAATCCCCCTTTTGACGGCTATTTGGATCCAGAGTCTCCTCAGTGCGCTCTGGCTGCGTGGTGGTTGGCTGTGGTGAGGTCAAAGCCCGGCTCTCTTGCTCAGAATTGGTCTCCATGTCAGAGTCCCACGCAGGCAACGGGGCATCTTTTTTGTCCACATCACGATTAGCTTCTCGAAGCAAAGCTTCAGCAATCGCCCTTGAGTTATCATCGACCTCGCCAATGGGCATCTGAGAAAGATTACCGTCCGCTTCAAGAAGCAGCAACTCGTCGGCAATCTCAAGCGATTCGGGTAGATATGTTGTCATCAGAACTGTCGAGTTCGATTGGCGGAGAAGTCCATTCTCTCTATTGCAAAGGTTGGAAAGAATAGCTCGGGCAGTGCGTAGATCGAGCGCACTGAAGGAGTCATCGAATAAGATCGTTGCTGCTCTTGCGTACGTAGCTCTCGCGATGGATACTCGTTGGCGTTGGCCACCACTCAATCTAACACCCCCACTGCCGATTAGGTACTGATCACCTTCTTCGAATTGGTTGATGTCGAAGACGAGTTCGCAAGCTGTGATCACGATAAGAAACCAAGCTGCATCATATTCAAAGGCGCCGATGATACACTCCCGAATTGTTCCATTTGGTAGCCAAAGCTTTTGGCCGCACAAGGCAAACGACATATCATCGACGTAGACCACGCCGCCTAATACCTCACCCTCACCCAGAATATTATCGAAGATGGTTGTCTTCCCAGCACCTGTCGGCCCAAGAAGTACCGAGACTGAGCCACGGGGAACTGAAAGGGTAAGATTTGCGAGTATCGGCTCAGTCATACCAATCGCAGCTATAGCCACATTTTCAAAATAAATGACACGGGATGGATTCCACTGGACGGCTCTCGTTGAGAGTCTCTTTTCACCAGATTCCATCAGCCAGTGTCCTTGAGTCTGATTTAAGACAACGCGCTGGTCCTCGTGCTCTTCTTGATTTAGGTAGTCTTGAATTCTCTTGAAGCAGCCCAGCATTGCCATAGTGGATGGGTAGGCTTTCAGCAGCATCGCGATTGGCGACTGAACCAGAGAGATGAGCCCAAGAGCCGGAAAAACGACTTCTGTAGAGATTTGAGGACTGAAGATATTCCAAAATAAAGCGCCCGCAAAGACGATTACTGGTGTGCTCATGTCTAAGAATCCGGCGGTGGAAATTGAGGCTGCTTGAATATAGCGGTATTTCCGCGATGACTTGATCTCCATAATTCGGAGAAATTGAAGGTATTCAGCCACTTTTGGTGCTAGGCCAAGCATTTTGATCCCTGAGATCTGTGAAAGTACACGCGAGGTTTTCGCCACCCTAGTCTCGATAGTTGTATTCCAGTGCCTTAATGCGGGCGTTAGATATTTGCCGTATAGGATACCCATACCTGTGGCGACTATAAGTGGTAGGAAAACGATGAATGTGGCCTTTTCGACGAATTCGACCAAAAAGAACATGCCCAGACCGGTCTCCAACATGGCAAAGGGGATTTCTATGCACGACGGTAAACCGGTGACAATACCGTCGAGGTCGGTGCTCATTAATGTAAGAGCAGCCTGCTTCTTGGCCTGAGCGAGCTTGAGCCGATGGGTTTTATCGAGTAGTTGAGATACAATCCCTCCACGAATACGTGTAAGCAGTCGATACTGGAGGTGCATGGATGCAGCCTTAGCAATCGCTGCTCCCGTGTATGACAAAAGCGTGGCAGCTACCAGCCCACCCTCAGCCTGATCCTCGGCCTTTTGGCGATGAGCGAGAACCATGTGGCGAAGCACAAACGGTTGCGCAAAGACAAACCCGGTGGAGCAAAGGCGTGGAACGGCAATAGCCAGAAGAGGTGCTTTCCAGGTCCTCAAGCAGGCTAAAAACAGAGCTCGGGGTTGCTTTTTTGTAGCCTGATTCCAACGTTGAGATAGACTGGCAAATAAATGTGTCGAGGAAAATTCAATGCCGAGGTTCCCGAGATCATCAATGGAGATGATCCTACGGAAGCCAGCCCGAAAGATGGGTACCATGAAGACGAAGAACGTCCTGCTCCAGAAGCCACTGGTCGCTTCGCGACCAGATGCATCTCGAACTTCTGAGTCGATGAGCAGGTTCGTCTTTGGAATTTCCTGAACACACAGCAGAACGAAGCGAAGCGAAGATGCTGTCGCGGCCAGAACGGCGAGAGAGGAGATGCTTCGTATAAAATAGGAGCGTACTTTTGTGCCGTCAATGATGATACCTAGTGTGAGGTAGAGGCTAAGAAGCGCAGACGCTCGGATACCACGTCGATGCTCGGTATAGACAACTGTAACAATGCTGAGGGCCGATGCAATATCCAGCGCGGCTGCGGCGGCGGTCACGTCGGTGCGATAATCAGGAATCGCGCAGCGAACGGCGGCAATGGCGACTTCCGAGCAAAGCAGAAGCGCAGATAGGATCTGAAGAGAAACATTAGGTTTATGGGAAGCACAAGATTGGGCCCAGTAGGTGCTCACGAGCTTGAGCCATAGCAGCGGGCTGCGGCGGATATGGACTGGTTTGTTGAAGTAGTAGTAATGAATGAAAGGGGTCGAGATTGTCCAGAAAGCTGCTGGAAGGACATCGAGGACTACGTCCTCGAATTTCAAGCTAAAGTCCCAAATCGAGGCAAGAAAGCGTTGAGGCCAAAGAAGCTGGTCAGCGGCGTTTGGAAAAGACATGTTGGCATATGTATCGCAGCGCGACGATTTGCATATCGCACCAAAACCGGCCCTTTCCAGTCAAAAAAAGAGAAAATCAAGCAAGAAATCGCAGACCGCAAACGTAATGATAGGAACGATTGCAAGAGAGCGGAAGGGAGAAGTAAATAGTGGCTGGCCTAGGCGTGTTGGTAGTTGGTAGCCAAGTGGCGGGCTCGGGTGGGAATTGCATCGCATACATAAGTACCAGCCTAGAAAGGCTTAGATGAGGGAGATGTACTTATGCACGCACGGAGACGACCACAGGGTCATTACCCGGGCTCGTATCAGGCTGAGCAGGTCTGCCTGCATGCGATTGCAGCTCTGGGCTTGCTGCGGATGGGTAGGTAGCTTCGGTCGATACGGCCAATCCAGACCCCGGCAGCCAGGCAATGCGCCTCGTATGGGGCGTGACGTTATGGGGCCCGAATTTAGACCTACAAATACGTAGGTAACTAATAGTTATGTTATCCCTAAGGCAAGCACAATTTACTGATCCTTCCCAGTGTCAAGATGCACCCATCCGGTACTCCAGCCACCAAAACACTTTTTGCAGCATGGCGCTTGCTGCCGCTGGCAAGGCTATGTTAGCCGTTATTTGCAAATGTACTGTTAGCCTCCCCCGCAGCGGGCTCCGCTCTGGATACTACGCTGTGTTGGTTCACAAACAAGCAGAACGATGGGACGCAACAATTCTGTTGGATATACGAGGATTCACGCCAGAGCAATGCATTGTGTAGACATGCACGGTTGTTGCGCAAAGGACCATTGCAGAAGTGCATTTTCCTCTTGATACACCTTTGGCCCTCGCCTTTCGCCGTTCATAGCTAGTTCATAGCTAGTTAATGGGCGCTGCCTCCTACCCATGTAGCAAAATGCCACCAGAGTCTCGCATTGGAGCTAGACTTTGCTTATTTAGAACGACATGGCTCCAAAGTTGGCTCTTCTGGTGTCCTCCTCTCCATCTTGCGCACTTTGCAGGAGACAGCCATCGCTCCTCGCGGTCTGCGAAAGTGCTCGGCTCTCCTGGGGGGAAAAACAGCCTTGTCCTGCTGAGCTGAAAGCTGACCTGTTCTAGAAGGTCGCAGGAGTGAAGCCATCAATTGCCTATGAAGAGAAAGTATTCTGTCTTTTCGTAGAGAATTGGCTGTTGTTCATGAGCTTGGCCAACATGAGCCTGACAGCTCCGCTCGTCGGGTGTCCATGGGAAAGTCAAAACGTGTTATTTTGCATATGAACACGCTCCTGCATTCTCTCTTTGGTTGTGCCCCATGCAAGTTCTAGAAGTGCCACCATCTCTCTCCAACTCATCTGGCCCTCATACTCGATAGATGCGACATGACACACCACATCGAATACAACCTTTCATCTGCTACCGCAGCTCCGACAACAACGCAGCCGCGTCAACAGCCTGCCCTAGCGTGTCCGCTGCCTTCCCTTCTTCCTTTCTCGACTTCTTCTCAGTAGCATTCTTCTTCTCGTGCTTTCCCATCGAGCCCCAGAAGGTACTCCTACTCGTCATGCCCTGCTCATGCATCTGATACACCCTCACTGCCGTCGTCACGATCATGACCGTGCACCGCTCCCCCAGCAAGCCCCACGCCGCGCTTCCCCGCAACTCAATCGTGAACAGCCTCCTCCTGCCCCTCCCCCACGTCTTGAGAGCGCTCCCGCAGGTCAAGACCGCCACCACCTCGCCATCGTCGTCCTCTGCCGAGCCCTTCTCCGCCGCAGCCCTTTCCTCGTCCTCCGTCCTTGGAAAGGCGCAGCGGGACGCCCCAGCGGCTGCGTACCTTTCTCCATGTCGAAAGAGTTTCCTCACGAGCGTGTATTCGTTACCGCCTGCTCCGAGCCCCCTGCACCACGCAAACTTTGCCGGACGCAGCGTATTCGCCGTTCCGGCGCCAATCTCCAGCTTGAGCCGAAAGACCGGCGGCCCCCGTCGCGTGTTATGCACCTCCATGAGGACGTCGGTGTAGCTAGCGATACCCACCACGTTTCTACTGCCGCCTCCATGGTCGGCGGCGGGGGGCATGTGCGGTGGAAGCAAAACGACGCTGGTACGCTCCCGAAAGGACTCGTGCTGCAGGCGCTGACCCGCGGCCGCCAAAACAGGCGCCCTGTTGTCGAGGCCGTTGTGTAGATGCACGCCGAGGCGGCCGCCCAGAGGACCCGTACCGCTCATGCCCGTATGGTGGACGGCGTAGAAGAGCTTGGCCCGGCCGTCGGCGTCGGCGCACAGGTGAAGCCCGCGGTACGCCGTCTTGCTGAAGCCGTACAGCGTCGTCGGGATGGGCACGTAGGGAGTGAAAGACGCCTGTCTGTAGTCCGGCGGTGGTGCTGCCGCCGGTGGCACGCCGGCGCTGCGGCTGCTGCTCGATGCTGCCTCCGACTCGGCGGCTTCCGTATAAGGCGGCGCTTCGCTGTACGCGGGAAGGCTCTCGCCAGTTGCCTCTGTAGTTCTGTCTATCCGAGTGGGCATTTTTGTCCTTCTTCCGATCTTGTAGATTATGAAGTATGTAACAAATTTGGGATTGTTGAAAGCCGCACCTCATGACCACATTATCTCTTAGGCGGGGTTGCATCTTGGCATTTTGAGGGTTCCGTCGGCGCGATAGCCCACGTTGGTGTTGTCAATAAAACTAAGCAGGATTGCAGCCACAGTCAATGACATCATGTCAAACACTGCGCCATCTGACGCCGCCATGGATCTGTAAAAATTGGAGGCACAGCCGACATGATATAAAGGGTTACTGTTCAACTTAAGCAAGGCTTTTGGCGTTGGCAAAGATCGCGCGGTCGTCCCAAAGTCTGGCAGGTGATGAGACCGTCTCTAGGGTACTTTGATAGTGCAAACTCGAAGATAGAAGAAGCATCTATTATCAGCCGCGCAGTAAGAATTCAACAGAAATGTTGGTAAAATAAAGTCACTGTACTTCCAAATATGTTTTGTACCATACTGTGGCGTGTGAAAAACTACCATCCATGCATAAGCTGCGGCCACTCTATAATGAATGCAGTCATGATGACATTACAACAAGGACATCAAATGGGAAAAGCAATCAAAAAAAGAAATTCTAGGTTATTCGTCTATTTATGCATATCGTCAAATGCACGTTTTATAATCGCCGCGGCCTCGGCCGACACGTCCTGGCCCTTTCGCCATGTATACAGCGTCACCCCGAGCTGCTCGAGCTGCTCGTGCGCTCGCGCCACGCGCCGTCGCCACAAGTCCACTTTCTTGTTGACGCCCTGCGCGCCAATGGTCGGTGAGCCAGACGGTGTCGCGACGCCGGAGCGTGAGCCCGACCGATAGTATGAGAGTCCCGCCGGCGGCGGGTTAGCGGCCGGCGGCAACGGGTCAAAGTCGACGTCCGAGTTAAAGGAGACGCCACGGTTATGACCGAATAAACGTGGGCTCAGGTTGCGTAGACTCGGAGGGCCGCGACGTCGTGGAAGCGGTGGTGCCATGTCTGGCGAGGCAGGCGCTGTTCCGTCCCCGATCTCGCTCGTAGCCTTGGACGAAGACCGTCTGGAGAGATTGGGGGCGGTGAACGATGGTTCTGTGGTTTTAATGCGTGGGGGTTTGGGAGGGGGGATATCGCTGGCATTGCCGCTGGCACCCCTGATGCCGACGCCAGCATCTTTACTGCTGGTGGCCGACGAGGCGCCTCGCAGCGCTGCTGGCTTGGCAGGTCGCGGCGGCGGCGCCTTGCGACCTAGCAAGTCCGCTGCCGATACTGGTTTCTTATTGCGCACTTGCGCTAGAGCCGCAGCGTCATCAAGCTTCGCCTGCTCGGGCTCCACGGAGAAGTCAATCAACGTGCCCATAGCAGGGCCCGCAGGGGACTTTTCCTCTATCGGAGAGACCACTGGTGCGGAGCTTTGACGAGGCTTATAGTTGACATCGACCGCTGGTCTACCATCGTCCACGGCAAGGCTACCGAACCTCTTTCTGGTGAGGTCGTACGCCGAGTCAAAGTAGCCAGGACGCTCAGTTGTGGTGACATCACGAATGAAGATGGCAAGGATGCGGCCTGGATTGGCAATGGCTAGGTCCGTGTAGACCTCCAAGTCAGCTTCTCCACTGTCTCCTACTAGCAAGAACTTGCGGTCGGGGAAATCGTGGAGTAGCCTTGTCAGGGTACCTTTCTTGCGTTCGGCAACCGGCTCAAAGATGCCCTGCAACATACCAGAGTACTGCTTGAGATGAAGAGAGCCTGGTGGCAGACCGCCAAGCTTAAAGAAGCTTGCTAGAACTGGGAACAGCTGCCAAGGGCTATTCGAGCAGTAGTGAAACATGACGCCCTGCTTGTGCATGTCCGTGTACCATTCTTGCACACCTTCCACGGTCAAATCGCGAAGCTCGCGGATAAAGGTATTGCGAAAGATCTCGCGCGCACCGCTAGCGATGTTGGACTTTTTGACCGTGTCGTCAATGTCACTGATGAGACTCACGCCTTTTGGCTCGGTGATTTTGACTTCTTGAGTGGCGGACAAGTCTTCGTTTCCGAGGACTCTGACATGGGTAGGGACAAAGTCTAGCGCTGCGCGGATGTTAAAGTGGCCAGCATCGTCGGTGAGAACAGTCCGCGATTGGGACTGAGAATCGTTGTAAAAGAAAATTGTAACGGGCAAGGCGATGAGGGGATTGGTCATAAAGGGAGCGATGCGAGCCATGAGGTTGGCATTGGCTAGGGCGAGCTCAGCCTCCGAGAGCTCGTTCACATTGGATTGTCTTGGACCGAAGAGCGGGCTTGCTGGTGCGGACTCGGGCGTTTGGCTACCTCGGCGACGAGAGCGTCGCGAATAAAATGACTCGGAAGCACCAGCGCTGGGACCATAGGGCTCTTCAGTATAGCTACCAGCCGCGGCAGCTTGCTTCTCCTGGCGGCCTTTTCGTTCGATTTTGGCAGCCTCTTGTTCAATCTTTTCTTGCTCCCTCTGCTCTTCGTGTACTTGGTGATGGGTTGGCGGTGTGTCAGTCCCGGGATCCGTGCTATCCGTGCTATTAGCTTCAGCGCGAGGGGCAGAGATGCCACTGAGTTGACGCGCGAGGCCAATGAGGATGCGGTTCCGCCTGCTTATAGGACCGATTTGCGGGTTGTATATCCAGCCTCTGACATCAACATCGGCGATTGCGCGCTCATCTTCGTGTTTTTCAAACTCTTGTCGCCAATAGTCCTCGTCGCGAGGGCCCTCTTGTTCTTGTACTTGGCTCTGAGCCTGGAATCTGGACCAATCGCGCTTGGAATGCCGTTTCGCATAGGAAGGGAACAGTACCAGGTGCTCATCCCCCTGCACGGTGATGGCGGCGTCGGGGAACGCACCGGGGATGTGAATGTGGCCGCGACCATCCGTCTCTGTGTCAGCCATTCTGGCTCGTGTTTGAACATATGATTCTCGCATATCGGTAACGGCCTGTTGGCCTGTACGGTATATACTTCCAGCCATTTCTGCCAGCTTCCTCCGTCGATAGCCTCTTTCACCCTGGCCGGGTTGCGGGTCGTCGCTTCCCAGGCCGGGCATGGCGCCCGTCTGGTATCCAAAAGCGGGCATCTTGTTCTGCCTTATTATCTTTCGTCCCCGAGTACTCTCATCGCTGGGCGTGGCTGTACGCTTGGAATGCTGAGGGGCAGCGGCGGAACTGGGGTAGGGCGCCTGCAGCTGGTTGCGTTGGGCGAGCAGACCTGCGATCCGCCCTCTTTCGATACGTCGTGACTGGCGTCTGAGTATATATCGGTAGACGCGCGATTGTAGCCCGTGCTTGACGGCCGGCAGGGTATCGAGTCGGAAGCGCACGAGGCGGTCGTTGTATCTCTGACGCAGAGTGGCGGGGAAAGCTCGTCGCAGCAGGCCTAGTCTGTGTCGTAACGATTGTGGACGCAGGCGCCCCAAGTTGAATAGGCGAAATAAAGCCAGCTTGTCGGGTGGTGGCTTTGGAATGGAGCAGGGGTACCTAGATCTTCAATGTTCCTGGTTGTTCTGGAACCGAGGGCTGTGCTTGATTTTATACAAGTGTGCGGCTCTGGCTGTGGTGGCGGTATTACCAAGGTCTCGTGGCGCACAGCGCGTGAGCGAGGCCGTCCCTCAGGCGCGCCAGTCTTCTGACGGCAGGTCCAAGACTGCGACTCAGCACATGCAAGTCGGCGATGTGCGACAAAAACAGCTGACGGGGCAGAAAGAATACCGGAGAGCTGCTGCGTTGAAAGTTCACCCGTCGGTCGAGGAGGGGATGTAAGACGATGAATCGCTGGCGCCCTTCTGTGGCGGACGGCGTTTGCCATTACCTTGCCATAAATTACCAGCTCCCACTCTTTACCTTCTGTAACAGCATGTGCTGGTGGATTACCAGTACCTACGGTAGTTAGACGGCTTGACGGCCCACGAAGACCCTGTTAGTCTCTCGTTAGCGCCTTGCCAGCGCCTTACCAGCGCCCTGTCGACATCGCGACCACCCTCCTCCAGCCTTGTAGATGATTCGTCCATGGATGCTGGCTACAGCTGTGCTAGTGCCCTACCCGGCATGGCTGGGCTCCTAAAATGTCCGACAATCTCACCAAGATGAAGATGAACCGTTGCCAAGCCCCATCTACGCCAACCCACGAAGATGCGACCCTTACTGTCAGGCACATATAATCATGTGACGCCCAACTCTCTGACCTTCTCTCGTCACCCCTTCAGCACTCTTGCGGTCTGCATCTCGTTATTCTTGCAGTAGACCAGAGTCTGCGCCAATCGATGCTCGGCACAATGAATCCTCGGTTGAAATGACAAAAAATGAATGATAAAAAGTAGCTTTTGACAGGTTCCAATAATATGCATCATGTACACTAACGCCAAGCTCCGACAATATCTCATGCCGCGCTTCTTCATTTGCGCCCGCCGGCCTTGCCCTTTTTGCCCTTGGGCCCTCCTTTTTGGCTATGTTTTGTCTTTGCGTTCAGCGCATCTGCCTTGCCCTTCCTCCACCCCATGCCGTCTGCTCGCTCGGCCTTATTGTCCAGGCGCTTCTGCACCTTGTTGCTCATCTTGCCCAGGGCCTTCTTCTTGGACGACTGGCTTGCGCCGTTCAGCTCTACCTTACCCGCTTCCTTGGCCTTCTTCTTGTCGTGCTCCGTCTCGAACCATGTTCTCTTGGGGCGTCCCTTGATCTCCGCCTCGTGTTCAATCATGTTCTCTCCCTTCCTGACTTGCATTTCTGCTGCCGCAAACTGCTTCTCTTCCTTTTCTTCCCGCATGATTCCCTTAATCTCATGCTCCATACCATCAATCTGAGCCTGCAACTTGTCTGCCTTTTCAGCTTCAATCACGCGACTGGAGATCTTGGCGCCTTGTGCTTTGCCCGACTTGACTGCAGCCTTGACGACCTTTCTGTCAGATTCAGCAGCCAGGGTCAGAGCAACACCCTTGCGACCGGCACGGGCCGTACGTCCGACTCTGTGGACATAGATTTCCAGCGACTGAGGTGCTTCGTAGTTGATGACGGTGTCGACGCCTTTGATATCTAGACCACGAGATGCCAGGTCAGTCGCGAGGAGGTAGTTGACCTTGCCGTCTCGGAACGCCTCTACACTTTCGATACGCTATCGAATATTAATAAATGCTGCGCAATAATCATGGTGCTCGGTGGAACTTACTCCTGTCTGGCTCATGCTTCCGTGAAGCTCCGCACAAGTCATTCCTAGAATTCCAAAGATGACACGTGCTTCGTGAGCATCCTTCTTTTGACGGAAGAAGATAATGACTCGTTCTGTGTATAGCGTCTTGCAGATGTGCGCCAGGTAGCCCATACGCTTGTTTTCTCGACCCGGGCGCAGGCGGACAAATTCTTGAACCAGCGTACCGACAGTTCTCTTTTGCGAGTCAACCATGACTCGGGCGGGCTTGTTCATTCCAACTCGGATAAGTCTGTCGACAGTTGACGTCATGGTGGCAGAGAAGAGCATGGTCTGGCGGGATTTAGGCAGAGTGGTGAGGATTTCATTGAGTTCGTCGGCGAAACCGTCTTCCAACATTCGATCAGCTTCATCAAGAACAAGAATCTCAACAGTGTCGATGGGGAAGCTAGCCGAATTGCGCATGTGATCGATGAAACGACCAGGCGTAGCGATAATGACATCAGGACGGAGTCGCAGCTCAGCTTCTTGCATTTTCAAACTGAGACCTCCGACAGCCAGCGTAAACTTGATGTCGGTGTGTGCTGCAAGCTTGGTTGCGACGGCGTGACACTGAATAGCCAATTCACGAGTAGGCGTAAGGACAACCACTCGGGTGGTGGGGATCTTCTTGGGTCGGTACAGGAGCCGCTCAAGAATAGGAATAATGAAAGCACCAGTTTTACCAGAGCCGGTGACGGCTCCGCCAACAAGATCCTTGCCCATCAGAGCAATAGGAATGGTCTTGGACTGGATGGGGGTAGGCTTCGTAAAGCCGACATTGGTAAGACCGCGGAGAATAGGGCGAGAAAGGGACATGGCTTGGAAAGAAGCTACTTTTTCTTCCTTGCCGCCCTTGGGTTTCTCTTCCGGGGCGAAGAAGGCAACGCGTTTGGCCTCCTCCTCGGCATCTTCTTGTTCGCTGGCGTCGGATACGTCGTCATCGTCGGGATGGCCCTCGGGGGTGGCAATAGAATCGTTATCGGATGCGTCGCCTTCCTCCTGGTCGTCGCCTTCTTCTTTCTCGCCCTCAGCCTTGTTCTCATCCTCGTCCTCCTCTGATCCAAGATCAACATTCATGCCAAAGGCGTCCTCGGCAAGAACTTCATCGTCATCATCGTCCATTTCCATGCCATTCTCGAAAAGAAGATCTTCGTCGTCGTCGCCCTCCTCCTCCTCCTCCTCGTTTTCAGCATCTGCGGACACCTCACCCTTCTTTTCCCTCCGTCTTCGGATAATTTCGTCGATGTCTACCATCTTCTTGTTCATGTTCATGCTCTTTCTGGCACCGTCGAAACCCCAGCCCTCAAACTCCTCCTCGCCAAATTCGCCGGCATTATCCGCCATAAACTCAAAGTCAGAGTCCATGGCACCATCATCATCTTCGTTGCGTCCCCAGACACCCTCAGCCTCCTCCGCCTCCTCCTCATCGGCTGAAGCATCGTTGGCCTTGGAAGCCTTCTTTGCCTTTTTCGTCGTCTTGACCTTCTTCTTGGGTGGCTCGGCCTGCATTACTTCCTCCTCGGCAACATCTTCGTCATTATCCGATATTGTGTGAATGAAATCATCCTCGATAGGCTTTCTTTTCTGTGCGGGTGCCATTTTATCGTCGTGGAGGAATTCTGTCGCACAATGACAACTCAGTCGCAGCTGGGGAGCCGACTTAAAATTTACGGCCTTGGGCTGCTTGTCGATAATTTTCTGCCGTTCCTGAAATTTTGGCGGTGACGGCCGAATTTCCTATTCTGCCGCTTGAGCGTCTTGCGGTGCCTGGCCGGGAGGGGCGCTGCACGTGATGCACCGCTGTTTTGCCAGTAATTTTACCTTGGCACCATGTTCGACCCCACCATTGGTTGATTGGCCGACCAGGAAAGCCTGCCTTTGCTGCCCGCTGGCGCGTACTCCATACAACAGTTGATAATCTCACGAGCAACCGCCTGTTTCCCTGCTGCCTGTTGCCACCAGATCCCCCACGCGGAGTAATTTCCAGACGGAGCAGTTTGATATCCACGGCGTCATTTCGAAGCTCAATTTTTTGCATATCAATTTCTTTTCAGCGTCACCATCATCCAAATCCTTCACTCGGCACCCACCGCGTAACACACAAGGCACAATGGGCGAATCTCGGTAGGTCCATGTCGCTTCACCGCAGCTTCAGATTGCGCACCAGGGAAGCTCCCCGAACAAGACTGACGCATTCGGCGACAACAGACAAGAGCTTGTTCAATGGCTGAACAACCTCCTCCAGCTCAACATCACCAAGGTCGAGCAATGCGGCACCGGGTATGTGGCACCAGGCTTTTACCCCTCCCCCGCTTCAAATTGCGAGCGACGAACCATCGCTACGACTGCTACGACAAACGACTAACACCGCAACAGCGCCGCACTCTGCCAGGTCTACGACAGTATATACATGGATGTGCCCATGCACAAGGTCAAATTTAACGTCAATGGCGAGTATGCATACGTTCAAAATTTCAAGGTGCTGCAAAGTAGGTTGAGTCTCTCATTCAAATGGCGGCCAGGTTCTAACCGCAGTACCAGACGCTTTTGCCAAGCACCAGATCGACAAGCCTATCCCGATCGAGCAGCTCGTCAAGTGCAAGATGCAGGACAACCTCGAGTTCTTGCAATGGACGAAAAAGTTTTGGGATCTCAACTTTCCCGATCACGAATACGATGCGGTGGCCCGCCGAAAGGGAGGCACGCTTGCGACCGCCGGAGCCAAGGCACCTGCAGCTACCAACAGCGGTGCCAGAAGAGGTGGCATCACACCGAGCGCCCCTGGTCGCGCCGCCCCTAGAGTCGGCGGTGCGCCGTCGGCCGCCCTCCAGCAAGAGAATGCCACTCTGAAGGAGACTGTCGTGGGCCTGGAGCGCGAACGCGATTTTTATTTCAGCAAGCTGCGTGACATTGAGCTTCTCATCCAGCAGGCCATTGATGAGGACCCCGAGCTGGAAAAGCAGGAAGACGGTCTTGTGAAGCACATCCAAACCATCTTGTACTCGACCGAGGAAGGCTTTGAAATTCCTGAGGAAGGGGAAGCCGTGGACGACCAGGAGACGTTTTGAAAAGCT
Source organism: Akanthomyces muscarius (assembly GCF_028009165.1). NCBI lineage: Eukaryota > Fungi > Ascomycota > Sordariomycetes > Hypocreales > Cordycipitaceae > Akanthomyces > Akanthomyces muscarius. The sequence continues at coordinate 1,507,469 of NW_026611618.1, forward strand.
CAAAGAGCGTACCATGTGACGATTTAACGAAAAGGAGCTGCATTTGATCTGGAGCAACCGGGGAAGGCAAGCTGCGGACACAGTATAATTACAATTAAAGCCATTGGACAATTATTTGTCTCACTATCCGTCGTGATTGGTTCTGGCGGCGGGAATTAAGTAACTTGATCATTAGGTGTAGTGGTTCCAAGGGATGCAACGAATTCGTTAAGAGAGCCGGCCTAATAGGTCAGACGATAGACCTGAGTCGTGTTTCGTCTCGTCCAGGCCATGCCTAAGTACCTTAAGTAATTGCTGGAATGCGGTTGCATCATGTCACGAACAGGGCACTTGCAGTGGCTCAGCCCACTACCTACCTATCTACTAGGCGACCACTGTTGGGGACGCTACAAGGACTAAGGTACCTCCTACCTTACCTAAGGTACTGTAATGGCCGTTGGGGTCAGCGGTACGCCCGCAGCAACAGGGCGTGTTCTGGCTCTCCACTACCTTATATTTCCCAGGCCAGGCCCACCACGACAGCAACTGGGCGTAACATCTTGCATCACCATTCTCGAGCCGCCTGACGACCTCACTTAGACAGACCACGCGACCACCAGCGGTCGACCTCCGACAGACACCTTTATTTAGCGATCACCTTTCATCATCTCCTGGTTTTCTTTCGTTCAAGAAGAGCTAGGATACTCGGACATAGCGAACTGGACAGTCGAGCACACGAGCAGAATAATACTAGAGCCGCATTCGTCACACATCGGTGAATGATGGCGCCACCCCCGGAAATCGCCATTCCATCCACGAGCATCTCCGACGAGGGCTCGGGGAAGCCATATACACTATTCAACATCACACTGCGGCTGCCGCTACGGTCATACGTGGTGCAGAAGCGCTACTCGGACTTCAACAAGCTACACGAGGCGCTGCAGCAGCAGGTCGGCGAGGCTCCGCCCCAACCGCTGCCCCCGAAGCACTGGCTCAAATCAACAGTCAACTCGCCAGACCTGACACGCCAGCGACAAGTCGGGCTCGAGCGCTATCTCAAGACGATTGCGGAGTCACCCGACAGACGCTGGCGCGACACGTCGGCGTGGCGTGCCTTTCTCAACCTCCCCAGCTCCAGCACTACAAACTCGGCGGCCTCGGCGGGCGGGCGAGCGTCCAATGTTGCGTCCGGCGCCGCCGACCCCTCGACGTGGCTCGAGCTCCACAAGGAGCTCAAGCAGCACCTGCATGACGCCCGGATATCGCTGTCGAAGCGAGACGGCGCCGCCGACAGTGGCAACATGACGGCAGTGGCCGAGGCCGCCACCGCCGCCCGCAAGTCGATTGTCCGGGGCGGGACCCTGATTGTCCGTCTTGTGGATGGACTCAAGAAGATGCAAGAGTCGGGACGCATCGGCGACGGCGAGCTGCGGCGACGGCGCGACCTCGTGTCGACGGCCAAGATGGAGCGAGAGGGCCTCGACAAGCTGGCCAACAGCATGCCCGCCACTGTCGTTGGCGGCGGCGGCAGCGGCAGCGGCGGCTTGGCCGCGTCGCCAGAAAAGGCCAAGCTGTTTAACGGAAATGGCGCGCGCCCCGGTGGGCGTCGCCTCGGGGGCCCGCCGGCAGCGGAGACGGACAAGACGCGCGAGCTCGACAACCAGGGCGTGCTGATGCTGCAGAAGCAGGAGATGGAGGCGCAGGACTCGCAGCTGGACCAGCTGACGGCAATTATCCGGCGGCAAAAGGAGATGGGCTTGCAGATCAACGAGGAGGTGGAGCGCCAGACGCAGATGCTCGACATGCTCGACGAGGACGAGGCGCGCGTCAGCAGCAAGCTGGGCGTCGCCAACAACCGCATCCGTAAGATGTGACTGCAAATCGCGCTCACTCTTGTGGTTCGGGTGTGCGTGTCCGCTGCGGAGGCCGCGGCACGGCTCAGGTGGCTGGCGCGCCGCGTGTACCGTGGTTGTCTGTGGGTTATTCGCGTGCTGCTGCTAATCTTGGGCGTGATCCAGTCGTGATACCTATGATCTTGAAGCTCTGTTATCCATTATATTGTCGGGCATCTGAAACGGCGCTCCCTGCGGGTTTGAACTTGAGTCATGTTGTTTTTAAATTCCTTTTAGTAAAGCGATCATTTATAGCAAAACACGGTAGCCACTTATCACGGCAAGAAACTTAATCACCAATATATACATGACCACTATAATAGCTGCATCTCTGGACCTCCCATTTTTCTTTTCAGCATCTCATGGCGGATCGAGCGTGGGAAAGGCAAATGACCGATTTAGGCATGGGCAGCTCCGACAGGCCGAATCATGATGGCCGTCTCGTCGCGGGCCGGCCCGCCCCATGGGGACAGGTCAACGGCGAACATGTCGACGAGCTGGAAGCCATACTTTGCGTAGAGCCCGCGGCCCTCGGGCGAGGCTTGCACGTACGACGCCAGGCCTTTGTCGTCGGCCTCTTTGGTGCCCCAGTCCATCATCATGCGTCCGGCTCCTCGGCGCTGGTGCTTGGGATCCGTGTGCACAAACTTGAGATCTAATTCTCGGCGAACGAGGGGGGGGCATGTCAGCAAGGGAGTCTTGTCCATCTACATGGACGCGGAAGGTTATCCTTGGAAAAAAAAAATTGCGGTATGCGCGCAAACAACTTACAAGCATGTGGCTTGCTGCCGACATCGTCCTCCCAGCGCTTGTCCAGCCCGCCAAAGTACAGCTCGCACGCGGCGGCGTTGGTTCCCGGTCCCCAGACGGACGCGGGGAGCGGCTTGCCCTGCTTGTCCCAAAAGTACCACACGGCAAAAGCGACAATGGCGTCGCCGGGGCGTGCGCCCGGCGCCTCCTCGAGCGCGCGGTCGACGACCTTGACCCAGCGGCAGTCCGGGTCGCTCCGGAGGTGCTCGCGCAGCTGGTCGCCGCGCGAGGGCCCGCCGTCCGAGGCAAAGGGTCCCGGGAAGAGCGCGGCGCTGGTGGCGTCGTCCGGGAGGGCGGCGTGCTCGATGGCGGCGAAGCGGTCGGCGTCGGCTTCGCTCGCGGGTGCCAGGTACAACGACATGGTAGCTTTTATTGTTTTTGTGTTTGTTTGCTTGTTTGTTTGCTGAAATCAAGAATCAAAATAAACTACGGGATGTTTGTAAAGATGGGAATATGAATCTACCAGCAAATACAAACGAAGAGGAAAATGTATCGGCCTTTTTATCTTGGCTTCGGTTCAACTGCGCCCGCACGAAACATTGCCAACATCATTCTGGAAACGTCTTCACGCCGTTGGCCGTCAGGCCGGGCCGTGGTGCGGGGGAAGACGGCTTGGCCATCTCCGGCGAGCCTATTCTGGGAACCGCAAATGCCAGCCGGTCCCACCCATCACGACAATGATCCTGTGGCATGGCTGATAAGTCACGGGCAGTTTCTCCGTCTAATGCTAATGGCGGCTTTCAGCTTTCAAGAAGAAGAAAAAGGGAGGTAAAAAGTTGGCCAGAGGGTATGCCATGAATCTGGCCCCAGCGTTCGTCTCCATAGGTCAAGCTGCAGCGCCGTTGTGTGCTTGATCAGCGCTATGAGTGGCTATAGGCGCCCGCTAAAACAAGTTTGTGACTTCCGGGCTCCTTTTTCTTTCCCCGAGGCGCCTGCCTGCAGCGGAGGGGCGTCTTGCTTTTCCCGCATGTCGGCCGCTTGGAAGTCGACGAGGCTGTGTCAAAGACAAAGGAAAAGTAACTCACACTCGCCCACTTTTGCAAGTCTCGCGCCCGTGGTCACGGCAGTCAAAGCAGAAAAAATGGCTAAACGCACCCGATCTATCCCAAATTAAAAATTCAAGGCGTTGATACTTGTTCTTCATAGAGACGCCCGGCGTGGTTTCCCTGGCCGGACCACCAAACTTTGAAAGCATCCAACACAGCGGAGCGTTCGAAGTGGGCGGCCTCAGTCGTCACATTCACCAATGAACCCAGACTGATTGCGCTATTTGCCCAGCAAGTACGGCTACAGCGAGTAGGTGTTTTTGACAGATGAAAAACAAAAAAACAGTAACTGGGCGTAGCGGGCCAGCACAAAAAAAGGACACCGGTAGCTGGCTGGCTGCTATAGAAATGAAAGAATTCAAGAAAAATGGAAAATAACTATAAGAGATTGGAAATACTACTGCTTCTAATCACCCACTTGCTGGGCTGCGATTTGGGTAGCCATGTTGCCGTGCATAGATGGGCGGGCCCAAGTACATCCACACGCCTTGGAGTGGTGATGGCCGTTTTATTACTGGTAGGAGGCTGCTTATTACATGTGCCGATATTCGGGCAAAAAAAAAGAGAAGCCCGCCATGCACGCCCGAGCTGGCCACATATGCCGAGACAATCGTGCATTCGAGCTTTTTTTGGGGGGGGGGGGGGCGTAGTATGCAATAACCGGACTCCAGGTATAGACGGTTTGATCCTCCGGCCCCCGCCGTTCGATGCAACAAGGCTCTTGACAACCCTCTTCGGCTGATGCAATTCGCCTCTTTTCCGGCTGCAAGCTGACCACTAGCGCCACCTACCTGGGTAGAAGCAACCTTGCAACCGCCGAGCTTATTATAAGTAATATTGGGTGTTTCCTCTCAGCACCCCCTCGCTACCGCGCTTCTCCATTCCCCCTCCCTCTCCTCGCCGTTTCTGTCCTTGTTTCGATCAGTCTCTTTTTCGCTCATTGCCATCTTCCTCCTGCTCTTAATGAGAGCTCGGTTCCTGTCTCTCCATACCGGGACGACGAGACCTCTCTCTCTCCCTCCCTCTCTCGCAAGGTAAGCCCGTAGCTTGCCGTGAGAGGCCCCCCCACTCTCCCCCTTCACCCAGAATGACCTCTACTTTGGCAGACGACCAAGGATGGTCGTCTGGAAGTCTTGTGTCTTCAAATCCGGAGCTTGAAGATGGCTCTTACTCGCTCTTATCGGCTTGTTCGTGGGCAGTTCTTATACCCTTAGTGCATTATTATCATCGTCATGTCCGCAATCCCGCGGTGCCGCACATCCGCCGCAATGCATGGGTCTGGCTGAAATTGGTACGTCGTGTCACTGTGCCGGACTTTGCGTGCTTGTTACTAACATGCCGATCGCAGGTTCTGGCCGCCTCGTTACTCTGCTTGGAAGTTTCGAGTCTTGTGCTTCGTTGCTCGTTTTCTCAGCACAGACACCACATAACGGCCCTTACTGTCGCATCGGACATTGCGTCTGCTGCCGGCATCGCGACAGCGGTCCATCTAGAGCATCGTCGCGGCGTTCCAGCATCGGCATTCCTGAGCTTGGACATTGCCATTGGCCTTTTCAAGGACGTCGGCAAGGCGCAACTATACTTCTTCCGGGGTCAGAGTGCGCTCAGCCAGCTGGCAGCCGCTTCAGCTTCGCTCCGCCTTGCCCTACTCTGCATCCAGGAATTTGTAGAGCCCGAGTTGATCATTGGCTCTTGGTCTCAGTCTTACAGCCACAGAACACTGGGCAGCTTTTGTGGCAGGGCTCTCTCCCCCATCAGCCAGACCCTGCAGGCTTGGTTCTGTACGGTTCTATCTATTGACCGATCTGGCAGCCTTGGTCCTGAATTCGCACCCGCTTCGTCATTTGCTGCGCTTTGGCAACGCTCCAAGAGTAGCCGACAGAAAGGGGGAAGCTCGCTTCTCATCGACTGTCTCATGACTTGGAAGACGGCTGTGCTCGCCGCGGCTATTCCGCGCTTTGGCGTCACCGCATTCATCTTTACACAGCCGTGGCTCATCCGCTGCATGATACTTTCCCACCGTCAAGAAGCCAGCGAGCCACTCAGCCTGCGTCTAGTGGGAGCCATATTCTTCGTCTATAATGGTGCAGCGTTTTGCAGGGCAGCTGCGGCGCATCTTAAGTCTCGACTGGTTATGAAAATCCGAGCCGCTTTGATCTCTCAAATCTTGGCCAAGTCACAAAAGCTCAGATTATTAGAGGCCAAGAAGCATACAGCTGTTGCACTTATCAGCAGTGAGATTGACAACGTATCTGATGGATTCGCGAACTTCGTCGATACTCCAGTTTTTGTTGTTGACACGTGCCTGGGCATGTATCTCCTGGTGGGCGTCGTGCGACAGGCCGCGTTTATCATATTTCTCCCCCTCATTTTGGCGTCAATACTAGGGTACGTGTATGGCATTTACCTCACGCCTGCCTTACGTAAATGGAATCAAAACATCGAGTCGCGAGTGGCGAGAACAGCACGCATGCTGGCCCAACTCCCCACAATCAAGATGCTCGGTCTCGCGCCTAAAGCTGGGGACTTCCTTCGACATCTTTGGATCACCGAGATAGAATCATCATGGGACTATTGGAAAATTTGTGCGGCTTTCATCTCTAGTGCTGGATTTGTGGACATGATCACACCCGCTATTGTTATTGCTGGCGCGCTCTTCTGGCGCATTTTCAGCCCCGGGATCACCGCGGAGCTCGTCTTCCCAGCTTTAGGCCTCATCTCGCGGGTTCAGGATCCACTCTCCGGGCTTTTAAAATCAGGGCCGTCAACTGTGGCCTTGCTTAGCAGCTTCCGAAGAATACAGGAATACCTGTCCCTGGAAGAAGCACACGACCCGAGAGTACTCTTGAGCCCGCGGCCGCGAGATGTCACTCGATATTGGCCGACGGAGGAAGGCACTCAAGCTCTATCGACGAGATCTGTTCAGCAGGATCTGACCCGCGTCATATATTTTGATAACGTGAACATCGCCCCGGTCGGCATGGACACGCCATTGCTGAGCAATGTAAACGTGGCCATCGCTCCTAGTTCGGTCACCACGATATTTGGGCCTACCGGCTTAGGAAAGACTACACTCCTCAATGGCATCATAGGTGAAGCTGAAATATCGGGCGGAGTCCTATATGTGGATGACGTGTCCATTGCTGTTTGCGGCCAACTACTATGGCTGCCAGACATGACAGTTCTACAGTTCATAATTGGCGCGTCGGCATATGATGCACCTTGGTTTCGCACGGTCGTGACTGTCTGTATGCTGGACGAAGATATTGACCAATTCAGAGATGGCGAACAGCATCGAATTGGTAGCGGGGGTATGAAGCTAAGCGGAGGTCAGCGTCAGCGACTGTGCTTAGCAAGAGCCATATACGTCAAGGCATCTATAATCCTGCTCGATGATGTTCTGAGCGCGGTAGACAGATTGACTGCTCTCGCGATCCTGTTTGGCCTCTGTGGAAAGGAGAATGGACTGCTTCGGCGTTTGAACAGCACCGTCGTGCTGACTGGCTACCTGCCCGAATGCTTTGATGTTGCGGATAGCGTTTTGCTCATTGACGCGTATGGCAAAATCGAACACCGGTCCGGCACTGACCTGGACGATCCCCAGCTTGCATGCGTCATACGTCTGCTGTACCACGACGGCGCTGGTGACGACGGGTCCGAATCTGAATCCGAGCCCGAGGCGCCGCGGGAGCGCAACTGTCGGACAATATCACCGGAGCTGGCACCGGAGCTTGACGAGGAGCAACCGCAAGGTGCAGTGCAGCGTCTCACGACTAGACAAAGACCGAAGCCGCGGTTGTACAAGCTCTGCATTGACGTGATTGGGCGCCGCAGGCTTCAGGACTGGTTTCTGCTTATGTTGATTATGTCTCTTGCGGAAGGTTTTCCTGCAATCTACATGCGGTGGTGGGTCGATACATCGCCGACCGAAAAAATGCACATCTTCGGCTACGCCTTTCTCTCAGCCACCGCCGGCTTGCTTGGCGGCCCATGCTTGGTTATCATGGGGCTGAAGCTGTCACCGCGTGCCTCCATCGGCTTACATGACACACTCACCGACGCTGTCGTACACTCGACTCTCGGCTTTTTAAGCGCAAACAGTTCCGGCTCCGTATTGAATCGATACAGCGTGGATATGGGCCTGATTACGAGGCAGGTGTCCAAAGGTGTATACAACAATATATACCTGATCATTACAACGCTATTCCATATCGCAATCGTGCTGTTTGGCGCGGATTACATGGCGGCACTGCTTCCTCTCTTCGTTGTGCTCATCTTTGCAATACAGCGCAAGTATATAGACGCCTCGCGAGAGTTGCATGTGCGGGAAATTGAATACCGCGAACAACTTGTCACGCTGTTTCGGGAAACTGGTGATGGCATTGATTACATTCGAGGGTTTGGCTGGCAGGATTTCATAATGCAACACAACTTTGACCTGGTCGATAAGTCGCAGACGCCGTTTTATCTTTTGCTCTGCACGCAACAGCTGCTGGCGCTTTCCCTTGACCTTGTGTCGTCCAACTTAGCTGCAGCTCTCTCTGCCATTACCTTGTGCATCTCTGGTTCTGCTACTGAAAGCTCCTCTGGGCTTGCTTTCCAGATCCTCATGATTTTAAGCACAAGCCTGAATAGGACACTGACCGCATGGACGTCGTTGGAGACGGCTCTTGGGTCTGTCGAGCACGTGAGCGACTTCTTAGAAAGCACACCAGTAGAGTCTGACAACGGCACAACGCCATTGCCTGAGAACTGGCCTGCTCATGGCCGTGTGGAGATGACGAATGTATCCGCCGGCTATTTGTGCGATAGACGGGAGGAGCAGAACGCCGCCGTTATTCACAACATAACGCTCTCCGTCGAACCTGGGCAGAAAGTAGGCATCATGGGCCGCACAGGCGGCGGCAAATCATCGCTACTGATGAGCCTGCTCGGCTTGCTAGAGTATGAAGGCAACATCGTCATCGATGGTGTTGATATTCGCCAAGCGCCACGTGATCAACTTCGGTCGCGAATCATCACCATCACTCAAGACTCGGTCGAGTTTGAAGGCACAATCAGGGACAACTTACTTCCGTTCGAGAAAGACTGGGCTGGGGTGGTGCCCAAGACAGCGGACGCGACTGAAGCGGAGAAGCGGAGAAGGGAGTTCATTCTCCGCGAAACGCTGGTGCACCTGCGTCTTTGGCCCATGCTGGAGGACAAGAAAGAGCTCGAAACTCTCGTCAGCGACGCCGGCTTCTCGTACGGAGAAAGGCAGCTGCTCTGCATTGCGCGAGCTGCCGTCCACCGCCGCGTGTACGGTGGCAAGCTGGTTTTAGTGGATGAAGCCACAGGTGGCGTGGACGCCTGGCGCGACCAGATTGTGCGCGAGATGATCCGAGACTACTTTCGCGGGTGCACAGTCTTAATTGTTGCGCATCGCTCAGAGACCGTTGCGGATTCCAACATTAGCTTCAAGATGGTTCGCGGGCGGGTCAAGTCTTATAAACACTGGTTTTAGCTTATAAGCAGAGGGAATAAGCATTAGTAGGAAATACATGCGGAAATATTACACGTACATGTCTTTCAGCATTGGAATCCAGAGGCGTTCCGCGCTCTTCTGCGAATAATTAACTTGCACTTTTTGCGCGTCGCGCCAACAAGACAGCCTAGGCGTTGCTCGGGCGGGCGACTCATGTGTGTCAATGTGCGTTCCGTCAAGTCGGCGAAAAACTGGATTGGGCAGCAACGAATACGTGGTCAATCATGCTGACTTGTCTGCTGAGAGTGCAAACGTACAGGAGAAGGCGGGAAGGCGCGTGTTTGGCCAGAATAATAAGCATGATGATGGTACTCGATCCTGCGAAGAATAGCGTCGAATCGAGCAAAATCGACTTGAATAGGATGCTAGTGGCCTCTTTCATAAGTGCAGAAAGCGTTTGGCGAACATCACGAAGGTCTCTTGTTAACCCGAAACCAAAAGAACTTAATTCGAAAGTTTCTCTTGGTCATGAAGTAGCGCGGGCCAACTTTTTACGAGCGCGACCGCCAACTATACACTCGACACGTACACGGCTGAGGATAAGGACGAGTTATCGGCATTTATTCAACACAAAGGTTTTTCTAGGCCCATTGACGTATGGCTCGATAGCGTGGAAAATTTCATCGACCGTGAAATGAATGAGGAAATAAAATGGGTGTCAGACCTGCCCGCGCGCCTATACTTGCATAATGCGTTGTGGGCGGTAGTGTATTGCCAGATAATGTACGTGACCGTTTGCACACCATCGGATCCTGGGGGCGAATTTATTTTGACAGATGACTGCTATCATATCAGTAAGAGCCCGAATAATAATACCTCAAGCAATCTGTAGACTGGCGAATCAGAAGTCGTGGCGTGGCTAAACTTGCATAAGTTTGCGCCCGGTCTCCCCAACATTAATGTTTATTTTGCAGAGATATCTATTTACGTCAGAAATGGAAGATGTGGGGAACCCGAGAGCTAAAGAGCAGCGAGACGAAGCTCGATCTAATAATGAAGCCTCAATTGGAAGGATTGACATCAATGGGCTATTTGGTGACTGAAAATCTTAATGAGTCCGAGCTCAATTGCCAACATTTGACTGCGGTCTAAAGGCTATCGCACGGTTCAACATCTTCCAGTCGATATGCAATTCACGGTTGCGAGACGGGCGGTTCATCGAGTACGACGACGACAATACACTAGTAAAGACTTGAGGAGCTATATTGTGATTTGTATAAATATTTTGCCTCCCATGTCTAAGAATGCGGCTTCAAAATTGATCATAGATGATTGAGTCTTCTAAGCTTCTAAGATACGCTATTAAGTATTTTAATATATTCAACATATCATCTTCTATTTTTAAATAAGAACGGGAGGCAAGATATTCTCTCAAAGATATTATGGTTGTAAGTGGTGGCTCGTCCTCCGTCCTCGGAAAAGCGCAGCGGGACGCATCTTTTAACTAGTTAAAGAATATTGGTTTATAAAAGACTAATTATTCTTTTTTCTTAAAAAAAATCTATTCTTATTTTAGTAACCTTTAAACTATATTACTTACTATATCACATGCTGGGCTCAATCTAGTATCGTAGGCAGCTTACTTCATTGATAAAAAGTCCGTTATTGTCCGTCCTTTAGTCTACTTCGTCAGCCCAATGACTGGAAGAGACGCTTCAGAGCAGCACCGCAGCAAACTTCCGACCGCCGTATTCGGTGGGGGAAATCGGTGAACCTGGCTAGATTCTATGATGAATGAGTACTAACAAAGATCAGTAGTAATAAGAATGCTAACATTTTTCTACTCCGATCACCATGATCTAGGACCCGGCCTTCTTTGTAGCCTTCGTCCTAAGTTTCATCATGAGGAACACAAGCCCATATATACCGATTACAAAGACAACAACAATGCCCGCGTTTCTCCATCCATAATATTCTGCTTTGAGGTTCAGCGTCTTGAGGTAATCCGCACCCTCGGTGTATTGACAAACACGGCAAGCAGCAGTGGCATTTGGGTTAAGGAGATTTGTAGTTGCCCCTATACCGTCCTGGTAGTTGGCAAGATATTCGCCGCAGGTTTGATCAGGAGCTGGGTCGAATATAGCAAGTTCTTCGGGCCTGCAGTGAACAAGCTTGTCCCAGGTAGTGAAAACAAGCAGAGAACTCATGAGGTAGTTGAAAGGGTCGATGTAGTATATCCTAGGAGAAGCCACCGTTAGAGGCTGTTCAAAGCAAGGTTTTGGATGTAAAAGCCAAAAGAATTCTTACCAGTATCTCCAGAACGGTACAATTTGGCTATACGGTATCATGACGCCGCAGAATGAAACGAGAGTTGTGATGACCAGAGGGTTGACGAGAGACGCAAAGACGGCGTTGGGGGTATACGCGGCGATCATCTGTCCAATTCCAGTGTATAGGCACTCGTACATCACCTAAAGACTGTCAGCAGTGCCGCGGGATTGGTAAGGAGAGGGCTGGGGTGTGTGAATAATTACCACGACGAAGAAAACGCTGCCTGCGTGCGCTGCGGCGGTAGGAAGGCCGCAAGTAAAGTACCAACAGATGTAATATAGCAGCGCACACGCAAGTAAGTAAGGGAACTCTGATATAATGAGGCCGGCGACAAAGGGTGCCCAGTGATACATCTTGCTCTTCTTCTCGCGCGCCTCATAGATGTCACGACGGTCAATGAAGAGCGGCTGGAGCTGGGAAATCACACCCGGCGCAACAAAAATAAAGTTGAAGACTGTAAACAGGTTCTGCTGAAGGTCTGTAAGGCTGTCTCCAATCATCCAATAGGTAAAGCCGTTCAGCAGCGCCAGACTGATGTGCATGGCAAATTTGTTATCGAGGTATTCAGTGTTTCGAAAGAGCGAGACGTTCATGCGATGCGTTACCAGTTTGATCTGCGTCCACATGGAAGCTGCAAACTCGTTTGCATCATCGTTGACTGCTGAAGGTAGAGCGGCAGCTTCTGCAACAATATGGTCCAATTCCTTGGAGAGCCGGTTGTGTTCCGGCGATCGCAACCAGATTTGATTCCAGTCTTGATCCTGAGACGAACCTCCGTTCCCGGATACTACATCGATCATGTGCTCAGCAGGATTTGCTTCAGGCGGGCAGGGAGCTCCGTGACGACCAAAATATTCCTTGACTGTATTTGCATTCTGACCGATATCACCAAAGTAAACAGTCTTTCCCCCGTTGGCGAGCAGTAAGAGCGTATCGAATTGCGCGAATAGTTGAGCTGACGGTTGGTGGATGGTCACCAAGATGGCTTGTCCGGCTTCTGCAAGTTTTCGAAGAAAGCGCACAGTGTTGTAGGCGGCCTGACCATCAAGTCCGGATGTCGGTTCATCGAGGAATATCAGGATGCTCGGCTTTGCTACCAGTTCGACGGCAATAGTGAGACGCTTGCGTTGCTCAATTGAGAGACCAGTACCTGGGCGGCCTACGAGCGTATGCTCGAGGTCATGCAGCTCCAATAGGTCCACAATGGTGTCAACATATAGCAGCTTTTCTTGAGTAGGTGTATCGCGTGACTGGCGCAAGAGGGCCGAGAACTCGAGAGCCTCACGGACGGTTGCAAGAGGCTCATGGACATCCAGCTGTTCGACATAACCGGTAGAGCGTTGAAATGAGATAGGAACAGGACGGCCATCGACTAGGACGGATCCGTGAATGGTTCCTTCGGTTTTTCGTTGTGCAAGGACGTCAAGAAGGGTTGTCTTGCCGGCACCAGAGGACCCCATAAGAGCCCCGAGCATGCCAGGTTTGACATAACCCTGTACGTTATCGAGAAGGACGCGGTCACCGTCGGCGGTCTTGACGATGTACGTCAAGTCTTTCCAGGTGAAGATGCTTCGATTGCGCATGAGATCTTTGTTGAGGCTTCTGTTTGATGCGTCAGATCCAGAAACGGCTGGGGGCTTCCCAGCAGATCGCATCTCTTCGTCTTTGGCTAGCAACAGGTGCTTCGACTTTTGATGTTGTTCCCGAGGAATAAGAAGCTTGCGGCTGCCTTCTCCCGCTTGCTTCCACCGGGAGGTGAAAAAGATTGTGAGCGCAACAAATAGCACCCACCATGCGCAGTTGATGCCGAAGTTGCGCCAAACATGGTTGTGGCTGAAGGACATGTGTGCGAGATACTCGTCGCCTGTGAGGCTCGTGGCACCGGTTAACGCGCCACCAACACCAGCACATGACTGCCCACCAGTTCCACCGGTATATCCAGGTCCGTTCGGAATGATGTACGGACCAACACAGGGAATTTCCTGGCCATGGAATTCGTTCCCGAGAAGAGCTTCAAATCCGTAGGCCATAGGGTTGATCCAGTAGATCCAAACAAACCATGGATGCATCATGGGTTTGATAATCATGTAGCCCATGTAGACAAACAAAGCGACAATTGAAAGACCTGAGACCTTTGTCGCGGCGTCAAAGGTGGGGAATGCGGCGCCGATGAGTCGGAAGAATGCGGTCATGGTCATGGCGGTAATGAAGTTGGTCGCCAAGTACGTGAAGAAGGCGGCAGCGGTAGTTTTCAGACCCACCATGAAGTACAGAACGAGGCCAAAGTGTGTTACTTGGAATAACAGAATGGGGAAATCTGCGATAACTTGGGCGATGCATATAGCTGCTGGGTTATACAAGGCAAAGGAGCGGTGCTTGGCTAGAATGGGTCTGCCAGTGAATGAGTCTGTGACTTCTGACAGAGCGATAAGAGCGTTGTATAGAATGGAGAAGAACAGGGCGCCGCCCTTGAGAAAGAGACCGGCAGAGTTGGCGGGAGCAGAATAAAAGAGAGAGCCGCCGAGGAGAGCCTGTATGACTGTTGCACCTTGCTTCATGAACAGCGTCGACTTGTCACCCCATATGATCTGATACTGCCTGGTGACGGCAGTCTTGACTTGAGTGACAAGGTTGGCAGTGACAGGCGAGCCTTTGGGCACGCCCCAGTGCTTCTCACGAGCGACCATCTTTTTGAACATGGCCGTGTTCTCCGCAGCTGCCATACTTTCTGGATAGCTTCGACACTCGTCTAGCATCTTCTGCTTGATAGCTGACTGGTTGTATGCAGCAAGGACTGCATCGGCTGTGCGGGGGAACGTCTTCTCATATCCTGGGGCAATAACGCGCTCGGTAGGAATTGTTACGCCTGTCAGGAAATCTCCTCGGTTGGAGCCAGAGTCCCGAACGAAACCAAGGTCTTCCATGAAAGGTACGGCATCTTTCTGAGGGCCATAGAAGATCTGCTTACCCTCGTCGAGGACGAGCACCTTGTCAAAATGCTCGTAGATAGCGTTGCCCGCCTGGTATAGTGTCACAATAGTAGTGAGACCGAGAACATCGGTCATGACCCTGATGGCTTTGATCCACTCAAGAGCTGTGCTGGCGTCGAGACCTCTCGTCGAGTTATCCCAGCAGAAGACACTTGCACGAGTGGTCAGGCATTCAAGAATTGACACCCGCTTCCTCTCTCCTCCGGAGACGCCCCTGGTAAGGGCGTCCCCGACCTTTGTATGGGCAGTGTGGGAGATGCCAACTGATCGCAAGAGGAAATCCTTGTAGTATTGGGCGTACTCCTCTTGTGTTTTGATCCCAGGCGGCCTGTGGAAGGGGACCTTCATGCGCGCGGCGAAGTCGATGGTTGCCTCGACAGTCAGTGTTGGGAAGAAGATTTCTTCCTCAGTATTCATGATGATCTGGCCACGATATTCTTCGGTTTCTAGGGCGGACATGTTGCCGAAACTGACGTCTCCTGTAACTTCTTCGTAGCCGAGTCGTTTGTTGGCTAGTACACTCAGCAACGTTGTGCAGCCTGATCCAGGGCGTCCAAGAACGAGCAACATCTCTCCAGGTCTGACACATCCATGAGAATTGTCGATGATGGTCTTCATTGGGCCACCCTTGCTCCCCTTGTGGAAGACATTGAATTGGGAGACGACGTTCTCGTTAAACGTCGCGTTGCTACCGACTCCTTTGACAGTAAGGTCTTGCCAGCTCACACCGAGCTTCCTGGGCTTGCCTCCGCCTTCTTCATCTCGGTCTCGCATTGCTCGCAGCTCGGGTGCCATGTGCCATGTCGTCTTGTTGCCGGAAGAGGTTACTTTCTCCACCCCATTCCCAATGTCTGCGGTGGGCAGTCCTTCGTCCGCGGTGACGGAATCATCGTTGCCGTTTGGGTGACTGGCGGTCATACTGACTGAAAAGCTATTCTCCGGGACTGGAATATAGTAGAATGTGGAGAAGAGAGTACAGTTTTGGTCGAAATCCCAGAGGTTTGCAGAGTTATATACAAGGGGCGGTTCAGTTTAACTGAACGTAGGATGCCTGTGCAAAAAAGGCGATTACTAAAAGCATCATTGTTGACAAACACGGCTGTTTCCGGGCTCTTCCATAACTTGCGATTACAAAAGCAGCATAAATGCTTCTGGGGTCGGAAAGAGGGAGCAGACCTCGCCTGGCTAGCGCAATCTTTCAGCTTCAAAGCATACGCAACGGCGTAGTGGATAATTAGTTGACGCAATTGCACTGTGGCTACAACTTCGGTCACTCAAAGCGAAGCGTCCGGTCTCTTACGGAGTATAGTATTACCCTGATTGCGGAGCTGGCTCAGCTTCCAGAGCCAGAGGGTACAAGCCTCCATAATACCGGTCGTTGTTTCGCGTCTAGCAAGCAAGCCCAAGTACTCCGTAGTTAACCATGATCGGAAAGATTACCCAACTTTCCCCTGACCCATCCATGACCCAAAATATTGACCAATCAATTCGCGCCGGAGACTAGCGCCCATCATTTCGAAAAACCCTCCGCGGAGGATTTAGTTGGAGATCTAAAATAACTACTGAAATTGTGTTGGCGTATTACTTTGTAAGATTTAGTGTGACCTAAGGTAGATCTAAAAATCAAGCGTGCCAGGATTGCAGGAAGCAAAAGTGTACATTCAGTGACTTCATTTCCTAGGATTATCGCATGGATAGGAAAGTCGCCAGAGGTCTTTTTCTACCTCGCATTGGATAAGCATCGCGCTAACAATATTTCACCCGGATTGTACAATTTCTCGCATGCATCTCGTGTTCGCCGGGTGTGGGCAAAGGCAAATTGACTTGGACGATTTCACAGCCTCGGTCAGAAGGTTTAGCGCCTGACCGGCGGCATCGCCGTCGGCAGTGCGAAATGAGTATGTAGTATAATGGGAAAGTTTTCTATCCCAGCATGTGCGGGTAAGGTCGAAGGGTATTCTCCCGGGAACCTGGTGCTGAGCCAGTGATCGGTAGCGTCAGAAGACACCCTACTACATGTTGAAAACTTTCGCCTGACATCAAGTGCAGGGCACGGTTCGCAGGGGCAAAATCTGACGACTGCCTAGTAGATGGTCCTATCTAGTACTGGCTCTTCCACGGGCGCTTAACGCCCGCGGTTGTCGCAGATGGCTATCGACGTGTCTTTTGTGCCAGCTATATCGTCTGGCCCGGAGCATATTCTCAGTGTGGCGGGGCAGATGGTGTCAGCACATGGCAGGAAGGGTCGAGACCGATCTGGTTGGAGTAGCACGATGCATTTCGTCGTGGAAGAGGAGCAGGATTATCCAAACGGGGATATCAGAACAAATCCAGAGCTCAGTCCTGGAGAATCAGATGTACGGCGGGGAGAGAGCAGACTGGGTTTCGAAGTTCTAGCAGGCAAACAGGGAAAGGGTGTAGCTGCCGAACCCGAGAAGCGTAGTATTGATTCTGTGTCACTTACATTTTAATGGCGGGCAAATGTCAAACGCTTCCAGACATACAGATCTCGAACAAGCTAACGCTAACCTGACCATCGGTGATGCAGTAGTATAGCACAGTGCCTGTTCGTGAGTGATGACACAACGTGCTGGCCACGCTCAGTCATGGCGTCATCAAAGAGACTTCAGTTATGATCTACGATCCGCGTGTATGTTGCCTGACTGTGCGGGAACTATAAATTGGAACGAAGTTTTCCACCTCGCAAATAGGAGTAACCATTTCGACATCAAGCATGCCTTACTGGACAATTTATCATCCGGACGACGTCCTTCAGAATGACGTTGACAAACAGCGCCTCTCCAGCGCAATAACGCAAATTTACACTGCTGTTCCACTTCCAGAGTTCTACGTTGGAATTTTCTTTTTGCCCATGCCGCGAGGAAATATCTACCGAGGATGCCAGCCCCAGGTTAGTCTGATTAACAACTCGACTGCACCATTGCTGATGGTCGGAGTAGTCGTCTGAAAGCGAGCCGACATTCATTCATATTAGATTTACTCATATTGCACGGCAATTCCCACCAGGCGAAAGTGAGGCGAAGGACAGGTTTCTAGACAAAGTTACTGCTATATTAAAACCCTTCACTATCGACAAGGGCTGGCAGCTCGAACTCACCGGTGAGGAAGGCGACCTTAGTTTACTGCGCATGCAAGGAATGAAGCTCCCTTCTCCAGGGTCTAGCGAAGAGAAGATGTGGGTGTCTAAGAATAAGCCCATTCCATATGGTCCCTACCTTGACAAAGATTCTTGAATCTAAAGTGATTTCCTATTGGATAGGCCGGATAGTGTTGGGGCGATCTGATTTGCAGATGAGGACGCAGTCTAGGTTTGTTAGCTCGGTTGTAGCTAAACTCGAGAGACACACATTTGGCCCGCAATAGAGGCAAATCTTGAAATTTTGTACGAGCATTCCAGACTGCCGTATCATGACACACTAAATTGATTTCTGAGACAACGACATTCAGTGGTCCATGGCACCAGAGACTCGATAGCGTCGGGAGTTCCACAAACATTGAACTGCACAGGGTTGCATGGCGGTCTGGAGCAAATGCCTGCTCCGGATTGAGTTGGGTATATTCAAAGTGATGATGCGCCGGTGCATTTTGGCAGTGACTATTGAAATATACCGATCCAGATTAAAACGGGAAACCTTGGAAGGGGCTTCCCGGTAGTTGTGCCGTTCAGATCAGACTGTCCACCACGTGCCTAGTTGTGGTAGGTGCGAGCGGAGGGCTGCTTGGGTTGGTTGTACAGACCCTTGACCTCTCAGAATAAAATTTGCATTCTCCGAGGCTGTATGGGATTGGCGAGGGGGCAGATGTCCATGGGGTCAGTTTCAAGGACACTCGAGGGAGTATGGCACGAGGATCCTCGTACTTGTCAAAACCCTCCGCGGAGGGTTTTGGCGTAGCCCCACCTCGATTATAGGACTACATATTTCACTAATAAACGCAGGCAGAAGAGCTGATTGGGGAGGAAGCCTGTCATCATACCGATCGATTGGTTGGGCGCATCTAGCACCAAGTTCGGTGTGGCTCGATACTTTCATTGCGGATGATACTACGGATACTGGTATCATTCATCAGAGCGGCTTTCATGACGGAGGTTTCTCCGGGCCGTGCTGACTAGCGACTGCCATGTAGGCACCCGCCTGTGGCTATCAGGAGGAGATCGCTGCGCTCGCCAAACTCAGTCTTCAACACTCATGGTAGGAGTTTCAAGCTAATCATTCAGTTGTGCTTCCCTGCCGTGCTGTTCATGACATTATTCACTGCCAATACCATCTGCGATGCGGAAGCAGGGCATGATGACAAATCCGATGACCTAGACACTCATACCCTGCGATTGTTGATGCGTGCACCGTGTGAAAACCGTCTAATACGACAACGAATCGGTCCATGACCATCGCAGAGGACATCCAAGTACTTTTTTTCAAGACTAACACTGCGGCTACAAACAATTGCCGAGGTCGAGGTCGGCATCTAGCATCTAGCCGATGCAAGAACGACGCGCAAGAGCCGCAACAAGACCGAGGATCAACGTACGCGCGCTCCCGAAGACACAAATGTAAGTTGGTAGCAGTAGGGTCTGTCGTGTTGCCCACGAAAAAGGTGTGCATGCCACCAAAAGGAGTCCCGCGCAGTGTACGGAGGCACCTTCGCAACACTCGGGGCTCGGGCCCTTATCCAGCTCGGATACCTCCCAGTAGCTCAAGGATTGACAGGGCCACCGCCATTAAAACGGCACGGGGGTGGCCCATACATATGTACTGGTCACGGATCGCTTCCTCTCCACTAGATAAAAGAAGAAATAATATTATGTTTAATTTAAGATAAGGCAGAAGAAGACTAGGATAAAATAATAGTAGTAGCTAAGATAGAAGGTGATCCTTTTTCTAATAGATAAGGTGTAAGCGATATCTAGGAGGCTATAGCAGTGGACTGTGTGGTATAAGAGGCCCTATATTCAGGTGAATAAGCTTGTTGCAAGCACCTTATGTGGTGGCTGCCTATCAGGGCCTCGATAGCTTCTTCTTCCTTCATAGTCAGTCAATTCTTCAATACAGCAGGATTTAGGCTATCACCACTCATATTATTACGCAACTATCTGTATCAACAAAGCTACTGAAATTTAATTATTGACCACACCGAAGGGAGGCGCGGGAAAGCAAGTCAGTAGGGCGCGGCATTCTAAATCCGCGACCCGGCGCGAATGTACTGAGTAATGTTAAGGGCCGCCGATCTTTCACGTTGTAGCCATAATGCTTAGTAATGGCGGCGGACGGGGCAACCCAAGCACTTATCGGCCTCGGCAAGCGCTACTCTTTACGCAAGCATCATCAATTCGTACGGCCGGTATCGCTCAAGTCATAACTTGCAAATTTCTGCATCGTGAGACCCTCCAAACACGTAAAGTCTCGACAATATAGCCATCCTCAGCTTTTGACGTGGCGCCGTGCCTTCCTCTCTCACTTCAGCCGTGCGATCCGCACTGCAGCGCAATACTCTACACTACCCCGAACCGTCCAATATCGGATCCAGTTGTTTCTCACGATAAACGTTCAGACTGGCTTATTGGGCTTCGTGAACATCGTCATGGGCGCTGGAGAGGCCCATCCGTCGCAGATACGAGTCTCATGTGAAATATGCAGAAAACGCAAGTCAAGATGTCGCCGTCTGCATGTTGATGACGTCCGCTGCGCGCAATGCACAATGCTTGGTGTTGAATGTATTACCGGGTCTCAAAATAAAATTGGACGGCCAAGGCGAGCGCCTGATTCTGGCAATAAGCGTCCTAAACAACCGTCAAAAAGTTCCCCAGACACTGCCTGCACGACACCTACCGCCAGAGAGCAAAACAGGTTGCAGTTCATCGAAGCATCACGCGAGGCTTGTTCGTTCTCAGAGGAAGACAGCCCGCCGGACTGGACAAATGTTATTTCCACGGCAAATATCAGAGAATCAGTCCTCGATATGGCCGCGAACAACCCCTTGATTGCAGCAACAGCGTGGCCACCCATGACGATTGACCTTGACGGTCAGGCTTTACTTCCTTGGGGCATAATGAACGACCTTAATCCGATGCTCGCCGAATCAAACTCCAGCTTCGACATCATCCATTCTTATGCACTTGATACCCCTATCAACTCTCCTTCTAACCTCGAGCACTCCAACTTCGCCACGGTCGAACTTCGGGCGTCTTCAAAACAGGGCTGCATAACAGGAAAGGTCGATGTGACCGCGGATAGCCTAGTCAAGCTATCCAAGCTCAACATTGAGTTGCACACCCGTATGGCGGCGGTCGAGATGCATAAATCGGCTCTGAATCTCGATAGTTTTCTTTACCAAGCCGGCCCATTGTATATTGACAATGCTACGGGAGCGGAGTTTATGCTGAGGGCATCACAGGAGTTCTTGCAGATCTTGGCACAATTGCAAAACAATCGGCCGACTCCTAGCCATCGTCGCGCTTTGATGATGCACACAACCTTTCCGGAGCTTTCGCCGCCATTGCCTTCGCTTTTCCATGAAAATGACTGCTCTGCGCCTAGGTCCCCTCCATCCAGCTGTTCGGACGCTCCAGAGCCATCACTGTCCGCACCTCTAGCGTTGACAATAACGAGCATCTTCACTCAGTTGATCTGTCTCTACGAGGTGATTCTCAAGCATCTGACGGCCCGCATTGAGCGAATAGCCACCGACCCCATCAGCCCCATCCCAAACCTTTCTTCTGGAGGCTTGCCCCTGGCGTTGCCTTGCATACAAGGCATGCTGTTCTCTGACGTGGCGGTACATCTTCTGGAGAATATCGAGCGAATTCTAGGCATTAGTGTCGCGCGTGCTGGTGGCGACGGGAATTTGCTGTCGGCGAGACAGAGAGATGTGCTTTGGAGCGAACTTAGCGGAAGCTTCAGCGTCCTCTCCAGTCATGGCGCTATGAGGCCTGCCACTGTAAGAAGCACGTTTAAGAGGGTGGCGGGGATATTAGAGCAGATCTCGATAAGTGCGCAGAATTAGTTAATAAATATAAATATTAAATCATTTATGATTTTTTTTAGAAAAAAAATTTGTTAACTTGAAATTAAAAGTAGAAATTTTTTAAATTTTAATTTTAAAAATAAATCCTTTTAATATTCTTTTTATAAAATAACTCATTTATTTATTTCTTTATTTATTTAATTTATTTATCTTATAATTATATTATTTTTAAAGATATTATTAGTACTTTTTATAGTAGAGAATAGCCTATAAGTGGGTGCCTAATATTACCCCGCACTTTTAACGACGCCGCTCTTTCCTCATTCTATCCCCACATTGGTACCTCAAAGGTGATAAAATCAATCTGGCACATTTTCACCCTGGACTGTTCTCGGCTGAAGCATGACCCTATTCACGCACGCTGATGGCGCCGAATCAAGCGCCGAATCATTTAACACGGCGAGCTTGACGCCAAACGGCGCGTTCACGCCCGCCACCGAACTTGAAGGAGATGTATCCACCAGAATATGGCTCGAGTTGGCAAGGGCCGTAAGAACCAATCATACGCACGACCCTACGCCTGGCGACACCGTCATCATCGTCGACAAAACCTTCGCCCGAGTCTTGGCCTGCCATCCAGGGGGTCATCTGATCCTTGACGACATCACTGAGTATGATGACAAGCAAGCCATTCCTGAGCGGTGGCAGTGGCTCTGTACCCAGACCGACAACTTTATAGGGTTCCGTAACCTCGCAGAAGACAGCTTTCTTGGTCATGACCTTTGGTG
This sequence comes from Akanthomyces muscarius, assembly GCF_028009165.1. NCBI lineage: Eukaryota > Fungi > Ascomycota > Sordariomycetes > Hypocreales > Cordycipitaceae > Akanthomyces > Akanthomyces muscarius. The sequence goes on from NW_026611618.1 coordinate 1,529,750, forward strand.
GAACTTTGCTGCCCAAGTTACTGAACAAAAGGGATGGGAACATTTTGTGCTGACCAAAAATCAGAACGGGTACTACATCCAGAGCCCGTTCTGGTGGTCGTTAAGCCCGCTGTCGGCGCGCTGTGACGGTGCCGGAATCGAAGCAGTCAAGTCTGATGGTACATTGTGGGGGTTCATCCGTGTCAGCGAGTGATGGTGGCTTTGGCCAGCAGAGCAGGAACCGAAAAGGCTGCTCTGGCTGCAGAGCCGCGCCAGTTGTTCTTTTACTCAAGTTTTCCTAGCTCGAACTACTGCTTCACCGAGCGGGATCGACACAATGGTGAAGACACACTCATATAAGACAATTGAGCCTCTTGCGCAACTAAATCTAAATCGAGTAATTATCTGTGACATACCCCGATAGAGCCTGTTTGTAGAAGTACTGGTGGACAGCCAGACGGGCGCAGCTTGTCACGCTCATGATGAGCAGGCTCATGAACAACAACCAAGCCTCGTACAAAGAGACGGAGTGTCGTGTTCACAATGTACTGCTAGTTAGTTGCACTTTCGCGCTTGTAAATGCGCTGGCTCGTCAGGGGGGAAGTGTCAGATTAAGTTAGCGGAACAGGGCTGATTTTTTTCTCCAGCGGAGCCGGGCACGGCGGGCGCCCTGATGGAGCCCGTGTCCACTTGTTGTTTTATTCATGGTTAATTAATAAAAAGAAACGCTGTCCATTGTACTCCGTATGCAGGAACAAACTATATCAAAAGCCACGTTATTAACGGCGGATCGACTGTGCAGTTTCCCACAGCAAAAGTCTGGCCTTGGTCAACCGTAGATCATGACCTGGCCGCAAGAAACGTACAATTCATTAATGCCATAGTCAGCTGGCCCTCAAAAGCCTCGGCTAGATGCCCTCTGTACGCGGAAGCCTTTTGCAGCGGTAGTGCTGCTCTTTCCAGGCTGGAGATGGGATTGTACCAAACATAAAAACGACGGGGCCCGATCGAGGACAAAACATTCGCCGAGCGCGTAAACAGCTAATGAGAAAGCAGAGTGTCAACCTACTGGTAAGCAATTGAAAAACCGGGCTCAGCGAACTAGTCCGGGCCTTTCTACAGGGGTGTTTCGAAGAGAAAAAGTTGGCGTGCTGCGTGTTTCTAATTAAACTAGTTCGTTGCTGGCTGTCACCACATCTCCACCACGACAACCTGGTTTTACATGGGTTTAGAAGTTTTGGCGTGATCTACCCCCCGGGATGGCCATGAAACTAACCCCCCTCTCCAATCTGTTTCCCTCCGTTTCCGCCTTCTACCGAGTATTCCCGCGCCAGATATCTACAACTCTTGCAGCCAGGATTGTCGGTTACTAGGCTCGTCAGTTGCTCTTCTCTCTGTACCTTTCGCAACCCGGGAAAAAAGCGGCCAAGTGGTAGTCTCTCTTTTTCTTCTTCGCCTTCTCCCAATGTTGTTCACCAAATCTCCAATCAAGCCGGCGACGAGCATCGACAGCAATGTATGGTACCACGTCACCGAAGGCCGCGTCGACAGGGCCGGCCGAAAGTTCGGATCCATGCTGCAGGTAGACAAGTCGACCGGCGGGCTCAAAGTCTTTGTGCGTTTTCTTTCTCGTTACGAACCTTGCCAAACTCGCTTCCCATTGAACTAATCTTTGCAAAACAGCCAATTACCAAACCCCCTTACTACTGGCAGTTCCAAGCCCTCAACTCCTCCGCCTCCGCCTCCCCGGCGCTCTACGTCGTGCGCAACTCCCTCGACGGCGCCGCCAAGCAGCTCTCCGCCTGCCGCAACGAGACCGAGCCCGCCGACGGCCAGACGGGCCTGTGCATGGCGCCCGCCAACGGCGCCGACGACGCGCAGGTCTGGCAGATTGACCAGTGGGGGGGCAGCGGCGACATGGCGCGCGACGGCCTGCGCTTCATCAACGCCGCCAACGGGACCGGCCTCTGGCTCGACGTCCACAGCGGCAACCCGCCGTTCATGAACAGCAGCATCGACGCGGACGGCGACAAGGGCGAGCCCTCGCAGCACTGGTACATGACGAGCGCGCAGGCCGTCAACGCAATTGAGTATTCGACCATTCAGACCATTGTACGTCAGCAGAACACTGGGAGGGAGAATGATGTAGGCTGACTCTCTTTGGAAACGTCGTAGGATCCTGCCAGTGCCGGAGCGACAGCAACGACGGCCTCAACGACAGCAGATTCAGAGGCGACAGCTTCGGCAACCAGCGGCCCGGATAGTACCAGCGGCCTGTCGACAGGCGGGCAAGCTGGAATCGGCATTGGCGTCGGCCTGGCCGTCATTGCGCTGGCTGTTGCCGCGTTGTTCCTCTGGCGTCGTCGCAAGGCACAGAACCTCGCCAGCACAAGCAGATCCCTGCCGCCGATTGGCAGCGAGAAGAAGTTCCATCAGCTACCGAGCGAGCTGCCCGACGCGGACGCGGCCGCCAGCCCCCACAGCGCGGCCTTTCACCTGCTGCAGGAACTGCCCGCCACCGCGGCGCGGTCCTCGTCGCAAATAGCCCACGAGGCGCAGACGCAACGCTACGAGCTAGACTCGACGCCTGTCGTTCCACGGTAGCGAAGCTTGCCGAGTCTTTGGAGGAGGGGGTGAGATGAGAGATGCAGAAGAGGAGCAGATGTAAAAGGATGCATTTCGATGGGCTAAACAGTAGGAGTCATTACAGTTGGAAGCACACATTTGGCCGGAGTTTAGGCGCTTGGAATACTCGGAAACGTTTCACGTACACGTATACTTTAAAATTTGTCAGATACCAATTTCATTTATCAGGTTTCGATTTTTGTTGTCTGAAGCGACTACTGGTATAAAGATATATACAATAAAGCACAAATAATCAAGGCCAATCTACAACACAAGAAAACAAAAACTTCTTGGCAAAAACAGAAAGCAGCCGAATAAGTAACTACGCCAAAATAATTATATCGTGGTCTATGTTCATAGCAGTGTCCCATAAGACTGAGTTTTGCCAGCGATCCCTCCTTTTTCGATTCTGTTTTCAAACAATCCCTTCATCTGGGTGAAGACACGCTGCCACTCAACAATGCATGTGTCAGCACACGCTCACCTCGCCTCGCCTCGTCGAGCGTCCATATCGCTGGCAAGATTCATGTGCATGATTGCATCGGCCGTCCACCCTGCTTCCTCGTCTTCGTATTGGTCTGTATGCCCCTTGAACAAATCCATGCTCTCACGGCCATCAACTCCGGGCAGTCGTATCTGCGGAGCACCCTGGCTCTCGTCACGGCGCACAGCTGGTGTGGAATCAAGCTCCGAGATAAAGGTTGCATCCTCGTTGCTCGTAAACCCGTAGTCACTAACACCAGTATTTGACCTATCGGCTTGCTGAAAGTCATCGGGTGCGGCCATTGCCCCTCTGGGAGGATAGCCTGTCGGAGTTGTCTGATCATCCGGAATTATGCTATGTCTCGGAGGCGGCATGGTGGACATTGTATTGTATCGGCCATCATACTCCTCGTGCTCAGGAATTCGAGGGGCTGTCTCGACATTGCGGAGGCTCGATGCCCCAGCTGCCAATATTGCGGAGCTGCGCACGCTTCCGGTCGAATTTCTGCTTTCATCGGGAACCGCGCCATCACCCATGGCGGCCAGATCAACGTCCCGGATGGCGAACTGGGCCATGGTCCGTAGTTTGCGGGTTACCCACCCAGCAAGAATCTTGCCACGCTGCTTCTCACCGAGTCGCGACCGCGGGAAGTCGCCCTTGCTAACAAAAGCGACAATATCGACAATAATCTGATGCTCGCTGAGGATCGCATTGACAATAACAGGCACAATGGAAGCCAAGTAAGCCTTCCGATTGACTTCGACGAGGACAACATTAAGACCTCCAGCTTGGAAAACAGCACTTCGGAAATTAGCATCGCTCAATAGATAGACTCGAGCACAACTTACCAGCCATTGGGTATAATATTGCGATGGCACTTTTCTACCGAAGACTCGATATCCATGGGGAAGTGACTGAGCCCATTGATTTCGAACGTCTCACCTATTCCACCCAAGACAAAAAGCACCTGCATATCAACTAGTGCGCCACCGGGCCCAATAGGTCTGCTGACATTGTGCAGAAAGCCCAAATCGCCAGTGCGCACGTATTGTACAGCAGGGTCACCGTCGATTGTGCGACCAGCAAATCGTTCCGCGTCGAAGATATCTTTAGAACCGTAGAACGATTTGACGCACGCCTCCGAGTCGACCCAAATCTCGCCGTATTCACCATCTAAGCAGTGTGCTCTTAGCTCGGGGTTGACAATGGCAATCTGAGTCGAGACTGGCACCATTCCAGAGTCTTGAACCACGAGAGCCTTCGGATCTGATTCGGGATCAACAGGCATGATGAGTCCTCTTCGGAGAGCTTTTGTATCTAGGCAAAGCTCAATCGGTTCAATACACATATATGATCGAGATGCAATCATTGGGTTGAGGACATGAGAGTATACCGTATTGATGGCTGTGTGGTCCAGGCCAGCCTGGGCGAAGTGCAGGCGGACCTTTCGGAAGATGTCAACACGAGGACGACTGTCAGATGAGATCATCATGTTCTTCAGTTCGTGCAAAGTAAATGCCTTGGCTTGCATCGTGGCCATGGCGTGGTCGAGCATTTGCGCAGTGGCGTAGGTATCTTTTATCTTATACCTGGCTAAAGTGACAAACAGCGACATTGGATTCTGTGCGAACTCAACGGGGGATAGCAGATATGTCGGTGTACCGATATAGATACCCATCAAGCATGAGTGAAGGAAGCCAAGGCCAGTCGTGCTGCGGACACAACCAAGTACCGGTCTGGTACTCGTCATCTGGCAAGTCTCTTTCTGGACCTTGCACATGCCCATTATTGTGTCGTGACCAAGCTGGACAGCAATCCTGCGCTGATCCGGGGTCCAGTATGTCCAAATAATGACAGGATGACCAGGTCGGATCCAGGCAGGATCGATAGTCAGACCCAGATCTCGGAGACCATTGTTCTGTTTTGGCGGTTTCGATGTGTTGTAGTGACTTGGGATCGAAATCTTGAGGATCTGCGCCGACTGCTTAATGTGACTGGAGACTGGCTTGAGTTTAATGAGATGATCGACATCATTGTTGACTAGAACAGCCTTGACTCGGTAATCGGCAACAATGTGGAGGAAAGCGGGGACATCCTCGTTCAAGCGGTTTTGGTCAAGAGGAGCCATGGGGATAATGATGGCGCCAAGGCTGATGCACGCGTGTACTGCAAATACAAACTCCTCAGAGTGAGTGTACATGAGGATTAGGTGATCTCCCGGCTGAACCTTGGCTTTGTTTTTCAGATACATGGCCACAGCAGCAACTTTAGAGTCAAACTTGCGCCAAGTAATGCCCTTGCCTTCACGGCCTCTTCCGTCGATGGTGCAGTATGCTAGCTCCTCCGGCTGGCGAGCGACACGCCACTGAATGAGATCTGTGATGCAGGCAAAATTATTCAACGGCGTAGACGTTCTATCATCCATCACGACTTCGCGTCGATCAATGCCAGAATACTGCTTCTCAGAAGTCCTGAGCACATTCTCACGGGACACTGAGGATATTTCGGACCAAATGCCACCGATTGGGTCGACGCCGATTGGGAGGTTGAGAACAGCATGTTCCACGCCGAATTTGATGTGTACGCAGGGGAGGTTACCAAGATCAAACTCGCGACGACACAGCATGTTGCCAATTTCGCGTCTGCCATTCTTCATTACTCGAGGCAATGAGTTGGGTGCTGTGATCATGACGCAGTATAATCGGAGATGGTGCTCCTGCATCAGCACCTCCATGCAGCGTTCGGCAAGCGAGTCCAGGAGAGCCATGTCCGGCTGCCGGGGAGGGCCACCCGAGGTAAGGGGCGCCGTCGATGCCGCAGCAGTTTCCAGAACCACCACAGGCAAGTGCTCGTCGTTGACAAAGACGTCAAAAGCAGAGCAGTCGTATGTTTTGGGGACATTCTTAACAATACTGACAACCATATGCTGTACAAAAAAGTAGCGATACTCAGCCAGCTCAGTTCCATGCTCTACCCATTCAACCTTTTGTCGAATACGGTCTTCGTACAGGCCGAGGATGAAGATTTTACCTTCGATGACAGTCCCTAGAAGACCAGTGCGAAGGAATTCGGGATCCACAGCGGTAGGCGTGGCCTCACCTGGGTCGAACTTGTAAGGTCGGGCATGGAAGATGATCTCAGTGTTCTTGGGCTGAGCCCAAAAGCCGCCAGACAATGAAGGCGAGTCCACCCAAATTTCGCCGACCGAGTGTGGAGATGCAAGTAAGCCGGTTTCAGGGTCAACGATAGACAAGGTGGCATCTGGAATAGGAAACCCAAACGCTCCGACGCGAACCATACCCGGGTCGTTGGAGCCTTTCTTCCGAGCTTCTGCTCCATAAGCAATCACAACCACTTCGTTTGTCTTGAGTGCTTCGCGGTCGAGAAGCACTTCATTCATCTCCGTCTGAGAATCTTGTGGATCTTTGGTCGTGGTGGTCCCTCCGCCAAGCAAACTGCCAAATCCGTTGGAAGTAGCAGGCTTGACTTCTTCTTTTTCGCTGCTAGTGTCGGAGTCCACGTCTTCTTCGGATTCTGCCGATTTCACCTTCAGTGGAACGCCCATCCGCTCCTCACCACCAAGCCAGTCTCGCAGGCTGATCACCATGCCACCATGTTCTGGGAGACATAGCATGGGTGACACGACGTCGCGCGCTCTGGGGTTGCGCAGCGGTCGCAGCCATCTATCTGCCAGAACCTCATGGAACTCGCTATCAACTGTCAGGGTGTCGATCAAGCACAGTTTGACGGTTTGGAAATTGGGCTCGGTGCCCTTTTTGTAGTTTCTTGTCGTCATAGGATCCTGTTGGTAGTTGTATGCGGCACGCTTCAGGCCTGGATAGTCGGCAACCATGACTGTTGCCCTGTATTTGGTGATTAAGTGCGCGTATAGACCAGGCACGTCGACGGCCTTATTGTCAAACCAGATTGTAGTGTGGCCGCCATACACTGTAAGCAAGACGCCAAGAATCATGCCGATTCCTTGCCGAGGATCCAGGTAGGAAAGAATTGATTCGCTGCGCGAGCGATTACCCATGAGCCGTCCGTTCTTATCTCTGAGCGACGTATTAAATGTGTCCCCCGGTGTATTTCCAGGCATATTGGCAATGACAGCACTGAGAGTAGCCATTTGGTGCATGATGGTGCGGTGGCTGAGCACGACGCCTCTGAGATCACCGGTGGGCGCTCGCGAAAACTCGATATATGCGAGATCGGGAACATTAAGTCCAGGCATCTCTTCCTTTTTCTTGGGATGATAGCTTCCAAATTCGTTCGTTTTCCACCACTCAACGCCACGGGGCCAAGTAAGCTTTTGCCCCGTGATATCCCGCTGGAAAGCCTTCAGGTTGTTATCCGTGGTCAGTGCGAGATGAGCCTGTGTTGAGGTGAGAATGTAGTTGAGACGCTGGTAGTCTTGCAAGTCATTGATGGGAACTGAGACGACGCCTGCGATGAAGCAGCCCATGAGAGCAATGGCAAAGTCGATTACTTCGGAGTCTCGGTAGACCAGAGCGACTCGGTCACCGCGATACAGTGAGCTTTTGTCGCGGATTACTTGGGCCACCTTTTCGGCTCGAGAGGCAAACTTGTCCCATGTGATGGAGGCGGTCTCCTTGCCTTTGCTGTCGAGAACCCAGAATGCCGGCGTCTTTGCGATTGTTCGCCCGCGGTGTCTTAGCACTGAAGCAAGGTTGTCGAACCTCGACATAGCCAGGTTCGGATCGTGGGGGTCCATTATGCTGAAAGGAACCTCGCGAGGCTCCAACGGCAACTGATATGCGAGCGCCTCGGGTGGCGGAAGATCGTTGGCGGTAAGCATAGGCGGGGCCATGGCAGCCGTGGGCGAGAATGCTTCGCCAGACGAATAACGATTTTGGGGACCACCATAGTCGGCCTGCTGGGGCTGGTCGTAATGTTGCTCGCCAGCAAAATCGGAGAAGTAGCCCTGAGAATCAAGCAATGTGTGGGTTCTGCTGTCTGGAGGGGGTGCCTGCGAATGAGGGTAGGAGCCCTGCTGATCGGGGTTGAAGGCATAGTCGCCAGACACCATGGTTCCGCTTCGGGATGCGCCCAGTGTGTTTCCAGGGCCCAGAACAAACAATGAGTCGCGATGCGTCGGCCCGGGCGGGCGGTTTTCTGGGATCGGCACGCCGGGGCGCAATGTCGTCGGGTTGTGATCGGGCGTCGGGGCCCAGGAGCTTGGAGAAAATCCAGGATCGTCGGACTGCTGGTGAGAGTAGGAGCTGCTGCCGGGGCGCGGTGCAGAACCACCCCCCATGGCAGCCATAGCAGCTACCCGGTGACCATCGTTGACGGGGTGCGAAGAGTTGTCGACGGAATGAATTCGGAGGCCTGACTGCGGCGGCGGGACAGGCGGAGGGCCGTACTGGGAGAGGAGCAGAGCTCGTCGCTTCTGGTAGCTAGAGAGGGGTTAGACACGACGGATGGCTCCCTTCAATCGTGAGCCGCTTGGGAAGTCTTACCCTTTCTCTGTAATATCGCCTTCCTGTAAAGCTGCATTTCAGCAAATGTCCAATTGGCATACGAGACGAGGCGAGGCATCACTTACGTCGAGCTCGTGCTCGAGATCCCGAAGCTTGGCATCCAACTCGGGGTTATAGTCCGCCATCGTGCGCGTAAAAAGCTGTGCGATGGACAGCGGCAATCGCACAGCGCTTTGTGTTGAAGGTTGGCTTTCAGACGGCAGCCATGGGAGAGCCAAGCCAAGCGCAGTAACCAAGGCTGCAAGGTCTCGTGACGTAAGGATCGAGAAGGAGTGCCGCAGTACCAGGGCCAGTAGGACAGAACGAGACCGCGGGCCACCTACCTTTGACCCTTGGCCTCAGTACCGAGTAACTACCTAACGTTATAGGCGGCTCCAGTGTGCTGATGCCGCTGGCCGGCCGGCCCTGAACGCCCACCAAGCGATGCAAATACGGGCTCAATGCCGCTAACAGTTAGCGCTGTGGCTGCTCCTCGGCGGCGGCGGCGGAGAGGCGGGGCAACGCTGTAAGAAAAAAAGACTGTTTGGCTGTGGCTGTCTCTCCCGGGGCTCTGCTGGGTCCTGTCGTGCCCAGTCGGCGCCTACCGGACGTCGGAGTGGCCAGGTACGTACCTCGGAGCTGACAGCTTGTACCGCACAGTGCACAAGGCAGGCCGCAGCCGGCCAAAAGTGAAAATAATGATACTCTGGAAAAGCGATTTGTACTCAAGAGCAATGCAAGACGGTTCCGAGCACACGCCAAATATTCTGTCTGGAGGAGGCTTCTGTCCCTGGCAGCTACATCTATACCCTACAGCTTGCTACTCCGCAATCTCGAGTTGCCTCGTATCATGAGCGACCATAGCACGCCGCCAAGCCCTTCCAGTGCTCCCAGTGCTCCCAAGCCCGGATACAATAATGCGCCAGGTGATGCATTACCTCTTCATCTCGCGGATGAGGACAGGCGGCCACGCCAAAAGCGTTGGACAACCAGATCCAGGACTGGGTGCTTGACTTGTCGGTACGGTGCCCCATCAGCACGCACTTTCCGTGGATGATGCCTAATTTCTCAGCAGTGCACGGCGCGTTAAATGCGATGAGTTGCAGCCAGTTTGTTTGCAATGTCGAATAGCCAACCGCTCATGCGTTACCGCCGCGACCCCTACATCCTTGGTTCCGGCGACTCAGCAGCACCTCCGACCAGAGGCTTGGGGGACGATAGATGTCAGCTTGCATCAGTATTTCGTCGCAAAAATAGCCAATATTGCCTCCGACGAATTCAACGGCGATTTCTGGCAGCGCTCTGTTCTCCAAGTTAGAACAGCTCTGCCGGCAGTTCGCCATGCCAGTAACGCTGTGGCTTGCTTGAAATGGACGCGGAACGCCAGAGCCAACCTGAGCCACATGTTTAGGCAGACGCTGGAAACGGAGAGCGGGCGACAGTATGCAGCATCCATGAAATGCATCGTCGATATCATACAATCACCCTCGCCCTCGCCAGAAGAAAAGACAACGGTCCTGCTGGCGAGCGTCTTCTATTATAGATACTCCCTCGATTGGGAGAACATCCTGGCTATTGTAGCCAAAAGTTGCGTGCTCATTCGACACTGGAAATTTTGGGAGTGTCTGGATTCAGGACCTATATCGACTCTCGCCTCGCAAGTGCTATACTATTTTGTCAAGTCCGAAAGGGCTTCTCAGGAATTTTTATGCGAGACTCCTTCAAATCCCACCGGCAATTCCTAGCTTGAGGCGATTCTCTGGCTGCAAAAGAGGCCTCTTGCATCCACAATTCATGCATCCGTGGAGATCGAAATGCTGTGGACTAGTGTAAGAAGTATCATGGAGAATCTTCCTTTTCAGCCATCGAGCAGCGAAATAACTGCCGCGTCTACTAATCGCAGAGCGCTCCATGCATGCCTCAAGGTTTGGGAGAAGAGGTTTTATGCGTTGGTGACGTCTCTGTCAACAGATTACCACATACAGATCGCTGTTCTGGACGTGAGGCATGCGTTGGCCAGCCTCTTGTTTAAAATCAATTTGGAAGAGTTTGGTGCTCTCTGGAGCGAGACTTGCTGGGACCGCCTTGAACATGACTTTGCCATCGTGTTGGGTCTTATCGAATCAGTGCTCACCAAGGCCACCGATCCTGCGAGCCAGGCCTATCGCGACATAAGCTATACGCCATTTCTCTACAAGTCGCTCACTTTCATTGCCAGATTCTGTCGCAGCTCGGCTGTGCGGCACAAAGCAGCCGGGATCGTGCGTGTGGCCATACCCTCTGCGTTGGCGAGGTCGTTTGTGACTTCAGCTATGCCACTCCAGGTCGATAACAGCCCGAGAGTCAGGCCGCTTCCCGTTGACCACATCATCACGCTGGAGGAGAGTGCATGGGCATGCGAAGATGCGGAATCCGAATGCAGTCCAATCAAGAAATGCATACGCAACGAATATGTTTGCAACATGCATCGTGTGGCGCAGGTGTACCTGCGCCGCGCGATATACCAAGAATTCAGCTTCTTCACCGTGGCCGACGTTTTGCAAGGGAAGCCGGGACGCAAGGTGGCAATGCCAGTGACGTTGATTTTCTAGGCGTGTTTCATTTTTTTCGACGCTACTGTCTCATCCTCACAAGCTTGACGAACGGCGTAGATAGTGCTACAGTCCGTTTAGTGCTGAAATGTGCATTGTCATGTACTGTACATGATCATGTCTGGAAATTAATCAAATAAAAAGTAGCATAGTCGCATTGGAAATCCAATAGAAAATTATGCCCGGGACAAACAAGATTCAAGCCGTGTCGAGCTCTGCTCCCCACCGCCCACTGCCGGAACTAGCTGCGCCGAGCCGCCGACAGCCCAAATCTACTAAAAGGCCCACCGCGAATCTCCAAAAACCTTTTCCTTTCCTTCTTTTAACATCAACGCTGCAGCTTCCATCACCCCCAGTGAGGGCGCGTTATACTTACTAACCATCAGCATCGCCGGGCATTCGTAGCTTTGCCATGCCATAGCTGGGCCTGTCGGTAAGCCTACCTCTCCATCTTGCAGGCTTTCCTTTTCTCTCTCAACATGATGAGTTACCCATAACACAGACCTGTTCCGAAATATAATGTAGAAGAACATGCACTCTCTCCTGACTTGATTTTATCCCACACATTTTCTCGCATTCTTTTGCTCGAGTTTCTCTTCTAACAGAGTTATAGTAGTTTTATCTGTACCTCGCTATCGACGACTGCCTCTGACGATCTCTACATAACCAAAATCAGATCATGAATGAATAAAATGCAACATGATCAATTACTTTCTATTTTACTTGGCCTCTCGCACGACTTTGTTCTCACGTGATCACTCCTGCCGCCATCAACTCTAGTACAATATCAACGAGGGGATGTGCAGTTTGATACTGGTTGGCCATGCCGTCAAACGATTCGCTCACGATACTCCTTATCGTTGCCGGAGCGAGCCGCAAAAGGGCAGGCGTTCTAACGTGCTTGCTGATCAGCATGACTGAGTACAGGCAGCCGTCCGCATAGCAGCTTTCTTGTACTCGGCTGGTGTCTTGGTCCGAGGTACGGGCATGCAAGGGTCGTGCCGTAGTTGATGAACTCACTCCACGGCGGCGCGTGGTCGCGCATACGGTTCCATTACTCTGGGATCACTAGCTTCTGCTCTCAGTAGGAGAATCGTAGAACCGTAGCAGGTGAATCGGACTACGCCGACGCCGTATTGGTGTCGATCAAGCCAACATGAACTATTTCTTCTATCGCTGCCAGGTGACTGTTGATGTACACTAGGTGCATTGTGGCAGTGTCCATGAAAATGTGCTTCTGCATTGCCATCAGCATCGCCGCATACCACCGAAGTCCATTTACATCCTTGTTTATAATGCAAGTGGCGGGAAGTTTCCCATTCTTTCTGCGAGAATCACAAAAAGCATGTCTCAGATGGCTCGATCGTACCCGAATATGGGGTATCACGGGCCGGAGTGGCTGCCTATTCGTGAGAAACCGAGAAGTCATATACTTGTCCTCTGACCGTAATTGAAAGCTAAAGCGTCTTATTTTTTTTCTGTCTTTCTTTACCAGTCTATTGGAAACAGAAGCGCAAGCTCAACTAAGCGCAAGCTAAACTCTGTTTCCTTCTCACACAAGTGATTCAGAGTCATCGGGCTGGGATGGATCTGAAGCTGGGATCCCTAGCACAGCCCCAAACCAAACCCGGCTGAGATGGGACCATCACGAATGGACACCAGCATGGCGTTGAAGCAGTCAGCCTTACCGTCTACTCGGACTACTATTGACACAGCCTGAATGTTTTTTGTATATGGAAAAAAGCCATATTCGTACTGATGGGCTTCCATTGCCAGGATGCTCTTGTCCGCCTTGCCCACGCGCAGCGCCACTCGTCCGTGTGTGTCATTTAACCATTCATTAAAGCCACTGCGCTTGTCCATATACAGCAAATTAATATAGTTCCTTGGCCCATGTCAAAATCCGTGGCATTTCTGGAGTCATAAGGCGTCTGCGGCTTTCCGCTGTCGGTCGTCGCTACTTTGACTCACACCGCTGCGGCTGGCGTTCTCGCCAGGCTCCCGCTTGTATATATAGGTAGCTAAGGGGTCCTCTTCTCGAGAAACTTGAAATCGGATCAAGTGCAATTAAATCGCAGATCTGATTCATCGTCATGGAGTGCGTGCGCAAGATTTGTTTCGACCCGCTCCTAACCACCAAGGAGCAGATACGACAGAGACTGAGCAGCCTTCCTACAGGGACCGCCCATCCCTTCAGCCCGCAGCGAATACTGCTGTGCAAAGTTGGCGATGAGATTCAGGAGATTGACATTTCCACGTACCCCGAAGACTTTTTCTACAATGCTGTGGACCTCGGCGAGATGGGGGAGATTCTCCTTCGTCGCATGGCCAAGTTCCAGAACCACTTGAGTGAGTCTCATCACCTCTACGGGATATGGCCGACTAGGGCATGCGTGGCTCTGTAATTAATTGCTAACTGTTGCGTATATAGGTGTCTTTAACGACTTTCAAATAATGCAGGCCCCGGCGTCAACGTTCAAGGTCCCCATTTCGTCGGGCAACATCACGATTCTGGCAGTTTCGACGCTGGAACCTACCTACTGGGACTTTTGCTTCGCTGATGCACAGTGTAATACTTGCTGCTGGATTGCACGGAATACATTTACGGGCATCGGCCATAGCGGCGACATTATTCAGGACCGCGATTTGCTCGACTACGTCAAAATAGACGAGGCAACACTTACCGACAAGGAAATTGGCATATTCATATCTGGCTACAGAACAACGGCGATTACCAGGTTCCTCGGGACCTACCCAGCTCTACTAGTGGCTGATCATGTTGAAAAGGTAAGAAATATGCCCCTCCTTCATATTCTGGTCACGATCTAACTATTCCCAGACACTATTCATCATCCCCGTCCCGCTGGACGCCGCTACCATTGGAGACGCCACCATCTGCTGTCCAGTCGTCTTCAAGCGCGATGGAGATTCCATTGTCTTCTCAATTCTGCCCAAAGCGACCACAGACACTGGAATGTTCTGCAACAGCTCCAGTCTTTCTAGTCCGGCGTTCAAAGAAGCTATTTCAAGAGCAGACTTTTCTTTAACGACCGCCCTCCCAGCCCCTGCCCAAGGTTCGTCGCATATTCACAAAACAAATCTAGCAAATTATTAACAAATCGTGTCTAGTTCTAGAAGTCCCAGAGTCGGGAATCTGTCAGGATTCAAAAACTACAGACACAGTTGCATCCCGGGAGAACGCCGTCTTCATGACCAATGCCACGACCATCCCTTCACAGCTCAGCATGCACGACTCTCAAGTGATCAAATTTAGCACCGGGTTAGAATTTACGACTGCCGACTCTACTGCTTTCCTTTCAAGCAAGAGTACCTCTACAGTATTGCCTTGCATTTGGGGAACCGAATTTAAAGGACCCATGCTACTGGCTACTGGTACTTGTCCGTCGAATGTGCCGTTCTCGAGCGCGGAGGCGCTGCTGGAATACTACGGGCAGCTCAAGTCTGTCGTTTTCCTGTTGAATGATGGGATGACTGACAATGCCCGCAACCTGTCTCCGGCGCTCAGAATGAATGCGGTATTCATAGTGCAGCCGCAATCGGCAGCGCAGTCCGGAAAGCACGAGGATGTTGTCGAATATCTTGATTCAGTCAACATCAATGGGGTGACAGCGCTTGCTGGACCTCAATCCCTAGTTTTGGTTCAACTGGCCGACAGATTTTACTTTTACAGGGGCATTGCAAATCGCACGCATCTGAATACGTCGTTGCTCGAGTTTGGATCCGACGTCACGACCGCTGTTCAGTCTGCGGGCCTCCCAGCATTGCTTGAACCCACAGCAGAGCGCATTTGCAATCTTGAAGACGGCTCCAACACAATTTTCTTGCCTATCTCGAAAAAATTTGTTCGACCCGAAGAGCTTGTCCAATTGTTCTCCACGATGCCAGTTGTTGAGGTTCGGGGCATGGAAGAGGATATTTCAGCAGCCGTCCCACAGCTGCAGATGCTTCTGAACGAGAAGGATCTTCTTAAGCTATCCCATGCTCTGGTGGAGATATTGGTCAAAAAGACTGCAGAGGCCACATCGCCTACCAGAACTGCTTACATGGACTTTTTGACAACAAACTGGGACAAAAATGATTCCGCTGCGCTCAAGCAGAAGGCCTTTCTGCGAGGAGAGCTCAAGAAAGTGAGCAAGCAAACACAAGTCGCTCTCGAGCCTGTAATTTCCAAGCTTTCCGCAATGATTTCATTGAGAACGACATCGAAGAGAACGCATGACTTGAAGAGACTGCAACGACAGAGCAAGATCAAGGACAACGTTCAAGCAGCAAAAGATATGACTTTCGAAAAGCTGGCCGAGTACCTGGAAGAGTACGCCTCCGATATGGGTGTCATGGTGCTCAATATTGAGACGGGACCGTTTGCGCAGCTTTTGGGTAGCTTGACAGGCAAGCCGATTGACGCTGGTTCTTGTTGCGCTCTCGACTCGCGCATCCTTTATCTTGAAGGGTTGGATGCTGGCATCATTATGGAGCAATCACAAAGTTCTCACGACGGACCGCTACGAAACCAATCTGGCCCTATGGTCCCCATCATGTCAATGCCATACCTTAATCAGGGAGCAGGGTCCGGTTCCATGCTGGCATGGGTGTGCTGGGACGAGTTTGTTGATCTGGAAACTCCCTTTGGCACTCGGTGGATGGAGAAGTGCAACGAAGCCCACATTTCTGCACTGCGTATTATCATGCGCGCAACATTGAGCAGTGCCGTGATATCGCGCGAGTACAACATCAACGCAGGCGCTCCCGAGACTGGACAGCTCATGGGCGCGCTGCTGATGGCGTCCATGTCAAAGCTGGCACAGACGAGACAGTCTGCTCCAGTAGAGATGATCAAGGCGGAAGACACTGTAACAAAGTTGATGCGAGGGCTGTTCGGCAATCTGCTGACAATCGCTGGCTCCGGTGTGCGGCCGCTCAGCATGTCATGGCAGCTCTTTGGTCTGGAACCCCAACTTGACATCCCCGACAGCGACCAGGGATGGCTGTGGTACCAGAACATTGTCGCGCTCTACCCTTACACCGGCTGGCCTTTGGCACAATTTCGCCGGAATTTGCAAAATCTTCTCGACAAGGTCATCGTGCGCGTGGTAACAAAAGGAGAAGATGTTTCGAGAGCGAAGGAGAACCGTGTCGCCGCCATGGCCCGATTCTGCCGACTCAGGAACATACAGTTGGACCACTGTCGCACGATCATCACAGTGCTTATGCGGATGCTTACCGAGGATGTAGACAGGGCGGCATGTGCGTCACGACTGCTGGCGCACTTGCCCGCAACATTGGAGAGACAGACTGAAACGTACACGCGGCTGCTCGGGTACCTTCGACATTTATCCAGCGGCGGTGAGCGACGTCGCGCTGATGACGCGGCCGCTGCCAACGTCTACACGCGTCGTTCCGCTGCGTTTAGCACACTGAAGGCCCAGGTGGCTGAGGCATGCAAGGGCACGGACTGGGGAGTGATCAAGGAGAGCTGCAAAGCGCTCAAGGAACTGCAAAAGTCCATCGCGGAGCAATGGGATATCCAGCCTTCAACACTCAAAGTGCAGGGCATGAGCGTTTACGACAAGCTGATTGCCGCCAAGATCCCGACGCCGGACGTGGAGCAGCAGCGGCTAACTCTTCACATGTTGACGAGACAGGTCTTTGGCGATGCAGAAATGTCGCGTGTTCCTTGGCAGGTTGGCAAAGCTGGTGAATTTGGCGGCGAAATTGAGCCTCTCGACGAAGCATTCGTGGAGGAAATGCTGACAGGAGAGGTAACGGCGCCTAATGAAGCCGTGACCAAGATTTCACAAACTTTGGAATTGAAGCCTGCTGAGGAAATCAAGGAGGACGCCTTGGACAAGTACAAATCTTCCCTCACGCCGGCATTTGTGCAATCTATGGAAAGGCAATTGACTCCCGAAGACGCCTGCACCTTGATGCATGTTCCCGTGGAGACCATGCAGGTGTTTGCCAAGGCGCTGAATCCCGATTTCGCGTGGGAGGATTTAGGCTGCAGATTCAGAGTGGTTATAATGGGGTTGCTGGCGAATCGATCAGCTCGTATTGAAAGCCGTCCGGTGAGGAAGTTGTTCAATTTGGCTTGCGAATAAACGGGCTGGATAATTGTTCCACAAAGTAGTTAGATTAATAAGAAGCTACCGATCTATAATATACGATTGTTTTCTATGCAATCGCGTCAAATTTGCCGTATCAGTGTACCCGGTCTTTACTCTTCGGACTACCTTCTGTCAGTAATAATGGTGGATAAGAGGAGGTAGAGGTAGACAGGTGCTCAACTAAAACTACCCGGACAACGGATGTGAGCAGCGGATCAAGGTGATACATTAGGACACCTTTTGCGAAACGGTATTTATCCGTCTTCGCGTTTTCGATTTTTCGACCTCTACCGAAGCAGCCTCCGCCAATACAGCAGGCAGAAGTTACAGCCACAAATGCACCTACAAACGGTAACACGTCACCGTGTCCACCTCTACTATGGGCTGCTGGACATAATGAGACGGGAAAGCTTAGGCCGGCTACGAGTGAAGATGGCGGGGTGCCAGCGCCGTGCATGAGCCGGTCCCCGGCTTGCATCAGCTGGTCCTGCCTCCGCCCGTTGACGGCCGGAGGTTGTGGTGAGACAAATGGACGGTGTCTGGCGGCCAGAAACAATTAAGGGACAGGGGACTTCACTTCGCATGGGTATTAATACGTGGCACACTGGGCGGCCAGTACAGACGCAACGTTTGAGGCGATGGCAGCTAGGAGAGCTGCTGACAAATCCGCTGCAGCTGTAGGCGTCGTGTATGTGCAAAACGTAAAGGATTGCCTGCTGCCTGCTAATAAGCAGACTGAAAAGAGGAAGCCGTTGGGGAACTACTCAGTAGGGAGTTAGGTGGGTAAGGGTGCTTCCAAGAATTAGGGATACTAGATACCACGTAATCTACGCACAAAGGATAACTAGGCGACGAAAAGTGGTCCACCTTGGCCGCCTGAAGTGACGCCTCCCCGCCGCAAGTATTAGGCTTCGTGTCAGCTGAAAGCAACAACTTGCCTCATCGACTCGAGTGGTGTGCCAGTTTTCTCACCGCACCCGATACGCAGTTTCCTCCCCGCAAATTGAAAAGGCAAAAATAAAATAAAAATAAAAAATTGAAAAACATTTTGTTTTTCAAGATGCTCCACCTGCGCTGTCGGCTCGCCGTTGGGCTCTTGGCCTGTGTCGCGCTTCTCCTTACCGCTCGTTTTCTCATGGGAGCCCCCAAAGAGAAATACGGCACTGTCATCGCCATCGTAATTGCTTCGCGACCTCGACCACGCAGTGGAGCCCCGCAGACTAATGGTTTATAGGACTTGGGGACGGCTTACTCTCGTGTCGCCGTGATGAAAAATGGCAAGATGGAAATACTCGCCAATCATCAGGGCAACCTCGTTACTCCTTCCTATGTCGCGTTCACCAAAGAGGGGCGTCTGGTTGGCGACCCAGCCAAGAACCAAGCCGCCGCAAACCCATTCAATACCGTCTTTGGTGTCAAGTAATGCCACTTCATTTCTCCGTCAGAAAAACCGGAGGGCCTGTCGTTAACCTGACCTTAGGCGTCTCATCGGTCGCAAGTTCGACCAGGCAGACGTGCAGGCCGACATCGAGCGCTTCCCGTTTACAATTGTCTCCAAGAATAATAATCCTGTAATTCAGGTCGAGACCGACAAAGGAAAGAAACAATTTACCCCTGAGGAGATCTTGGGTATGATTCTTATGGGGATGAAGGAGATTGCTGAAGGTCACCTCGGCAGCAAGGTCACCCACGCTGTGATTACAGTTCCGGCCAACTTCAATGTGAGTTCAATTTTATGTGAGCTTAAATAGACTGAATCTGTCACTAATACCTCTATAGGATAGCCAGCGGCAGGCTACCAAGAAAGCTGGTACAATTGCCGGTCTAACCATACTCCGAATGATCGACGAGCCTATCGCTGCTGGCATGGCTTATAACCTAGACATGGACGTAATGGACGACGAACGTTATATTATTGTCTATGATCTCGGTAATAGCTTTGATCTCTCGTTACTATCTATTGACGGTGGATTTGTTGAAGTTCTTGCTACCACTAGTGATCCTCACTTAGGTGGCGAAGAATTCGACCAGCGCATGATCGACTTCTTTATTGATTCATACAACAGCGAAAACAATGTTGATATTGCGAAAGACTTTCAAGCCATTGGAAGACTAAAGCGTGAGGTCGAGAGAGCCAAGTACATCCTTTCTTCTCAGACAAGCACTCATATTGAGATTGAGTCCTTCTTTGAGGGAAAGGATTTCTCCAAAAATTTGACCCGTGCTAAGCTTGAAGAGCTCAATATGGATCTTTTCAAACAAACTATTACCTGCATAGATCAAGTTCTCAGGGAAGCTAATATGAAGAAGTCTAACGTTCATGACGTTATGGTTATTGGGGGCGCCTCCCATATTCCCAGAGTCCAGTCTCTTATCGAAGACTTTTTTGACGGTAATAAAGTCAAAGACCTTGATCGCGACGGCGCTATAGTGATTGGAGCTGGCGAGCAAGCGGGAATCATGTCCGATGGGCACTGGACCGTGCACCCTGTACTTACTGACTCTAGCCCTTTGACTCTGGGCATTGAAACCGCTGGCGGTACAATGTTCACATTGATTCCCCGCCACAGCCCTGTGCCTACTCGCAAGAGCCGTATCTTCTCAACTACTGCCGATAACCAAAGGGCGGTAGTAATCAAGGTCTTTGAAGGCGAGCGTTCTATGACAAGAGGAAACACGTTGCTCGGCACATTCGAGCTCGCCGGTATTCCTTTAGCTTCACGCGGTATTCCAGAGATTGAGGTCTCTTTTGAACTCACCCGAGCCAATACTCTTCAAGTCTTTGCCGTCGAAAAGGGCACTGGGAAACAGAAAGCTATCACCATTCTCAGAAAGGGTCGTCTCCCCGAAGAGGAAATTAATCGGATACTTATTGAGGCGGCGAGTTACGCAGATGAAGATAAAGCCAGTCGTGAAAGAATTGATTGCGATAATCTTGGGGATTTTTCTTCAAGTCTGAAGAGCTTGGACGGCAAGGGGGATGGCAACTTTCACGACGAGCTGTAGCTGTGTAAGCTACCATGACATAAGTCAGATGACAGTAATCTAGCCACTTTACCTTAATGTCGCTGTTAGACTTAGTGCTGATAGCTCTTCTTTATGCCTGTCCGTCAATGCGCGTATTTTGCACAAACTTCGTTGGGACACGATACCTCTGGCAAAAAAAAAATTGATATTTTGGACCCTACGCATCAAGGCAAGGGAATTTACGAGCTCCTTGCCAATGTAGCCACTAGCATACCCAGTTGGGTTTCATTATGTAAAAAGTCAAAGCCATTAAACTGAAGCGTCTTTTAAATACTATTATCCGAAAGGGCCCTCAAAAGTTAGAGTGCTATGTGTGTGCCAACAATTTTGACGCCGCGAACATGAAGAACAACGCTAGCGTGAACTGACGATAGTTACTGCCAGGATGTGCTTCGATCGCAGGTATTGCCCTTGTAGATGTAGTGAGATCTCTGCCGACTAAGTCTGCTGGAAAGCAGAGCTGCGCAAGTGTTGACCTGTGGGCAGTTACCCGTCGTCGAGTTTGACTGGCTTACCTGCCCACATCCGAGATGTAGTACGTCCGAGCACATGGCTGTACAACGACGAGAAACTATCTAGATGAACCTTGGAGAGAGTTTTCTCTTCCTAGCAAGCAATTAAACCACCCTTCGGGGGTCTCGGCCATCATACCTCGCTATCCCTGCCATGCACCTGCTCAAATTTCTCTGCGCTAGTCATAACCCTTGACACTTGTTGTCTTGAGGTAATATTAAGCAAATGTGATAATGAGATGGAGATTCTTTTTTTTTTCTTAACTGATCTTATCTTAACTCCATGCTCATGTCCCTCTTAATAAGTTCTGTCTTCCGCCTACTACGTGGTGAATGTACCTTTACTAAACTGACAACCAGACCTACCTCAAAGCCACACATGACCTGTCGCTAGTATAGCGCCACGAAAATTGTTGTGTTGATCTCTCTTATAACACACATGTTGTCCCAGTAACGCCTATTCCACATTTAGAGTAGAAGATCATAGCTGACAGCATTAAACGCCGACACAAGCGTACGCGTCTGCCCAGAGACCCTCGCACCGCGCCCCAATTTGCGCGTTCCAAGTGGAAAAGTCCTGCTGAGATATGTGGTGGTATGATGTGATTTGATCGCAAGTATTGCCCTTATAGATGTAGTGAAATTGTTTGCAGTAGGTCACCATGCCTGGCTGCGTAGGTTGCGGCGTCTGGATGCCATTGGATGGAGTCGTGGACGTGGGGAGAGGTTTTTCGCCAATGACACCAACACAGGCATAGGCATCAGCTAACAAACCCGTACATTGCTGTCCGATCTGAGGATTCCATCGAGCAAACTGTTCCTGAGTAATGCCATTATAAGAGGTGATTTGGCCGCAGGTATTGCCTTTGTAGATATAATGAAATTTGTTGCAGTTATCCACCATGCCTGGCTGTGTGGGCTGCGGTGTCTGACTGCCGGTGGGTGCCGTGGACGTAGTGGTAGGTGCGGGTTCCTCGCCTATAACACCAACACAGGCGTAGGCGTCAGATAGTAAACCCGTACATTGCTGTCCAATCTGAGGATTCCATCGAGCAAACTGTTCCTGAGTAATGCCATTATAAGAGGTGATTTGGCCGCAGGTGTTGCCTTTGTAGATATAGTGAAATTTGTTGCAGTTGCGAGCCATGTCAGGCTGCGTAGGCGTAGGCGTTTGGACGCCGTTGCCAGTATTGGTGCTAGTGGTCGTGACCAGCGTAGTTGATGTTGGGGGCGTTGAAACAGGTAGTGCTGGTCCTTCGACGCAGTATGACTGATTGATAGGGAAATTGCCACAGTTGGAACCGATAGATGGATTCCAGTACAAGAACTGTTCCATGGTGCAGTCATTGGCAGCAGGAACGTTCGCGCAGGCCACTGCTTCTGACCCGCCATTATCAAAAAACCAAGTGCAGCTCTTCACTGTCTGGGGATCAACAAGGTATTTAGGCTGAAAGCCAGATGCCATCACTGACGTCGCCAACGCCAGAGCGACCCCAATATGATGAAAAGAAATCATGATTGAGCTGCGACGAGATTAAGCCGAGTGTTTGCAAATTGAATAAAGAATAAATACAAAGCTTCTATCTGCAGCTGGTGCAGATTGTTGTTCAATACAGGGACATCACATTACTATATTTATACCTAGTTCACTCTCATGCCGACTAGATAGTATATGAGCTCCTTCCTCTATTCTTGCCCGTCGACTTCCAGGCTTCATGTCGTTGTTGAGGTAAGTAGTGGGAACAAGATAGTATTACAGTACCCACGTATATTCAAATTTACGTTAATTAAGTACTACGCTATCACATGACTTTTTACCTAGTAATGCGGTCAGCACAGCCTAAAACAAGGATTATCCAGCGCTTGACCGGGCTAGGGCGAATGAAACCCGATCGAGGATGAACGTGCCACGCACCTCCTCCATAGCAGCCAATTTGGAAATCAATAGTCTACAGGATCCGACCAGGTACAGAAAATAGCTCAGCCGCCCTTTTTGGACGAGCATTACCGTCCGAGCCCAACAGAACAATGCAAAGCTACCTAGTACAATGAAAGTGATTGAAGCTCACCTCGATGTGGCAAAATCGCTTGACAGGCGCTCAGCCAATACGCCCACGCAGGGGTTGTTGTAGCCTCTTACTTTCTACGTCAATAACCAAATTTGTCCACGCCAGAAGCACGTGGTGGTACCTTATACTTCAGTTCGGCAGACGAACTCAGCCGACGGCGGCAGGGGAAAGGGAGTGAAATTGTACCGGGATGGCTTGTCGGTGATAGATTCTGCGACGAAGGACGGGCGGGCCTGGTTAGGAGTACAGTATCTGGCAATCTCCAGCTGTAAGTATAAAAGGGCACTTAATCGCCCAGCACAGTCTCGGGCAAAGAAAATCTGCTGATCGTAAAACGTTACCGCTAGCACACCGGTCGTCATGATAAAACCTGTGCTGCCAGTAACCCTTGCGCTGACGCTTGGAGCTTGCTTTACCCACGCCGAAAATCTCAAGGCCAAAATTGGCTACTCCGAGGAGGAGCTTCTTGACGGACTTGTGCCAGTGCCAATCGGTTTGCCGAACAACGATCCCCAGGCACTGCCCCTGATTAATGGCTGCCCACGAGCCTGCGCGGCTGCTGGCTCAGATGCTGCCAACTGGACGCAGCTGTACAAGGTCAGCCATTTGGAGCCTTGCAACTCGACACTTCTCTTTGAGTTCAACGTCCAGAATGATCCAAGCCCCTTTACCACCATACGTGCGTGTTATACTGGAAGTGAAGTGAAAGACGCTTCCCCTAAGACACAGCGGCGCAGCTACCAATCTTCTGGTCATGTTGAGGAGGGTGCCACGTCGGCTGCGAAGCAGCCTCTTTGCGGTGCGGCGTCAAATGTAACGTCCGAGGTCAATGTCAGCGTTGGAATCGATTCGATTGCCAGCGAGATGCGTCCTGGTGCTGCTGAAGCGGTAGCGGTACTGGCATCGCACCTGTCTTACCATGCCCCTTGCGGAAGTACCATCATATTTGCCAAGTCCGGTGAGGCCATAGTTGGGCTCTATATCGGAGCTGACCTACAAAAGTCTGCTGCAGTGGAGCTGCTTCCCAAATTATGGTACGCAGAGCTCCAATCCCTTGTCTCAGTATCCTCGCTCTGCTAACTAAGCTACGCAGTAAGTTGATACCAGGCTGAGTTGCAATGTTTCCCGGCATCAAACAGAGCCGGATCCCTGAATGTACCCCTTTGTTTGCTTCATAAAGACTACTAACTTCGGTTATTTCAGCATCGCTTCTTGAGAATGGTAGCCAAAGCGTCGAGATCTGCGACTCTGACACAGCGCTTGATTCCACAATGGGACTGTTCGTCGCTCAGAGCTCCTCAGAACTTAGAAAACCGCACGAGGCACTCCGGATTTGGTCTGCTGGAAAGTGCTTGGAGAATCAAGGGCAGAGACAGCTCGAAAATCGAATACAGCTCCAGGTTCTGAGCTCATCAGCGCTATCCTCGTCCAGAACCAATAACGCAACGTCCAGTAACTCGAAGTCGACTCTCAACAATCGTTCCGATTCCATAAAGGCCAGAGGTGAGTGCCGCACCATAACTGTGGCAGATGGCGACGGCTGCGGCTCTCTCGCATCCAAATGCGGCATAAATGGCCATGATTTCGAGGGCTACAACTCGAAAAAGCCACAGTTCTGTTCCAGCCTTGTGAAGGGACAATTAGTCTGTTGCTCAGAAGGAACTCTACCAAGCAGGCGTCCCAGCCCTGGGTCTGATGGGGGCTGCTATGCGCACCAAGTTGGCACTGGTGAGACTTGCGCGGGCCTAGCGGCCTCATTCGACATTACAGAAGACGAGCTTTTCAAGTGGAACAAGCACGTCTGGGGCTGGCAAGGATGTGGGAACAAACTTCAGAGGCTGCAGATCATCTGTCTCTCCGATGGCAACCCTCCAATGCCTGCCCAGCTTGACGGAGTGATGTGCGGACCCCAAAAACCTGGAACTGCCAAACCGAACGGGAAGTTCACAGGTGAGGATCTGTCAAAACTTAATCCCTGCTCCCTCAACGCATGCTGTGACAGTTGGGGATTCTGTGGAACAACGGCAGAGTTTTGCACAGTGTCACCTGCCGACACGGGCAGCCCAGGCACTCACCAGGATGGTACAAATAGTTGCATATCCAATTGCGGCATGGACATAGTTCAAAGTCCCAGTGCCCCAAAAAGCTTCTACTCCATTGGCTATTTCGAAGGATACGGCTTAACTCGTGCTTGTGATCTTGTTGACATCCGCAGCATTGACGTCACCAGATATACTCATATCCATTTTGCATTTGCGACAATTAGTGCAGACACCTACGATGTTAACATGGGACCAACTATCAACCAGTTCTATTATTTCAAAAAAGTCACAGGTGTAAAAAAGGTTTTGTCCTTCGGCGGCTGGACGTTCTCGACAGAGTAAGTTCTTCCTTGATGTCGGGAAACGAAATGCACTCGCTCATAACTTACAATAGTCCTGCAACCTATGGTATCTTCCGCACCGGTGTAACCGGTGCACACCGGGCCACAATGGCCCAGAATATTGCCAAGTTCATCATAGATAATGATCTTGACGGTGTGGACATTGACTGGGAGTATCCCTCCGCCCCTGATCTTCCTGATATCCCCCCCGGCAGCCCTTCGGAGGGGATTGACTATCTCCGGTTTCTAATGACATTGAAATCACTGCTACCGGTTGATAAGACAGTTTCCTTCGCTGCACCAGCGTCCTTTTGGTATCTTAAAGGATTTCCAATCGACAGGATCACTAAAGTCGTCGATTATGTTGTCTATATGACCTATGACTTACACGGACAGGTAAGTGCTTGTTCAAATCATAAAATAAACAGTTTTTAACGTATCATGCAGTGGGATTACAACAACAAATGGAGCACGCCTGGTTGTCCAGCGGGAAACTGCCTGCGGTCGCATGTCAATATGACGGAGACAATCAATGCTCTTTCGATGATTACCAAGGCGGGGGCGCCCTCGGATAAGATTGTCGTCGGTGTCACTAGCTACGGTCGCTCTTTCAAGATGACAACCTCTGGGTGTACCGGCGTCATGTGTACATACGAAGGGCCCAAGTCTCAGGCTGCGCAGGGCCAATGCACCCAAACCGCTGGCTACCTCGCGAAAGCAGAAATCGACGATATCATCGCAAACAATCCAAGTGCTCACACCAGTTATGACAGTGCGAGCCTCAGCGACGTTCTCGTGTACAACGATCGAGAGTGGGTTTCGTATATGAGTGACAGCAACAAGGAGAAGCGGAAGAGTCATTACAAAAGCTCGCATTTCTTGGGCATCAGTGACTGGGCAATTAGTCTGGATACCAGCCATCTCCTACCTATCAACCAGAGCATGCCGGCCACTTCCAATGACTGGCCCGATGGCCCTTCTCTTATATCCGGAGGCATTTTGGACTTGCGAGTCCACCAAACTTGTATTGATCGTAACCATCTTGACAAGATCAAGACGAGCTGGAAGGATGCCGCGGCTTTGTCAGATGCCACTATGCAATGGACTCGATGGAATAGATATCAAGACGCGATGGAAACCTACTTCGGAAAACAGACACACAGTAGCCCTTGGTTCGGACCAGACATTTGGTGGGGTAAGTCTATGAGCATAGCTTCTGAGATTCTACAGTAAAGCTGATAACACGCTAACCCTGAGCAGACAATTTCAAGAGACAGAACAACCTGCACACACGTTATTGGTTTCAAGACGACTGGAAATACGTTTACATATATTGCGACGAAAACGACCTCCCGAGGAGAGCCAAGAAAGACAGGACAAATATCTGCTTCGATGCTGACAGAGGCAAACCTGTCAGTGCATGGACCTTTAACGTGCCTAAGAACTCGTACTCCAGCGAGTTTTACATCCTTGTATGCCCGGCATTCTTAGGTGAAATTGCGTCGTCACCGTATACAGATCTCGAGGCTCTTGCGGAGGAATCGAAAAGTGATGATTTTGTCAAAAAGTATATTGATAGGTGGATGAGCGTACGCGGGGTGACAATGTTTCATGAGATTATGCACTTCAAAGGCATAACAGTCCCTTGGTGCGGCGACGAAACCGAGATCTACAATCCAGCGTCGCTGTATAGGCTCGCACGAAGGAATACCGATGAAAAGAACAGAAGACTCAACGTCAACGCACACACCTGGGTGAGTGACACACTACTAACTACTGCAAGTTGAGGGTCGCGCCAAAAGAACTGTGACTAATGTTGCTTCTTCAAACAGGCAGTATCGGCCGTCGCAATATGGATGATGAGAAGGTGGAGCGACATCTTCACCCCTCTTCCATACGTGATTCAGCACCCCCCTTCGAAGCGTGACGATGGCGACGACTCTGATGATTTGAGCGGCATCAGTGTATTACCCGACGACCAAAGAAGAGATGAAGCCAGTAAGTAGAGCATGGCGCGAGGCATACCTCTCTTGAACACCTCGCAACGGATCTAATCGCTGACGAATTTTTTTCTTAATAAAAGCCGACTTTGATGCTTCCCAGATTGATCCGACCAAATTTCGTTGGCTCAGCCACTATGGCCTAACAAGTGGAATAACATCGCCGTGAGTCTACCCAGGCACTGTATGCCAATACACGAGACCATGCTGTTTTTAACAGAGTGACACAAAGTGAATGTACGGAAGGTGACTACATGAACGAGGAGCAGTGCAAGTATTTTTGCCACGCGGGTGACGAAGGAGATTGCACCAAGAACGACGACAAGAAAGTATGGACATGCAGTGGCTGTGTTCATCCTACGCAGTGCAAAGCAGGCGACTACAAGACAACAAAAGAATGCAATGCCAATTGCTTCAAGGGCACATGTATCGACAACGAAACCCTTTGCCCGCCAGAGATAGGGGACCCTAGTTGTATGCCAACAGAAGTTGTACACTGCGACTGTCCAAGCTAAAGTTCGCAAATTGAGCCACGTCTTCCGCTATGTCTCGAGTACTAGGTAGTGTTTGGTAGCCAATCTCATAGTTAATATGACACGAAATACTGCACTAAATATTCAGGCTTTTGACGCAGATTGTTTCTTTAGCGCATTTTATTAAAGGTATAATAGCTATTATATATAAAGTTGTATTCTTATATACTTAGATATATTGGCTTAAAGCTATAAATAAGCTAATTAGTAAGTACTAGTAAGCTAAAAAGACTAGACTATAAACTAAAGGATCTATTTCTATATAAGATATAAGAAACTTAAAAGAGTAAATAAATATAGACTATTAAGTAAAGAATAAAATATAGACTTATAGTTATTATAGAGTAAGGGTTAAAATATATAGTTAGTAATATAGTATATATAGCTAGAGTAGATATAATATATAAACTTATACTATAAATATAGTATAATACTAAATAATACACTTAATATATATATATTATAGTGTCCTTATATTATAATTATAAAAGCCTAATACCTTATAGTAGGTAATAAAATTTTAACCTTTTTTCCCCTAATATAATATATTTTTAAAATACTATAATTAATTAATTATAAAGCCCTATATTTATAAGTGTTATGGACTGGCCTCACGGCTGCTGCAGGTGAGCGTCACAATAGTTATTAATTCTCTTAAAGAGAGAAGAAAGAAGAAGGAAGGGGGAGTGTCAGGGACCTCGAAGCTATATAGTGGATGCTAGGGATACTCGGCTACGATCTGGTATTGCTTGATCTTTTTGATCTCTGTGGCCGAGTGGTTTACCTAGCGCCCCGGTTCCTCACAGGGAGGCTCTCTCTCCCTCTCCCCTAATCTAGCTCGTAATCTACACTGTGGAGTAAGTACGATCTACGCCCAATGCGAGAGCTTAGTAAGCTCTCGCATTGAGCCCCTAGGGAGCGGGCAAAGCTCGAATCCTTCACAATAAGTAAGAATTACCCTTCTAAGTATTCTTCTTTAACCTATAATAACGACTTAATATTAAAGCCACCACTATAACTTATAAGATATAAAATCGACCTATATAAAGTAATTTAACTTAAAATAACTTAATTCTTAAAGATTATAATTAATTACTTAAAGACGCCCTTTATTATACTAATATTTAATATACTTCTCTTATAAAAGTACTACCTTAATATTAGAGTATATAGAGTATTCTATAAGTAGGTATATAGCTTTTTTTTAGTATTTACATTCCTAGAATTATAATAGAAACTAGTAATAAAGAAGATTTTAATTAGTTTAAACGTTTTTTCTATTAGTTATAACGTAGTTTATAAGCGAGTGGGCCACCTAAGCGAGTAGGCCACCTTCTAGGACCTTATAATAAAAAATATACTTTAATAAACTAAAATAAAATCTAGTTAATAAAACTTAATTATAATTATCTAAAGAAGTGATTTCTATTACCTTTTTATATATCCTAGAATTATAGCTAATTTTACTATAATTACTATAGCGCTAATAGTGTAGCTTAGGCTATATTAATAGACCCGGACTTTTAGACTTATTATATCTTCTTTTACCCTTCCCTTATAACTAAGCAGCTAAATTTTTACTAGCCTCTAGAGTAAGAGATCTTTTAGTCTATAAGCGTTTTTTTTTTTATATATTGGCGCTAAGAAAGTTATATATTTACTACCTCTAGCTTATTAATTTATTCTTATATTAGTACTATCTATTATATTACTTTTATTATATACTTTAATAACTAAGAGATATTTATAATAATTTTACTTAAAGAGCTACTCTAATAGATCCTTATCCTTTTTTTAATATATTCTATTTAAGATAGAGCCTTTATTAGGTTATTAGGGGTTTTTAGAAGTTAGGGAAGTTCTTAACTATTAGCGGTACTAGGAGGTAATAGAGTCTATAACTTTATATTAAGCTATAAAATAATATATTCTAGATTAAAAGGATAAATCTTAGCGCCTTAAAAACCGCTAAAGATATTTAATTTAGTTATAAAAGCTTTATATACTAAGTAAACTATAAGGAAAAATTCTTCCTTAGTAATATAAGTAACCTTAATATATATTAAATTATTAATTATATTATTATATATATATTTTAATAGCTAAAAATAGATAATATCTAATAGTTAGAGTATATATAATAAATAAGTAGGTATATATAATATAATTATATTATTTACCTTATAATATAGCTTAAAATCTATAAAGTAATAGCTTTTATACCTATTAAGGATTAATAGCTTATATTTACTAATTCTTTTAGTCTTTATATATAGATTAAAATACTTAAACTATTCTAAACACTTCTTATTTATAGTCTATCTATTTTTAGTAATAGAAATAGCTTAGTTATAAAGTAAAGGGCTATTTTTATACTAAAAGGAGAGGTAGGTTTTACTTATAATAATAATAAATAAAGGAATAATAATACTAACTATACTAATACACTCTATTATTATTACCTAAGTATAATTTCCTTATTATATTTTCTAACCTTTTTAATATCTTTCTATACTTATAATAACTATTTTAAATAATATTTAGCCTATTATAAAGCCTATCTTATTAAAGTTATAAATCTCCCCCCTTTATATACTATATTTTATAATAGTATTTCTTATAAGTTAAAACTAGTCTTAATATTATTTTAGATCTTTATATTAGACTCTTTAATAGTTAATTTAATATAATAAATATATAATAAGTTCTAGGTATTATCTAATAAAGTTTATAGACTAGTATCTCCTAACTAGAATATCGTATTTAAGCTCTAGTAGGTAGTTAGTTATAGCTTCTATATTATATAGGTAAGGCAGCTAAGATTATATATCTAGATTAAGAATATACTAAATAAGGAGATCTTTTTTTTTATTTATTAATTTTTAAGAGTATATTATTATATTAGCTTAACTTAGTTATTCTTATTAATAATATATTAGTATTATTTATAACGTGGTTGATAAGCGAGTGGCGTAGATAAGCGAGTGGCGCGTTTTGCCCCACTTATTCTCTAAAAGTAGAATAACTAGATAAATATAAGAGTAAATTAGCTATATTTATAAATAGAGCTTACTAAGCTATTAAATTACTTATATATAAAGATAAAGTATTTAATATAATTATCTAAATTTATAATAACTAATTTAATAGTTAGTAGATTTAATTCTTTTTTAAACTCTCTAAAGAATTAATAATTAATTTAGTTTATTAGCTAAGAGACTAAATTATAGTTTATAGTATATTTATAATACCTAATTAACTATAAAACTTCTAAAATAAATATAGTTAATCTTTTTAATAAGTTAAATAAAAAAGACTAAAAATTAGCTTTAAATTTTAAATTTCTTTAATAACTTATTAAAACTTTTAATTATATTTTATTTTTAATTATATATAAGTAAAAAGTTATTAATAAAAGCCTATTATAATAAATTTAAAGTTTTAATTATTTTAAATTAAAGAATATAATTTTTAAAAAGAATTATAAAAAGAATTAAACTTAGTTATTATTAATTATTATATAAGTAGAACTTATTTTATTTATAATTAATACTATTTTTCTATAAGGAGTCTAATACCTTATTATACTTTAGTAAAAAGATTAGCTATTTTAACCTTATCTTTATAGAGTTATTTTACTTTTAGAGAATAAGTGGGGCAAAACGCGCCGCTCGCTTGTCTGCGCCGCTCGCTTGTCTGCGCCGCTCGCTTATCAACCACGTTAGTATATTATAAATATAAGCCGCGCTCTAAAGTAATAGTATAAGGTCTTTTTTTAAAGCCTTAAGGGTGTTAATAATATCTTTTTTATTTAGAGTTAAAACTATTTTATCTTATTAAGTTAATAGAGTTTAAATACAGTTAATTAAAAAAAGACGCGAAGTGGCCTACTCGCTTAAGTGGCCCGCTTGCTTGTGAACTACGTTATTTATATTTTAATATAAGTTTTTAAATATATTTTAAGCTATTAATAAACTACTATTATATAACTATACCTACTAAGTAGGTTTCTATAGAATATAATAAGTCACACTTATACTCTTGATAGAATGCCCTAGGGAATTCCTCTATAACTGTCCTCTGGCTATATTAGTTTCGCGCCTAATGGTATATGTCTGTCTCGATCGATACCTGTCCGGGGGTGTAACGATGGCTTATTTACTAAGTCACAGTAGGTCTGTTTCTTAGAGAGTAAGTCAGGCTGAAGGCTACAGGGTAGCACGGTCTTAAGCAGTAGGCGATAAACGGTCGTTAAGAGTAGAACTCTCAATAGTGAAACTATTACTTAGATTGATCAATAGAGATCTAAACTATCTAGACTAGCTACGGTCCTTCCTTATATACTAGTTTACCTCTCTATTGTTTTCCTTGGATCACTGGCTCACCCGCTCCTGTGATCCCTTCATGGCTCACTGGCTCACTCGCTCCAGTGATCCAGTGAGGTCACGTGACCACAAGGCCCGATCGGGGAGCCTGCAGGCGCCATGAGGTCGTCCTCTTAGGCCGCTTCCCCGGTCGCCTTGCGTCACTTCCCATCGTTCGTAACAGCGGGATCACGATGATGTTTTCTATATACTTACTGGACTCCCTCTAGCTAGAATTCTCTCACAGGAAGAAGGAAAAAAATATATGCTATAGTATAGCTCGGGAAAATCATCAACAGCCACAGATAAAGCGCAGGAAGCGTGTTTGCGCCCGAAGGCGGATGTTTGTCGGTATTGATACCCCTCAGCGGGATCACGATGATGTTGGCTGGATTACCGCGTCTGTAACCGCGGTTCCGTCAACAACTTTTATCGCTTGGTCTTCATACGGGGACCAACGGGAGCCCTTTTGTCATCGGTGGTAGCGTGCTACCAAAATATGCGAGAAGGTCAACCTCTTGCAGCAGCCACACCGAAGTCTGGCGCCCTCCGATGTGGCCAATTGTCAAGACATCGCACCTGGCTACTGGTCAGCCACCCAGCAGCAAGGTGAGCTATAGACAAGCTGCTCAGGGTATAATCTCTGTGCCAGCAGCGCCTTCAAGGTCTGGCACCCGGCCACCTACAAACCACGAAGTTTTTGTTATTCTATTTCACTCATGGGCCTTCTTGCACACAGGATGGACAACCCAATGGTTCAGTCGAACGGACCTTGCCTTCACCCTATGCCATATATCGAGGTTTTGCAGCTCGTCTTTCCACGTTGTCATCTCTGAAAGGTGCATAGCCACCATTTTTATGCGCGTAGTCCCGTTCCGTCTCTGGTAGGTGTCACTGAGCCCTCCTCCTCATGAATCTATGGTGGTACGTCCACTTTGTCATCGGCCTAAGAAAAATAGGTAATATTTTTGCCTGCCTACATAGTGCTATAACTTGAGTGTGTGACCCCTCCACTCTAAATTGGGCAGCCACTATTGGGCACCCATCATTCACTGAAACGCGACCTCACATGACACATCACGTGACCCCGTGTTCTGCGTTTTCCACTTAAAACGCGGTCCAACGCGCTGCCGCGGCTCCCACTCTTCCCTTCTACACAGTCTGATACGCCTTTCAGCAACCACCGCTGTCTAAGATATAGTATCAAGCTGTGTGTTTAGGTTTCGCATTATTGTTCACAGAGACGTGACAATGACGAATGTACGACGATCGATGCGGCGACGTGAGGGTCCCATGAAACGTGTGTTCACGTCTCCTGGCGGGGGTGTCGAAATCCCGGCTGGTAGAGAGCAGACCTTCGTTTTGGATGGACCGCATACAAGTAACTGGGACGAGGTAACGCGTCTCAGGGGAAGTTTGACCAGTGTATGGGCTGAAGTTGACATGAAGAGGAAGAGCAAGGATACTGAAAGTGAGGCAATCGTGCGCGCCGGCCTGACCCGTCTGTCTGGTGCAGACAAGGATCTCGTGAAAGGTTCGTTCTTCAAAAAGAACATGGATGCGGAGAATGTGCTGCTGCCTGTGACTCTGGACGGGTCCAACAGGAAGCGGCTGCATGGCGCTGTAGATGGTTTGCCTGGAACAATCAGTTATTTGGGGAATGAGACTCCTGGCATTGGCCTCTTGGTGGCGAGCGCCACGCAAACTATCAGACTTGGTTGGTATGGCCCGATCAGCAGTAGAGGGGGAGTGAGATTCACTCGAAAGCGAAGTTGCAAGGCGGCTATGATTCTTACCATTCAGGCTCCGAACGACACAAGTGTGATTTTGAAGGGAGTCACAATTTCTGTGTACGGTACGGGCTAGGTATTTCGACTTTGACGGCTTTAGATGAGTGGGAGAGGGAGAGAGAGCGCGAGAGGAAATGAGTGAGAGAAAAAGAGTCGGCGCGAGGATGAGGTAGAGATAGTGAGGGAAAAAACTAAACAGGAAAAAAAACGTGAAAAAACAAAGTAACTTGCATAACGACCTAAACGATGCTAACCAATCTGTACCAGTACTGTGATCAGCCAGTTGATACGAAAGCATACAATTTTGGAACCACAGGCGAGCCTTGCTCCAGTGGGAGCGGGCGCAGTAATAGCAGCAGATAGTTATCATGGTCTGGCTTCGTCGGTTTTTACAACCTACACAGTGGTTCGGCACCACTAAAATGCACTATCACTTGAAATTGCACTGGCTGCAGCCCTGATTTGTGGTTGAGCGTGCGATCTAGCGTATGGCTGGCCAAGTCCGCAACAAAACAGACGCGCAATCAGCCTTCATTCCGCCTACCTAAACCTCCAAGCGATAATTCAACATAAATACAGAATTCGAAGAGAAACTACTGGTAGTCTTTAATGCCAGTCACATATTCCTGCTCCCATGTGCGTAGCTCGAAACAATCTGCAGGCGCATCGTCAACATCTGACCTCGATTGCGTGGTGGCGATGAGACGGTTGCCTCGTCCGGCGTTCAGCGCTGCAGCCGATCCGTCGCGTGGCTGCTCTTGTTCCTCCGCATCTTGCTCTACATAGCTCTTTCAGCTGACACATGATAGAGCTATTGGGTGTCACCTGTACAAGGATCTCGTCCTCCCTCTTCAGCTCATGTAGCGTAATGTAAGCTATGTGACACTTTTTACTATCACAAAAAATTGCCCCGTTGGCACTGCGCCGGGGAAGATTACAAAACAGGTACTGCTAGGGCACGAACGGGGGGCCGTTATGAAGGCACCGGTAACTTATTTGAGGCGCAACTCCAAGAGGTAGCAATAATTCTTCCACCTTGTCGCTATAATATGCATTATTCGGTGACTTAAGCCTTCCGCGCCAAGCTGCTCGCAGGCGCACAATTGGCCGAAGTTAGTGAATCTGCCCGTTCAAGTTAAAAAGCAGTGGAGCTCGCTAAAACCTCCTACTCCCCTTCTGTCAAAGGGATAAGCAGTGCGGATGTTTGGTTTGTTAAGGGAATAAGTAATTACGTCTAAAGAATGTCCGGAAAGCAGTTCAAATTCCATTCCACTAATAAAGCGTACTCAGTCCGCCGATAACCGACTGCCGATTGCCCGTCGTCGACCGCCCACTGGTGTATGTACTTCTATATCATGTGTAACTTGGCCCTTGACTAGCAAAAACTAGCCTGACAAACTGACAACAGATTCAAGCGACTGACAAGGTTTTCGCCCACAGACAGGCAGCTGTTTCAGCGCGTAGTGGCGCGCCGCCCAGTGTCATCTCCACCGATGGGCAACGGGCCGCTACAGGTCAAGCCGTAGCATGGATCAAGGCTCGACGAAGGTGGGACGAAGCCGACGCATGACGCCAAACCTAGTATGGAGCGGGCGGGCGTGGGCGTTCTGCAACCTCGCCGACGGAAAATGAAGCGACCCAGATCTCGCATGCAGGGAGCGGGCGCACTGGGGTAGCCTGGCCTGATCCTCCTCCTCCCTTGCCGCGATAGGATAGGCTGGTGTCCTTCCCAGCGCCCAAGCCTCGCTGGCTTGATCCAAGCAAACATAACTAGGTAGCAATCACGTGCGGTCATCTCTACGCAAGTCAAGCGGGTTTAGCAACGAAAGAAGGCTGGGTAACAACCTTGACCAACCTCTCTATCTGCCCTATTGTCTCTTTTGTTTCATTTCCTTCAGTGTGGGAGTCACAGACCCCTCAGGCCGGGCGCATCCTCTTGCAGGAGGGAGAGCTCCATTGTTATACGTTTATTCCTACAGCGGCCGTGTAAGCCACTCCATCGGCGACCCCGGGGGCGCCGCACGCCTTGCTTTTGGGGGAGGGGTGGGCTGGTCCATCTTGCTTGCTACCCGTTCGGTCTGGGTTGCAAAGGGCTTGCGCCGGGCGTCGGAGTACACGCGTGTGCCCTTTACAACATCCGAAAAAAAGAAAAGCCGTCGCGTTTATCAAAACCTTCATCGGCGGATGAAAAGCCATGGCAGACCAAGCCAGTCCGTCGCTGCAGGTGATTGTCCTGGTGAGTTACTGCCCCCCCCCCCGGTTGATGGGATTATTTGCGTGTTGGCTGGGCGCGGAGTGAATGTAACGGCGGGTGTTGCCTAGCGCCCTTGTTATTAATCTGGAGATTGAAGCCCGGCCAGAGAATCAACAACGGTGTTCATTTCTTTTGAAGAGTAGACTGTGGATTGTGAATGCTGACGCTGTTCGCAATAGGGCTCCGGAGGCGGACCGCAAGAGTCCAATGTCACGGCATTTCTCGTCCGCTCAATCGAGCAAGACTGGCGCAAGGGCTCCCTCGTCGCCGTCGACGCTGGCGTGCACCTGTCGGCCATCACCCGCCTCATCGAGGAGGCGACGCCGTCACCGACGCCCACGCCTCCCTTCACGCTGACCTCGGGCCCTTTTGCAGGCCTGCGGCTGCCGCATAGCACAGCGTCGGCCAATGCCGCCCACGTCACACGGACGCTCGTGGACACGTACCTCATTACACACCCTCACCTAGACCACATCTCGGGCTTCGTTATCAACACCGCGGGGCTGCCGGGCACGCGGCCCAAGAAGCTCGCGGCGCTGCCCAGCACCATCCAGGCGTTCAAGACGCACATCTTCAACAACGTCATTTGGCCCAATCTGAGCGACGAGAACAACGGCGCGGGCCTGCTCACGTACCTGCGACTGATGGAGGGTGGCAGCCCCGCGCTCGGCGACGGCGAGGGCAAGGGGTACCTCGAGGTCTGCGAGGGCCTGCAGGTCAAGACGTGGAGCGTCAGCCACGGCCACTGTCTCGAAAAGCACAGCCATCGCGGGTCGACGGCCTCGAACCCCTCGACGCGGTACGGCAGCCACGATGCCTCTTCCGGGAACTTCAACTACACGCCGCGGCGGGACACGTACGGCACGCCGCACATGCAGCAGCCCATGTCGCGGGCGCACTCGCTTGTGAACCAGAGCTTCACGAGCGGCTCGTCGCCGCGCCAGCCCAACGAGACGGGGGAGCAGGGCGTGTGCGTCTACGATTCGAGC
Source organism: Akanthomyces muscarius (assembly GCF_028009165.1). Taxonomy (NCBI): domain Eukaryota; kingdom Fungi; phylum Ascomycota; class Sordariomycetes; order Hypocreales; family Cordycipitaceae; genus Akanthomyces; species Akanthomyces muscarius. The sequence goes on from NW_026611618.1 coordinate 1,566,958, forward strand.
GCCTACTTCATCCAGGAGCAGACGACGCGGCGCGAGATTCTCATCTTTGGCGACGTCGAGCCCGACAGCGTGTCGCTGAGCCCGCGCAACCTGCACATCTGGCAGGAGGCGGCGCCCAAGATTGCCGCGGGCGCCCTGACGGCCGTCTTCATCGAGTGCAGCTACGACGACGCGCAGGGCAACGACCGCCTCTACGGCCACCTCAAGCCCGTGTTCGTCATGGAGGAGCTCCGCGCGCTCGCCGCCGAGGTCGACGTCGCGCGGAAGCTGCGCGCGCTGGAGCTGTCCAGGAAGAAGCGCAAGCGCCTGAGCGTCTCCGAGGAAGGTCAGCGCGACCGCAGACGGACCTCGGCGGCGCGCAGCAGCGCTGCTGTAGAGGACCCCGTGTCGCCCAAGTCGCTGAGGCCAAGCCTACGGTCAACGGGGGATGTGGCGATGAGGACGACGAGCGAGGGGCCGAGCACGCCGCATCTTGCGACGCCGACAGAGGAGCTGTCGCTGCACGATGCGGATATTGGGGCGATGGCTCTGCCACCGGCGGCCGCGTCGGCGCCGTCGCGGCCGCTGAAAGGGCTCAAGGTTGTTATTATACACGTCAAGGAGACGTTGTCTGATGGGCCGGTGCCAGGGGATGTGATCCTGGAGCAGCTGCAGGAATACGAGGAGGAGGCGCAGCTAGGGTGCGAATTCATCGTATCCAAGTCGGGACAGTCGTTTTATTTGTAGCGCGGGGAGAGATACCAGGACTGCGGATTGCTTTTGTCGGGTTCATTGGATATCATGCACGAGTTGGACAATGTTGGCCATAATTCAAACGTCTATAGGGAACATCTTCTGGCTATCCTTTTAGGGGGGGGGGGTTATGATGATCTTTTGGCGTATTATTGTTTGTTTGGGAATGTCTATGTCTGAAATCTGGGCGGCACTCTATCTATTTTGAAATCATGAGTACATCTCCATCATTTTTGCTTCCTCTTGATTATTTTTTCTCAAGGCCTCTTTTTGGCATACTTTAAGCCTTGCGCTCGGGTAGCTTCTCGTAGCCTTCCAGGCCGCCGACGTCCTCGTTGAACTTGGGACGAGTGAGCTCCAGGCCCTGCGTGGTGCGAGAGTAGGTGATGCCACCGAGACGACCCATGGGGCGCAGAATCTGAGGGAATCAGGTCAGCATCACGAGAACGATATTCAGAGTCGCGGGAGCTCGTCCACTTACTGCAGGATCAACAATGTTCTTTTCGTCGTTGAGCGCGTCCTCGCGCACCCAGAATCGCGTGCCCTCGACAAAGACCGTGGTGCCAGACTTCTTCCCCGGCTTGGAGCGGCTGTCCCACTCACGGAAGGAATCCAGCTTGGCCTCGACACTAAAGACAGCTTCTTTCACACGCGCGCACTTTACCGTCTCGCAGGAATAATCCGGGGTCAGGCCGCTGACGCGCCACTCGTCGGCGCCAAACGGCGCGTCCACGCTCGTCGAGTTGGCCGCCTCGAGGAACGTCTCGGAGATGATGTTGATGACGCACTCTTTCGAGTCGAGCAGGTTCTTGAGCGTGTCCTTGGCCTCGGCGACGCTCGACGAGAAGCCAATCATGAAGACGGGCGGGTCGTGGGTGACGACGTTGAAGTAGCTAAAGGGCGCGAGGTTGGTGACGCGGCCGTCGGCGCTGCGCGTGCTCACAAAGGCAATGGGCCGCGGGGTGATGGCCGAGATGAGCAGCTTGTAGTTGAAGCCCGCGGGGCGGTCGCCGGCGTGCGGATCGATGGCGACGTGCGGACGGGCCGCGCCGGCGTCGGCGAGGGCGTTGCGGCCGCGGCCAAAGGACCACTCCGGGTCGGCCGTCTTGGTGTAGTGGAAGCGCTGGTCGGCCTCCCAGCCGGGGCGCGAGGCCTCGACCTTTTTGAAGTCGGGGTGCGGGTTCCGGTTGATGCTGTCGCCCATGGTGACGGAGAAGGGCCGGCGAAGATGAGGTGAAGACGGTGGTGTGAGACGGAATGAGGTGGGAGAGAAGAGACGGGCACGGTGCATAGAGAGCGTGCAAAGTTTCAAGTAGGTTAACAAAGGGAGGGTTGCTTTGGAATTGGGTGACAAGAGAAAAAGGGCGCGTCTTATAAAGAACTTATAAAGCGATTAGATGTCCCGCGGCTCTGTGTGTGGTTCCGTCATCGCGCGGGCGTCCGCTCGGGTTGCAGCCCGGACGAAGGCCAGGAACCCCGCCATATTGGTGGTGGGGGTGGGCAATGATAAACGTCATTCGTTTTGACTTGTACATTACAGTGATGACAAATTCATTTTGCTGCATAGTGGCCTTCTATGAATATAGACTCTCCTTGATTCGGTATTTGCCATTTACCACTATCTTGACTGTGATTTACAGAATTCGGGGCGTACCTAGCGATGTTTCTCGTCCGACTTCTGCCGTTCCGAGCGGGTCGTGATGGGATTGGTCAAAATCGATGTTAGGGAGCGAGGACATCTCTGGGCACTGCAAGATTTAAATTCGTGGCGTTCCTGGTCTCTTTAGTAGAGTTTCTAGAATTCCGCTAAAATACGGGGTGTAGGAACTCTTGTGCCTTGTCGTCGCTTATCCCCGTTCTGCTGCTCCCAGAAACCGTTGCGCCGACACAGTAAGAAGCGCTCCCCCCATACTAAACTACACACACTCTCCTTCTTTTCATCTACGGGTGTGCACAGCACCAGACTCGGGCTAGTCCCGTCTTGTAACCGATTCCCGCCCAACACACAGCTCACCACCGGATTTCAGAAGCATCACGCGAGCCAGCCAAAACCATACCGGCTTATTCTCTGCACATGTCACCCATCTCACCTTGGTGTGCCGTCCAGTGACGGGATTGGTCAGGGTCTGCACTGTCACTGAGATCTCCCGTTACGAATGCGGGGAACATCACTAAGATGGCCGGATGGATGGGTGGCGCTTCTTTTTGGCGTGGCCCAATACTTGGGGTCTGGCCATGGTAAGCTTACAACTATAAAGGCAGCAGTATCGACGAGAAAAGAGGAAGAGGTCTTACCATCATTCTACCAGTTTCATCTGCTTTGTACTTGATATATTATAACATTGTGCCGCAGAACCGGCTCGCCAAAGTCACAAATAGCCACTTATACAAACTTTCAAGAACTACAAACCGCCCGGCGCAGAATACACACAACGATGCCGCCCGCTAAACTCTCTACCGCCTCCCCTGCCTTTATGCTTCTCGGGGGTGTTTCTTCGCTCCCTAGCGGAACTCTTGTCCGTGGTCTCCTCAACAAACCCAAAGCCACGCCGCCGCGCTTCCGCGACGTCGAGGCCGAGTGGGACTATTTCCAGCTCCGAACGTATGGCGTCGGCATCCCAGAGCGTGCGTCCAAAATGAAACGCCGCAGCGAAGCTAGCGATCGCGCTTGATGCGAGCCAGTTGATAACTCTTCACTCGGTTTGGGTTTATGGTACGGAGGCCATGGTACCAGCGTCGCTCCGCGTTTTCAGTGGACGCCGATGAATGTTTGTGTATCGTCTTTCTGTGAAGAATAGCGAGTTTCTTGTACAAATTTATTGACAATTGCATATTTTTACGCTTTTGCCGAACCTTGCATGCTGCGCCGATGGTATCGAATCTACACTGACGTGAGGTGCATAATATCCCGGCGTAATACAGCTTGGCGATGCACACTACATTCGGTTGCGCCTGAATAGACTAAATATTTTGATTCCCCACTACCAGATTAAGCTACATCACTTTTTATGACTACTAGTTTTATTTTGTCTATTTTCCCACTCGATCCCAATAGCAGTAGGGTGCCGCCAGGTGACACTGTCCAGGGAATGCGTACGAGTAGAGTCGAATTCCACAACAGTCTGAAAAGTGTGGAGTATTTAATCAAATATGGCCTAAATCGAATATTCTTTATTTATGTATTCAAATAGCCGTCCATCTTGGCGAGGCACAGCGCCGCCTCCGTTGCTCGTCACTAATGACAGCCAAAGCAAAACCGAGACCCACCTAAGCTGTCCGACGACGCAACTTTTTTTCAACCTCGCCGATGACTACATCCTCACATCTTTCTTCACGCCTGCTATGACGCATCAGTGCAAGCCCCAATGCCTTTCATGACGCTCCTTCGACTCTCTTTTTAACCTTTCTTCCCTCTGTTTGCCTCTCCATGGAATCATGGGGCATCCTGCAACGAAATTCTCCTCTCTTCGCTCTCCACTTCAAACCCCATTGTCCCCGCGACATTTGCATTAGATATTTTACTTGCCGCGTGGCAGCCGCCGCACCTCGACGACCGAATACATACACTACGCGCTCTCCCCCGGCACTCTTCCTCACGAAATCCGCCCGCCTGGGCTCGACTTTGGTGGCCAGACAGTCGGCCAAGGGAAGCGCAAAGGACCCCACAACCATGACTACGACGGTTGAGCTGGCTACGGTCCCCACGGCCGATACACCGGGGACCTGCATCTACGTGCACCATGAGAAGCGATCTTACGTATTCGGCCACGTGGCCGAAGGCACGCAACGCGCCTTTTCATGCCGCAAGCTGCACCTCGGTGGCACGGAGCACCTCTTCCTGTCCGGCGCTGTCGGCTGGTCGCAAATGGGCGGCCTTATCGGCTACCTCTTGAGCATCGGCGGTGCTTTTGACGCGGCCAAGGAGTTCCGCGCAACGGAGAATTCCAAGCGCGCCGAAAAGGGCCAGAAACTGCTACGCCAACTCCGGAACGAGGGCGTGACGGTCCATGGGGCGGACAACCTATGTCATATCCTCGCTGCGGCGCGGCCCGTCATTTTTCGCCAACCAGTCTCAGTGCGCGCAATGGAGCAGAGGGAGGACCCACGCGGTGAAGACCCTACGCTGACGGCTCCAGATTGGGAGGATGAGTCGATTCGCGTGTGGAAGATTCCGGTGCGGAGGGCCCGCTCGAATAGTCCAACCAAGCGGCGACGCAGCAACAGCTCGACAAGCAATGGGAGTAGTAGCGGCATGTATAAGCCGGCTTCGGAGCCCTCGGATCCTTCCGTGGCAGGCTTGATTATGGAAAAGATAATGTTCACTGGCAGCCATGATAAAATCATTCTGGTCCCCAAGAGCATTGACGAGCTGAAACCAGAGGACGACGCGATCGTAATCGACGGCAATAGCATGCGCCGCTATGATGGTCCCTTTGGTGCGGATGCGCTCCAGTCATTCGGCAGCGCAGCCAAGGCTTGGGTATTCCCTGACGCCAACGCTGTGCCCTCCAAGGGAGATATGGATGGCATCAACGCTATCTCGCACGGCGCACTGCCGCGAACATCGTACTCGGAAACCTCGATGAGTTACATTATGAAATGCCACGACCGACGAGGCAAGTTCAATGCCCAAGCCGCCAAGGAGCTTGGCGTGAAACCTCAAAGCTTCAAGCTCTTGACAGCTGGTGAGACTGTCACAACAGACGGCGGCACTGTCGTCACTCCGGACATGGTGTTGGGGGAGCGCCAGCCTGGCAAGGGCATCGCTGTCGCTGATATCGGCAGCCGCGACTTTCTCGACGCATTCTTCGAGCGTCCCGAGTGGACAAACCCCGAAATCATGTCCGACGTCACGTCCATGTACTGGATTGTCGGCGATGGTCTCGCCTCGGATCCCAAGATTCAGCAATACATCAAAGCACATCCGGACATTAAGCATGTCCTATGCTCCTCTAGCACATGCCCCAACATGGTCAGCAATGCAAGCTCCGCTGAGATGCTCGCTAAACTGCGTCGTATCGATCCTGAACGGTTCCCCTTTGTCAGCTTCGACAACACTGTCGACTATCAAACGCCTGATAATGTCCCCTCCATTGAGCTTGGTAGAGCGGGCCACAAGGTCCAGATCATGCCGCGACTGTTTTACAAGGACGACGCCATTGCACCGTTTCCTGATTTGCATGCTGCGTTTAACTCTGTTGACGAGGAAACCCTCGCGCTCGCTCAGAAGGCCAAGGCGAAAGCCACCGACCCGGCATTTCTTGCGCGCATCGAGCGCCAGGAAGCTGACATTCCCAACCGCGACACTGAAATCATTCCCCTCGGCACAGGCTCCAGCGTGCCCAACAAGCACCGCAATGTGTCTGGCACTTTGATACGCGTCCCCGGCATCGGCAACTACCTTCTTGACTGCGGTGAAGGCACGCTCGGCCAAATCAAGCGTCTGTTTGGTGCCGAGGAAACCGCCTATATCCTGCGCGACCTGCGCTGCATCGTCGTCAGCCACCTTCACGCAGACCACCACATGGGCATGGCCACCACCATCAAAGCTTGGTATGAGCAGGCTCTCGCCGACAAGAGCGATGCCCTCATCGCCATCAGCTGCATCGGTCGCTACCGCACTGTCCTGCAAGAAATCTCCCAGGTCGAGGATATTGGCTTCCACCGACTACGATTCCCAAGCTGCTCGGACTCGCGCGCCGACCGTGATCGCGACACCACGACGGCGGAGCAGCTCGCCGCCCTCGGCGCGCAAGACTCGTTTGGCCTGCGCGGCATCAAACGTGTGCCGGTCGCGCACTGCTGGCGGTCCTACGCTACGGAGCTCGAGCTCGTCTCGGGCCTGCGCGTCGCCTGGTCCGGCGACTGCCGCCCGTCGAGCAAGTTTGCGCAGGCGTGCCGCGGCGCGCACCTCCTGGTGCACGAGTGCACCTTTGGCGACGACATGCAGGACCACGCCAAGTACAAGATGCATAGCACCATGGGCGAGGCGCTGGGCGTGGCCCGCGAGATGCAGGCGCGGCGCACGCTGCTGACGCACTTTTCGCAGCGCTACAGTAAAGCGGACGCGCTGCAGCCCAGCGAGGACAGCGGGACGCCCGACGAGGACAAGGAGGAGTCGGTCCTGCTGGCGCATGATCTGATGCGCGTCAAACTGGGCGACTTTCAAAAGGCAGCTTGCTACATCCCTGCGATTGCGCAGGTCGTGGCCAAGACGTCCGACGCCTAGAAACATGCTAATCACATTTGTATTTGATAGACTACTGTCCACTCTGATATATACCCAGTAGACGGCGGAAAAAGTTGCATACACGTGTTGCATAAATCATCTTTCTATTTCATCATTTTTACATGTTCCGTGACAGGACCCAGCTACTAAAATTCCCCGGCAGGAACCTCATATCAAGTCAATACAGTGCACCCTCACACAGTATCATCAAGTCGTCGGATTTTTGCTCAAACTCCGACGACTTATCTACGATAGATCAGAGCGAAGATACGGCCGAGTTTCTGTTCCCATTCAGCCTCTGCGAGCACATCGACCAGATTTCATCGCGGCAGTGCGCCTCTGCTTTCCATCGCGACCGAGCCCAAGCAAACTCAGCATATACATCGGCTCATCGCTATCCCGTATTACCGCCGGTGGCCACCGTCCGCCCGTGCGTGTCGGAACCGGAATACCGCTACGCGGTCGCTGTCCATGCCGCGGCGGCGGCGGTGGTGGTGGTGGTGATGGTACGTCGTCTCGGCATCTCTGCCTCGCAGCATCCTGCATTTCCTTCGCCTCCTCCTCCACGGAGCTGTACTCGGACGGGGACGGCGGCGCCGCGGCCGCCGCCACCGTCACCGTCGCCACCCCCGACACACTCTGTGTAAAGAGCGACGACGGCGAGTGGAGGGTCGTGCTGCTGCTTCTGGCGCCGGCGGAGTCTGAATCATGGTAAGCATCGTAAATGTCGGAGAGGGGCGCCTCGGAGCACAGCGACGACTGGCTGCGGAGGATGTGCCGCTCGTGGTCGGCACGCCACGGCTCACCTGGAACGTTGAGGGATGCCCCGGCCTCGGCCGCGACGTCGACACCGAGGCGAGTGCTGCGACGGCGGTGAGAAGGCGGCATCGGCTGCAACGGCCTGCACGGCGGCGCCGGGGGACAGTGGTCGTCGGTCGTCGGCCGGGGCGGCCTGACGTCGCTTTGGTCGTCGAGGCGGCCGTGAGCATCCTCATCGTTGGAGTTTTCGCTAACGCAGACAGGCGGACGATAAGCAGAGGCAGAAGGGGCATTCTCGGCTGCGCGACTAGAGTCGATAGTGGCCCTCGCGGTCTCGATACTATCAACGCGCCGAATGATGAGGCTATTCGGCAAGTACTGCGAGTACCCTTCCCTCGGGCCCGTCCTTCGTCTCGGTCGCCAGCGACCAGCAATCCACCCGTCCTCCTCCGCATACTCATCATCATTATCAACATCATTCTCCTGCCTGCCGCTCGCGCCGCCGAGCACGTACGCTCCCTCCTTCAACTCCATCATCGGCATCCGCCAGCCCCGGCGCATATGTCCTCTCCCCTCCTCACGGCGGCTCTCCGCGGCCCCGCCGGCGCTCATCTGCGCCCCCAACAACTTAGCCACTATGCCCACCATCAGGTCGCTCTCGTCCCGGATATGGCGCTGCCTGCGCGCGTCGTAGCAGCGGTCGATCCAGGCCTCGGCCATGCGCAGCAGCGGCGGCTGCGGCGCCGCCGCCGCGGCAGTCCGCTTCCCCTCGACATCGTGCAAGTGCAAGTGCCGCCGCGCGAGCAGCGACGTCCGCAGATCCATGAGAAACTGCTTCGAGCCGCCGACGACGGCCAGCTTGCACGCCGCGCAGTCGTGGTGCCGCGCGCACTGCGGCACCGAGACGTCCAGCGCCCGCTGCATCTCGTCCTCCCAGCGGGTCTTGCCCATCCACAGCACCGTGATGCTCGACATGCTGCGCAGCCAGCGCTCGGCGGCCTCCTCGCCGACGTCTTCCCGCTGCTGCGGCTGCTTCGTCTCCTTCTGCTCCTGGAGGCGCGCCCGGACGCGGTCGGCGCGGACAGTCGCCTCCTCGGTGACGAGCGCCATGAGCGCCGACAGCACGTGCGGGTTGAGCGCGCGGTGGCTGCGGCAGAGCGCGGCCGTGCCCTGCGCCTGCAGCACCTCGTGCGGCCTGGAAAAGGCGCCGCGGATGAAGACGTCGGCCATGAGGGAAAGGGTGCCCTGCCGCCGGATCGACGCCTCGTGCAGTGCGGCAATGTGGAAGCGCTGGAGCTTGAGCCAGGTGTCGCAGGAGGCGAGCGTCTTGGATCTGGTGGTGGCGTGCTTCATGTAAAGGATGCGCGCGAGGGCGTCGACCGCGGGCTGCTTCAGGGCCGCAAAGGCTGCGCCGGGGTCATCTTTCATGGCGGGCATCTTGTTGGTTATACTCTAGTTGCTGATGTAGCTGGTGTGCAATACAGTCCAAACTTGTCATTGGAGAGTCCTATTTGAATTGAAGAAGAGCAGCTACTTTTTTATACATTTTGATACATTGCTGTTTGATTTTCGGAACAGTCTCAAGTTGGTTGTTCTTTTACAAACGAATACCGTCTTTGTGCAGTGTTCACCGTCGTGATAATTGGCAAAAGCAAACGGGAAGGTTTACGGCAACACGCACAGGGACAAAGACGACAGATGAGCCCAGTCACAGCCTCGTTCAAGCAGGATAAAAGCACTCCTTTTTCTCAGAAGTCAATCGTACGGCAAGAGGCGGGCAGCCGTTTGTGCAGCACAGTGTTGGGCTCAACACACTCGTTCTGTACACAGCGCCAGTTCTAGCATCCATCTCCTTCCATCCAATAGCAGCAATTTCATTAGAAGATAGTGTGAGAATCTATCTTTTGCCGCTGAACCAGTCATTCCAAAGTCTCACGCACATCTTGGATAAAGATTTCAAAGTAATTAATATTAAGGCCCTTTCTCCAGGTCAGTGATTACCACCCGAACTAGTTGCTAAAATCCAAAACACCTTCTTAACCCCTATTTTCCCCAAATGATCCAATGCAATGAGCAAGCTGCAGCTTCAATCAAACCACCCATACAGACCGGCCATGATGACGGCCAGCACGGGCGGGACCATCCAGTGCTGCGCCTCGCCGCCGCCAATCAGGCTGCGGCTCACGAAGCCGTCGGTCACGGCCAGCGCGGCGCCGGCGGCCAGGCCGTGCGCGAGCAGCCGGTCGTCGCCCGTGCGCCAGATGAGCGCGAGGAGCGAGCCGACGGCGATGTTGCGGATGCCCCAGATGCGCATGAGCGCGAAGCTCAACTTCCGCGCCGCCGACTCAACGGGCACGGGGAACTGCAGCGCCCAGAGGTGGCCCGCGGGCCGGGCCATGCCGTTGAGGCCGAGCAGGACGAGGGTGCTGCTGAGGAAGAGGCCGGCGGCGGCAAAGTTGGGGTGCGACGACATGGTGGAAGATGTTTGTCGTAGATGGTTGTATGTGTGTGGTGTGTGTAAGTTGCCAAAGAGGTGTGAGAATGTAAAAGACGAATGTGTATTGATGAGTTTAGGCTGAGCAAAAGAGACGAGTATTTGGTATTACCATTGTACTTAAATAAAGCCAACAAACTAACTACCACTTGCCAACTTAGTTGTATGCTAAAAATCCTGTTTGACATTTTAGTCAACATGTCCGATAATCCCGGCTTACAATGTCACTACTAGCCAACACCGCCAAAAAAAAAAAGCCCCCTCCACCAAGTCCGCACCTCGTTAATAAGCACCGCACACGGGCTTTATTACTATCACCGAGGCGAAAATACATCATTATTCATCTCTCGCGTAATTGCAGTATTGCGCATCTCATGAGCCATCAGATTCGAAATCGAGCATGCTCGAAAGGCCTCGCGCGTTCAGTGACGCGTACTGGTAACCCTCTCATAGACTTCAACAACGCAACGGCGCTAGTCCTCCGCTCGTAAACTACCGCGCTAATAATGTAAGCTTTGGCGGGGGCTAGAAATTGGCTGCGCTGAACTTGTTGACTGTCGCGAGAGTCAAGTTGGGGAAATCTACAAAAACAAAACAAAAAGCATCCTAATTCAAAAAGCATCATAGCTTTGAAATCATCACAAGCATTCTAGCCCAAAGCTTCATTTGTACCAAAACTACCAACCATGGCGCCCACAAAGCCATATCGAGACTATCTCTATGTTTTCATGGTGGTTATGCACTTGACCGCGATGATAGGTACGTACGACTACAAAACGTTTGACCACCATCTTCATAATGTGCACCAAAGGTTTTTACTTCTAACTTTTGCTGTTCTGAATAAGGCGTTGACTTTGTCCCCTTCTATCCCGCGAGCTTGGTCGAGCCTCCATCTTCACCCTTTCGGCTTCTCGTCGCCTATCGCAACTGGTACATCCGTACAATGTCCGACCCTTACTACGGCATGGATGCGCCAGGACACTTCTTCGACTTTCTCGTGTACATCGAGCTCGTCGTGCAGTTCCCGTTGGCTCTATACATGATATCTGGTGGGCTTTGGGAGACGACCCTCTCCGGCACCGTCGAGCTCGCCGGTGCTCTGTACGGGATCGTCACTGGGCTGTGTACCGCTTTGGTGTGCCATGACATGTGGCATCTTGGACCGGACACCATCGACGCTTCAGCGAAGCAGACGCTTTTATATGGTGCTTACTTGCCATTCGCTATATTCCGTATGTCTGAAAAAAATCGCTTGCGCTTTGTTTCTTTGCTAATCAAGGATGTAGCGACATTAATGAGTCTAGACATGTGTCTGAGACTAATGCCTAGACTGCGCACTGCACATAAATCTAAAATGCAGTAGATCTTACATACTCTCGGAGAGCATGCTCAAGAGTTCTAGGCACAATCGAATATGGGGCAATATTCTGGAGATGGGATGAAAAGTGAAAATGCAGTCATCAACTATATACAATGCAAATAAGCACCTCCACGGTATTCCCGTCCTCCACCTCGTGCCTACTCCAGCACGCCAATAAAGTCATTTCCCATCAGATAAAGATCGTAATATGTATGAGTTACCAAGACCCGTGACGCCGTGTTCGAACCATGCTAAACAATGGTGTGTTACCCCAAGGGCACAGAATACAACAAAAGAAAAGCAGACGCCTTGTCATCATAAGCACCTGATCAAACTCCTGGCAGGGGGAAAACATTGTAAACCACCAGCGGCCATGGCTAAGCCGACAAATGAAAGAGAAAAAAGTTGCAAAAAGAAAGTGTAGTGCAAAGAACGCCCAAGTAACTGCAACACAGCTGGCTACCAATCGCCGTACCAGCTCGCAGCTCCCAATGCAGCCAGCCTTCGAATTGCCGGCAATCAACGCCAGAATCATTCATAGATTGGTCATTGCAAATATGTATATACCCAACATTTATCCAACAGGTTGGACGCTCTGGGCATCCTGCCCCATACGCCTCTTCTCCATCCGAATTTTGGCGGCCTCTGTTCCGTCGTCGGGAGGTGCCATTTCTTTGAACCATGGGTGGTTCAGTGCCTCGCGGGCCGTGATGCGCTGGACAGGGTCATAGATGAACATTTTCCGCAGCAAGTCGTGGAAGTTCTTGAAGAACGTCGTGTTCTTCGGAATTATATCCTGGTAATGGTCAGTAACGTTATACAACCACAAGATTTGATAGACATACATCAAGATTTTTCATGGCTTTGACAAATCTCTTCGAACTCCGCGATGTATCTGGAGCTGGATAGTCGAGCTTCAGTCGTTTAAAGTATCTACTAGCATATTAGTTAATGTCCGCGGGGACAGGCTCGAGACACATACTTGGAAGCCGGGTTGCCGCCTGTTCTGGTGGACATCTTGTTGACGTTCTGGACAAGATGAGCGTCTATCCGCTGCCCAATAACCTGTTCCATCATGGCAAGGTGCTCCAGGTTGTCGTGTGTTTGGAAAAGGGCGTCTCCTGTGAAGAACTCCACTAGGATGCACCCGATACTCCAGATATCACAAGGGAAAGACCAGCCAAGACCGAGAATAATTTCGGGCGCACGATAATGACGGGTAGAAACGACAGACGAATGATATTCGTCCTCGAATGTGGCAGAGCCAAAGTCGATCAATCGAATTTCAGTGTCGAGCAGCACCCGCCTTTGCGTGGCTTGTCGATTAATCGTTGTCGAAGCGGACGGAATCTTTCTGTGATAGGTGAAAGTTTGATATGAGTTGTCGTATAGTAAAATGTTCTCGGGTTTGAGATCGGTATGTATTAGATTGAGGTCGTGCAGGACTGGTAAAGTGTTAGCGAGGAAGGTCAAGGTCAAGGGCGATACATACAAGCGACGCTGGTAAGCAATTGGCGAGCGAATTTTTGAATCTGGCTGTTGGGGAATGGGACGAAGTGGTTGCCTTTGAGAAAGTCAAAGACGCTTTGGCCGAGAAGATCCATGACAATGCAGATGTGGCCACGATAGTCGAAGCAGTCCCGCAGATGAATGCATCGGTTCCTGTTGGTGGGATCATTTGCTTTCAGGGTGGCAAAGACACGGAGCTCAATGCGTGAAGCGTCCCGGTATTTTTGGACCGAGCGGATAATCTTGACAGCGACGGCCTCGTTTCGCCGGCGGTCACGGGCTTGGACAACCTTGCCGAAAGTACCTTGACCAAGCAGGCATTTGACTTTATCTGGTAGAGTATTAGTATTGGTTCGAGCCGATGGAGGGGTTCGAAAAATCTTACACTTGTCGGTAAGGTCTGCATCGGGGACGACGATATAGTGACCGTCGTCATCGTCAACCTTGACATTTTTGGAGTATTGCTGAATCTGCAGGACAGTTAGCGCTGTGATCGTAAACGCCCAACGAGGAAAGAAGTACATACGTCATGGACAACTCGAACGTAGACATCGCCTGCCTTCTTAGGAGGGTATGGCGGTGGTACATAGGCTTCGAAGGGGTGACCGAGACCCTCGATATCACGACGTTTGGCCTCGATGGCGACCTGTTGACGGGTGCGCTTCCTCTTGAGCGGGGCAGACACTGAATCGGGCTGGCCATTGGAAGACAACGAAGTTGGAGCAGTAGTCTGGGCGGTGGAGTGGTGGCCATCGCTGGACAACGTCGAGGCACTGGGTGTGATGTTGTGATTTGGGGTAGTTGCGTGGGAGCCGGCCACAGGCTGGATGTGGTAGTGGGCCGGCTTCACATCGTCTCGTCTTCGACGCTTGGCTGGCTGTGCTTGTTGTAGTTGCTGCTGAGGAAGAACGCCGCCCGGATTGATGATATGGCTGCTGGCAGCATAGCCGTGGGCGAGCTTGCGGCCCTGGTTCGCCTCTGGTTCTGGTGTATCATCGATGACTATGATTTCTTTGGGGAGGCCGTTGCGGTAGAAGTTGTTCCAATCAGGCTCCCGAGAGCGTCGGCGTTTGCGGGAGGCGTGGTCGTCAATGGCACCGCTCGCCGTGGCCGTCATGGTCGCACTGCTGGACATGTTGGTGGTGAAGCTATCGTCGGGACGTGTGGCGGAGTTGTAGCCGGGCACGTCGAGGTACGCATGGGGAGGGGGAGGCGGCGGATGGTCTAGCAGGCCATCGGTCGGGGCGGAAGCGTTGTCGACGGGATAGCGACGCAGATGAAGCGGACTCGGGTGGCCGTAGGCGGGAAGAAGATGAGCGGTGCTCGACACAGCGGCAGATGGGGGGACGACCGGGCTCGAGGCGGCGACGGGGGCGGCAGGACGGTAGCCAGGAGAGGCAGCGTATTGTTGTTGATGGGCAGCGTAGGGTGAGTGGTAATGGCGCGGGTGGTGGTAGTGAGGGAGCGTGGCCGCCACGGCTGTCGCAGGTGTCGACATGCCGCTAGTGGTGCCTTGCGAGCAAGGCGTGTGAATTGCTGTGTTGTAGTTCTCGAGAGGTGCAGAAAGTCGCGAACAGGACCAGATGGGTTGTTGAAAGGACGATGTTTTCGAAATGAAGCCACGAATGTCCCAGTCAGAGTGTTCGGCTTGGGGGGGGTTATTTTCGGGAAAGTTGGAACACGGCCGGGGTGGGAGTGCTAAGAGGTGCTAGAGCGTTTGGTGCTAAAAAAGATGGGCTTGGTGGTGGTGCAAGTGGTGGTAGCATTGGCCGTTGTAGGTAGATAGTGGTGCAAGTGCACTGTAACTAAAGGTTTGGTGGCTGCAGGCCAGAGCGCCTTTGATAATTGGTGCGTGCTTGCCGTTTCGTTTATTGGCTTCCATGCTGGCTCAAGCGGGTGGCGGCAATGGTATCTTAGGTAGTGGACTATAGTGGGCAGCCGACAGAATACAGGGCCATCGCTCTCGAAACGCCGGCCAGCTGACAGTGACGGTAGAAGCGGTGGATAGAGCAAAAGTCACCTGCTGAGGCACCGTGAGTGAGCGTGCTTGCAGCGTCAAATCGCACGCCGATTTGAGTCCTAAAAATCTACACCGAGGGGAATGATACATGTGCTTTCATAAGGATGGCAAAGCAAGCCACCGACCAAGTCAACAAACCAGAGTGGGAGGGGGAAGCGAGAGGGCCTCCGTCCTCGTGGCTGCATGTTCCAGCGCCAGTCTGCGTGGAATGAGCGCGGAGGCAGACGAGGCGGTGGCTTCTGAAAAGAGGGCTACATCAGACAGAGGAGAATAGGGTTGCGGCATGTACCTGCAATCAATAGAAGAATACAACGAAAAGAAGAGAAAGAAGAACATGAAAAGACGGCAATGTCAAACGTGGACAAAAAGCCATCTTGATTCACAGTCTTTGTTGTGCCGCCTGCGTTTGCGTTGTCGGCGGACGCAAGGAGGGACTTGCCTCTAGTAGCGTGCAAAGCGCACTGTATCTACTGTGCATGCATGCACGGCGGTGCAGCAATGCACGATGTGGCGTTGGCCCAGCGCGCCGGCAAAAGTTTGTTTGTATCAAAGGCCACCGAAATTTCTGGCTACTTTGAGAAGAAAAAACCATAATATATGTCGACTTTTTTTCTCAAGCAGATGATGACCTTTGCAAATTTCAGCAAACCCTTCGTCGTTGCCTGGAGCCGTGCGCGGAACGTTCACCGACGCACGGGGGCGGCGGCGCGGTTGGCCCGGCAGACAGGCAAGGCAATGACTAGCGAAAAAAGCACAAAGGCCAGCAAAAATTCACTGTACAGATGCCAAAAGTCAGAGTGGTCCGCCTTTGCCATCCACAGAGGCAAGCGTAAGTAGTTGAAAGATGGGCCAAATAATGGGCCGTCGTCGTCATGTACACAGGCACAGATAGACATGACCACCACCAGTAAAATGCCCTTGTGCCTTTCTCAGTAGACCGAACAACGGGTGGGTGCCTCAGCACTTCTCTATCACCACGCATACTCCGTACCCTGGCCTCCTGCCTTTCCTTACACCATCAGCAACGGAACCCCCTCCGACCGAGCATACAAGCGACGGCGTCCTTTGCCACTCATCGACTCCCACGTTGCATGGGCATGGCAAGGAAACGAGATGTGCACTAACTGACATGTCGCCTGCACTAAACTGCTGCGCAGCGGGAGGGGTGGGGTCTGTAGACGATTGGAGGTGCGGCCCGTGGTACAGCATCGGCGCATCGAAAGGACGCGAGCGTCAACAGATGCGATGTGACTTTTTATCTCCATAACAGGGTGTCGGAATAATTAAAAAATCGCTGGAATTTATTCATGGTGAATGGCCTTTAGCTCATATGGGCTCAGTCTCTACGCCAGCCCTCCCTCTATTCTGGCTGCGGGCCTGTGCTGCCCAGCTGACCTGCTAATAAGGCGCTCCTTTTTTCCCCTCCCCGAATGGCGTGGTGTATATACCAGTGCAAAGCGACTCGGCACGCTCCTGATCGCCATACATTCACCTCTTCCGCCAAACCACGCCTTGTTCAGGGGGGAACCAGCTGACAGGATAGTAGCCTCACTTGCCGTTTAGTTAGTCCTTGGCTAAAATCTCCCTGGTCTTATCTGCATGCTGCAAGAGATCAGCACCAGCACTGGCACCGCACCATGTTCAGACGCTTGCCCGTTGGGCTTGAGCACGCCAACAACTCGGCGCACAACCAGTGCTGAGGCTTGGCAGGCTGGCTTCCAGGTTGGCCCAAG
Source organism: Akanthomyces muscarius (assembly GCF_028009165.1). NCBI lineage: Eukaryota > Fungi > Ascomycota > Sordariomycetes > Hypocreales > Cordycipitaceae > Akanthomyces > Akanthomyces muscarius. The sequence goes on from NW_026611618.1 coordinate 1,583,794, forward strand.
GCCCCTCCTTCCCGCCGTTGCACCCTGCCAACAGTGCCAGCCTGCAGGCCGGTACCGCCATCATGGAACTTGTCCGCTCACCACGTCCGCCTTGCTGTAAATAAAAGAGCCGGAGAGCCGTGAATGACGCCCAATCAATGGAGCATGCGAACCATTTTTGCCCCGTGTCTTGAGTGTGTTCAACGCTACCGCAGAAATCATGGTCGTACACGCAATTTTGTGCATGTTAATGCCTCGCGCGTTTCTTTCGGCTCTATTACTAGCATTTCCTTTCACGATGTCCCAAATCCGCCCGAGACCCAACGCCAGACTCCGAATCTTACCCAAGTAACAGGCTGAAATTCCGACCGCGCTCAACACTGCCGCTGTTTGCTTGCTTACAACTCCAATGCCATCGTTTCATGCATATACCGACTCCCTGGTGTCCTCGGCATACCATGGCATGTCCCTCTATCGCACACGCAACGCAATGCCGGCAAATATTCACCGTCCTGATTTGGCTACCCGGTAGTCAACTGCTCCTCCAATTTTGTTTCACATCGCCTGCAAGTCTTGGGACATGGTTCGCCGGCCTAAGCACGCCATGGAATCCTCTGCCTCGCTCCTCGCCATCCAAATCCTTTGCCCCCCCTCCTTTCCTTCCTGTCCTTGTCTTGCCGTGCCACTGACTGCAGCCACATTTGACCCGACCATCATCGCGGAGAGCGGGGGAGCACCGCTCCAAGGAATGAACAGCAGCACATTGGCCCGTTTAATACCGCAGCCCAACCATGAACCAAACCATGTACACTCACATAAAATCAAATTGCGACAGAATTAGCAAGATGGGTTGCTGCCAAGCTGCGCGATTGCCGCTCTCGCTCCCCGCATGACGCCCCTCTCTTTTGCATTATAAAAATGCCTAGGCTGGGCCTGATGCCCAAACTCCTCCTCAGCAACAAGCAACCAGGCGAGCGACTTCCAGTACCGCTATTCCGAGTATCATACCTGAGCACTCGTTCAGCTGACCAGGGTCGTACATCGTATTCCTGGCAGATGGGCCGCCAAGAGCCTTTGCGAAACTCTCAAGCCGTAGTCTCGTAGCATGTCTGTCGAAACATAGCATTAAACTTTTAAAGCTTTCACAACTATCATCTATCGCTCTCTAATGAGAAAATTGAGATCCAAACAAAATACGCCAAATGCCTGCGCGCCCGCCTCAACCCTCCTGTAGTGTCCAAAGAGCTCTTCGTCACACCCCCCATCTTGCGTCAGCCGTGGTCATCCTGCACGTCTCCCATTTACAGACCACGGTTGAACCAGACCTTGCCTCTGTCACCTCCCTTGCCATGGAACTCGGGCTCCAGATCGTCCGCGCTAATCTCCTGCTGCTGGGGGAACACGGCCAGCGCCAGCGGCAGCGCCGCAAACGACACGACTGTGATGAGGCCCAGGTTGAGGCCAATCGGCACCAGCATGGCCACCTTGGGCCGCGACTGCACCCACTGCTTGGCCATCAGACGCCTGTACCACGCCTGCTTCTCCTGGATGTGGTACAGCACCATGGCGGGGATGATCATGATGGGGCTGTTGTTGAAGACGCGGCTCGCCGCCGTCTCGTACACGGCCAGCTTGGCCGCCTTTTGGCTGCGGCCCAGCGACGGCACGTCGCGCTCCGACTTGCCCTCGGCCTGCAGCGCCTGCTTCTGCGCCTCCGAGATGACGGGCCGCACGTCGATGCCCGTCACAATCTCGCCGCGCCGCATGATGTAGGCGTTGAGCGCGCCCGCCGAGGCCACCGCCGCAAAGGGGATCAGGCGTTTGAGGATGTTGCGTGTCGACGGCGCCACGCGCAGCCGCGGCACCAGCGCGTTGAGCCCCAGCGCCACCGAGCACGACGCCGTCACCGCGATGCCGTACGACTTGGCCAGCGTCGCCGTCGTCATCGGCGACGACTTGTTGGCGTTGGAGCTGTTGACGGCCACGTTGAGCGACTGGTTGGCAATCTGCCACCCGACGGTGCCGACGGTGCCTAGGCCGGGCTGCAGCATGCCGACGGTGACGACGAGGTTGGACAGGACAAACGACGACATTCGAAAGGGAAGAAACACAGCTTCGCCGGTATCTGGACAGTTTGGGTTAGTTCTGTGCTGGGTTTGCCGATTTGTTTGCTCGTCTTGACATGCCTGGGTGCAGGGTCGAGTCGACAATCTTCTTTGCGTTCCAGAGCTCAGGAGTCATGTCCTTGAGCTCGCCCGTCTTGTACTTTGTGACGAGTTGCTTTGCGTTTTCGAGACCCGACTGTCCGGCAAAGAGCGTGCTGCGAAGAACAAGGTTAGCAAGCTTGTCATGGGACTGAAGAACAGGTGTCTGCCGCTGGCGGCGCCATGCAGTGCGAGACACCTCACCGGGACAAATTGCTCGCGGCGACGTACCTCGGGTCAGTCAGTGTGATGGCATGCTGGACTCGTCCAAAGTATGTCGACAAATCGTACTGCGAGCGCGGCAGTTCGCGGTCGCCGGGGAGGGAGGCAGACATTATCGCGGCTGTCGAGTCGGCTCTCTTGCGATTCGCAACGATGAATTGGCCAGGCTGCACCGTCTACAGACTACACTTGTATTCGTCGCGGGGTCGGGAGGCGCTTCCACTCTCGAGGGCGGTGCAAATTGAATGTCAATTGTCAGACTCTTGGCGGTCAAGGTCAATTTTCTATCGCCTGTGCCGAATATCTGGATGACGATGCTAGCCGCACGCTACCGATGTCGGCTGACCAGTGTGAGTGAATCGATTAGGCCAATTTTTTTTAGTGGTCTGGGGAAGAAAGGGCAAGTTGGCCAGAAAAGTCTAGCGTTGGTTGACTAGCGCAGGGACGCCCGCAAGGTCCAGCATTTTGGCCCTACGTGCACTCTCCTTCTTGGATGCCATGTACAGTGTGATACAAGTGCAACACATGGCAGTAAAATCAATATTTTAGAATCAAAGGTAGCACGCAGCCCACTCCCAGTCGGTTTGTGTGCTGTGCTGGTAGGTAGTTCGCCTTGTAAGTGCTGCCCAAGCCACTAGCATGACGGTGTAAGCTCGCGCGTAGAGACTCGGAGCAGACTCACGCAACCAGGTGTGTTGACTCGATAGATCCAGCAAAAATAAGTTCGGGATGAAACAGAATCCATTTTGGCAAAAATAAAACCACATTCAAGTGCTGTGCGACCACGCCAGGAGTCGAACCTGGAATCTCTAGAGATTACGGAAATCGGTTGGCCGAAATCTAGCGCCTTAGCCATTAGGCCACGCGGCCGATGACCATGTTTCCGACCTAATGATACCCATCACCTTGAGGCGGTGCCGATACGAGCAGCCTTTGTAGTTTCAATTATTGAAGCATGCAATCATGAGTCACTTGGGATCTACAAGACTTGACCTGCGAGCGTGAATGTGAATATAGGTACCCACTTGGCTGGCTTACACGTTGTGGTGCTCTGCCAGCTGGCAGCTGGCGGTTGACGCACGGTTGCCAGTTGCCAGCTGCGAGCGTGCAAACGCAGGATGTTGTGGATAAGAACATTTGGTATTGCAAAATTTTCTTATTCCTCATCTTCATCTTCATAATACACCTTATCAGTCTATGTTGCATACATCTCTTGACGCGAAGAAATGTCAGCCAGTGTGCAGGAGTGGTCGGCTGCTGAGGTGGCATCTACTGACAATCTACCCGAGAATTTTCTTGGCTTACTTGAATGGGTATTGGATGAATCAGTCATGGCTGCTAAAGACAGGCTTGATGGAGACTTTGAACAGCGCTCCAGCCAAGAAGTTGTCATGGATTCGCCGCAGGCCAAAGAAATTACGGGCGTTGGTACGTCCATGATTTTTGTTCTAAGCGTCCACTCAACTAATTGTTGCCAGACGAAGTAAAAGGGCACGAGAATGCCGAAGTCAGCCCGCTCCCAAAAGAGCCATTGACTTCTGAAGCTTTCATCGGCATAGATGACGCGCAAGATAAGAGCTCAAACAAGAGCAATGTCCCTGTCGAACAAGATCAATACCCCCCGTCCTTGCGCAACAGCCAAGAACAAGCCTCCCAGTCCAAGTCTGTCTCATCCGTGGACACCGCAAGAAAGAAAGCTCTGGAGCTGGCTTCGAAATGGAAAATCCCATCCGAGGCCATTCAAGACCAGGATCGAGCAACACCTGAGGCCAAGGACTCGATTTCGTGTTGGAGCATCAGCGCCCTGGGAGAAGAACCCGTCACGCCCCCGGTCGCAATTTCTCCGAGACAAGATGAGTCCGAGAACCTGAACAATGATGGGCCTTCTGAAAAAGTCGAAGAGTTGAATTCTGCGGACAAGCCGCGTTCACTGACCGTCGCTGCCTGGGTCATGGACACCGAACAAGCGCCATTGCCGAACCTCGTTATTCCAAAGGCGGCCAATGCTTCGGCTCACTGCTGCGCCATTGACCCTGAGACCGGTGCATTCCTCCCAGCTATTGAGCATCCAGAAACGAGGTTGAATCATGAGTTGGAGGTCCAGTCAGAGCCTGGATGGCACAGAGGTCACATTACTTCAGATATGCAGATCATCAGGGAGTTGAAGGCCAGGGCGCGACTTGCGCAACGCCTAAAGGAAAGACTTCCTACGCCACTTGAAGTGGAAAGCCCTGCGCCGGACGAAGGAGAGACGACCTTCCCCAAGGCAGACTGTACGATTCGGCCCGCGACAGATGATGACATTGCCGGTATTTCAGAAATAATTAACCTGGACCGACAAGCGAATGAAGAGGCGCATCGCAAAGCCCCGTCTGGGATCAAGAGTTGGGATATCGTGAAGATTTTCAACAAATGCAGAAAGGAACAGCGACCATTCCTCGTTGCCACGGGGGGTGAAGATGACCTCTTGGACCGGTCAAAATGGCCCGCGGGCGCTGACAAGGCGTTTCAAGAATATGTCAAGTACCGGAGCAACTCTTCAGGGCCGACAGCTACTATTGTTGGTTTTGCTTTTGCGATGCCGCGACAAGGACCAAGTCTCGATGCGCAAGAAATTCACGTTGATCACTCTTGCTACGTTAATCTCTGTGTTCATCCCGCACACAGAAACAAGAAGTATGCAACGGCACTCCTTGACAGGATCCTGATGTCTGTGTCTCCCATCCACCGCAGTCTAATCGATTTTGAATGGAAGTGCGATGACCCGGCCGAGATATATGAGCAGCCAGCCTCGAATAATGCCCAGCAGTACGCGCGCATTTTTGTCGAATATCCTGATGCTCACGACGAAGACCAGAGATTGCGGTCCAGGAAGAAACTGCTGGAAAAGTTTGGATTCTCACAGGTTGGTCATTTGACTTGTCTGAGGAGCGAATCTCGCGGAGGGAAGAGATACTGGCTGGATTTATTTATTTGGGAGCTCGAGGCCCAGTCCCTCGAAAATGTTCGGTAGATGGTGCGGATCTCTTTTTTTGTGTGCAGTAGCTGCCGTTTGTCGGGAAAGAATTCCGACTGGAAGAAAGGCATGTCCATCCGTGATTGATTAGCTTTATACAAGGGTCGAGTAAGATTTGCCAGATATTTCATTGCTAATGCAAATATTAATGACTATTCTGAAAAATGGTTGTGAGATGATGAATACAGCCGTAGGTTGGAGCGAGCCTCGAGGGCCTTAAGCGGTAGGAGGCTCCACCACGGGTTCTCGAGGCATCTCTATTTTGACCCTTTCACAGTATCCAAGCCAGCTCCGTCGCAAGTATAAAAGCGCGCCTCCCTAAAATAGAGCTCCGAGCTTCGATTGCCTTGAGAGGACAGGATACAGAGAACGAGTTATCTTCAATATGCTGTCGATTCTACGAAAAGCGCGGCTCAAGGACAAGGAGATGCGCATCCTGATGCTGTGGGTTGGCGACCTCGACAAGGCAGCAGGCGCAAGCTAATGGGTAGCGTTTAGTGGCCTCGATAATGCAGGAAAAACGACAATTGTTAAAAGGATCTTGAACGAGGATGTGCATACCGTCAGCCCAACGCTGGGATTCATCATCAAGACGATAGACTACGACGGGTGAGTGGAGGCAGAGGCAGCAAGCACACGAGGACTTTTGCTAACGCTTAACACTGCTCAGATATAAGCTCAATATCTGTTGGTTTTTCACAGATACGCCGGAATGCGCGGCTGCTAACCGAGTTAGGGGATGTCGGTGGACAAAAAACTCTGCGGTCATATTGGCGAAACTACTTTGAAAAGACAGACGCGCTGATATGGGTGGTCGACTCTACGGACCGGTTGCGAATTGAAGACTGTAGAGAGGAGCTCCACGGGCTACTGCAGGAAGAGGTAGGTCGCGGTGGCAACGCGCCGATTGAGGGAGTAATACCAGAAGCTGATAAGTTCTGCAGCGGTTGGCGGGAGCTTGCCTGCTGATTTTCGCCAACAAGACGGATGTGGACGGATGCATGACAGAGACGGAAATTCTACAGGTAGGTAGCAGAATTATCAAAGCTCCGTGACCGTGACACGACGCTAACGAAGCTCAGGGTCTCCGACTAGACGAAATTCGAACGCATCAATGGCACATTCTCCAGTGCAGCGCCATGACGGGCAAGAACCTCAACGAAGGGATTGCGTGGGTTGTGGAGGATGCGAAGAAGAGGCTGTTTCTGTACTAGCGAGCATACCGACTCGGGCAGCTGTAACGAAATATACCACAGTAGATATGAAGAATATAAGAAAAATCAGAAATATAATAGGATATTTGACAAGGGCAGTGCATATTGTGCAACCCATCAAAGGAGGGGGGTTGCAACAGAGAGAGTGCATGACGTGCATACGAGTAAGTCGATGGCGGCGATGCAACGGCTGAGACGATAGGATGCGACTGGAGCCGGAAAAGCATTGAGCCAATGGCAAAGGGTCAGATGGCCGAGACGACCCAGAATCTCGCTTTATACCGGCGCTGACTATCGACTGAGGCAAAGTGGGAGAAGGGGCCATGATTCGCCAACGCGGAGACGACGCGGTGCGGGTGGGCTTTTGTTTTCTTGGGCCGGGCTTTTGTTTACATGCCGCATTGGGCTATGATGCGTGTGCTAACAGAGTCTACTTGTAGACTTGGGGGGTTCGAAAAAGGAGAAAGGGACAAGGTAGATGGGAGGGAAAAGTCTACATGGGCAATGCGTGGTAAAACGAGGGTGTAATGCAAGCAGATCTTCCAACTTGTTCGCCTGGCCGGTATGATGGTTTTAATTGAAGACCCCCTGCTAGAGCGGCCAGGTATCGCGGCCAGCTCCCTTGCAGGTGGCAGGCACGCAGGGTACAAGCCTGCAGTGGAGGACAAGTATCTTGTCTTAGCGGTAACGGGCGCCGTCTGGGACTAGCCACGCCTGGACCGCGCGCTAAAAATAAAGACAGCCCGCTATAAGCTGGCCGTCGGGGTACATTTCCAGTCTTGAGTTCTTGTACCTTGACTCTTTGAGACACTCCGAGCAACGTGGAATAGTACGCAATTTGGCCGACTGCGCATGTCGCCGCCTGATTCAGAGCTGCGACTTCTTCTCGCCCTTTTTTCCCCATCTCTGGAACCCCGACGGACAACCAACGGTCCTTTTCCCCCTGGAGGGCAGAGTGCATTAGCGGAATCTCCAATCTGATTCCCCGACAGTCGCTACGGAATACGAGGAACTGCCATGTGCTCGGTAGCTTGACGCTGGCAGACCGATCAAGACAAGCCCCGACACCGAACAACGCGCCGGCGGCCGCAGAAGAAGCACCTATAATGTCCGACGAAGTGTCCCAGTTCCTCGAGCAGGTCGAGCAGCTGCGCGGCAAGCAGATTGAGGATGACCAGCTCAGAGCCCGCGAGCGCGAGGAGTTTATGGCGGCCAAGCGAGAGCGCCAGGCCAGAAGAGAAGGTGAGTCGTCGTCGTTGTCGTTGTCGATGCCCGATCCCGAGGTTAGAAATGCGGCATGTACAATTCTGGCCCGGTTGTGCAAAGAGACAAGAAAAATCACCGATCCAAAAAAGACATCAAGAGATCAGGCCGTACAGCTGGCCGGCTACAAGCGATTGCTCGTCTGTCTGGCAGCTGGCAGCTGGCAGAAAACGCGGTCCCCTCACCCAGGACCACCGTCATCAAACAGAGCACCACTACCCACCCTGCAATGACAGCAAAAAATCTCAAAGGTACCCTGATAAACTAACTGGCATCTCTTCAATTGCTTCAGAGCGCGCACGATCAATCTCGCCGCAAAAATCTTCACCCGCAAACACTCCGTCTCCGCGCGCCAATGCCCGCGCCGTCAACCTATCCGACTCGCTGAAGTTCGACTCCTCCCTTAACCTTGACGACGCCCGCGAATCCTCAGTGGAACTGGCACGCGGGATGGGATACTCGAACTCGCCCACAAAGGAGAACGAGGCACCGATTGGCGTCGAGTCCAAGCAAGACGCCACCGTTGGTGCCTCTGACGCCGGTCTTGCCAGAACCTCGACGCTGTCCTGGCAGCAGCGCCGGCCCAACTCGCGCGGCGGCACCGCTTCACGCCCGCTGAGCATGGTGGCCGCGCAGAATGCCACGCAACGTGGTGTCGCCCGCATGCAAGATCCGCAGCCCCCTGCTGCGACACCCGAACACCAGACCCTCACGAGAGAAGACATCGCCAAGACGCTGGGCTTGAAGGATCCCTCGTGGTTCCGCCAGACGGCTGAACGTGGCCAAGCCTCCGCTGCTTTTAGGAAGAACCAGGTGGAAGACGGTGATACCATGGACATGTCGTCTGTCAAGGCTCAATTGCCCGGCATGTCAGGCGTGGAAAAGGAATCCGTGGCAAGCCCGACATCTGCTACTCTTGCGTCCCCACTGCCACTCAATCCACCGGCCTTTGACTTTGCGGCGGAAAGGCAAGCTGACACCGACTTGCCCAGCGGCCGAAGTTCGCCTACCCGCTCTGCCTCTCCTACAAAGGGCCTGGGTGGGTTTGTTCAGAGTGCCATGTTGAAGAGAAGCGACAGCATTAAGCGCTGGAGCGTTACCAGCCCTCCTGGCTTAAGCCGTGCCGATTCGGTCTCTGGTAACATTGCTGGTCACAAGGGAGAAGCAGTAAGAGGAAGCCCACGACCGCGGAGCACGATTAGAGAATCTGCTACGCCGGATTCCAGCCGACCTACGTCACGAAGCGGCATCAAGGAAGAGAGCGCATCTCCCGACCCCTCAAGCCAAGGGACTCTAAGCCGCGAGCCAAGCGATTTGAAAATTCCCACCAGCCCTTCCAAAACAATGGATTCGAGACGATGGAGCCCGACCAAGTCCAGCTGGCTGGAAAGCGCCCTGAACCGACCCGAGTCCCCTCGACCGCAGCACAAGTCCAATCAGTCGCAGCCCGAATGGATGTCGGAGCTGGCCCGCAGCAAGGCCGCAAGCCCCAGCGGCGAAGGCAGTCGCCCAGGCTCGCCTTCAAAGCATCCCGTCAGCATCGGCGGCCTCATGAGAACGACACCATTTGATGGAGGCGCGAAAACCAACACGACCGGCCTGGGTGGAATCTACTCTCCGCCTCCAGGTGGCAACAGACCGCAATTCGGGCACGCTGCTAAGCAGAGCTTTTCTATGGCTTCAACCGTGCGACCGTCCTCGAGCTTCGAAGCTGAACCTCCGCATACCCCTACGCCAAGGGAAGCCAAGCCAGATCTTAAGCGAGAAGTCAAGCCGGAAGTCAAGCCGGAAGTCAAGCCGGAAGTCAAGCCGGCATTGAAGCCAGAGGTGAAGTCAGAAGCGAGGTCCGATACTAAGCCGGACACGGATACGGATGCGCGGTCGCAGCCCAAGCCGGAGCCTGTGAAGCGGATAGCCTTAGCTTCCCCCCCGGCTCTCAAGCCCAAGCCCGCTGTGCCACCGACGAAGGACTTCCGCTCAAGCTTAAAACCCCGTCCTGTCGACACTGACGCCAAAGCATCCGAAGAACCCGAGTTCAGAAATGCTCTGGGCAACTTGCGTCGCACCAAGACACAGAACTATGTCGCGCCTGATGAACTGAAAGGGAATATTCTTCGCGGCAAAGCTGGCCTTGCTGCTAGCGGTGGCCCGCAAAAGACGGAGCGAAAGGACGAATTCAAAGATTCGATTCTCAAGAAGCGAGAAGACTTCAAGAAAGCTCAAGCTGATGGGAAAGGTGTTGCACGAACTGTTGCAGCTGCTTCGGCTCCAGCAGCTTTACCGGAGGGTCTGGCCAGGAGAGCCGAGCTGGGCAAGGGTGGTTCCGTCCGGGGCAACAACCCTGTCACTGGTTCATCTGCCGCTGCCGCCAAGAAGCCAGAGCCATTTAAGCCAGTACCTGCGCCGAAGCGAGTCCCCAGCGGCGCTGCCTCGGCTGCCACAAAGAACCCCGGGCCCGAAAAGCCTCGCCGCGTCTCCACCGAACCCCAGAGAAAGGCCAGCATCGAAGCCCGTCGGGTGCCCAGCATGAAGAAGGAGACTACGGCGCCGGCGAGCCTGCAGCAAGGTCGTGCTGGGGCTGGTAAGCTCGCAGACCGTTTCAATCCCAGTCTTGCCAATATGCTTGCGCGAGGTCCGCCCCCAATGGCATCAAATGCAGGGCAACGGTCTGAAGACAATGGAGCGAGCGCCAGCCCTGTGGCCGAGCCATCCGCACCCGGACCGCAGTTGACACATATGACCAAGGGACGAGCTCGTGGGCCTAAGAGAAAGGTTCCGACGTCTGCCGCTGGCGCAAAGGCTAGCGCTGCGCCGGCAGCTACGGCGGCTCCTGTAGAGGAGCCCACGAAGCCCTCGCCAAGAACCGAGGAGGCCAAAGTAGCAGCCACTGAGCCCGAGAGGAAGCCCGGTGCTATGTCTGTTCAAGAGCAAGTTGCGGCCCAGGCAGCTGCTCGTAGCAAACCTCCGCCGCAGCGGCCTTGGGAATCAGCGGCAAGCAAAGCAAGCGCCGACGCCAGCTCGTCGCCCAAGACACCTTTGCAAAAGTCATCCTTCAACCAGGCAAACAGTGCAGTTACCTCGCCTTCACACGACGCCTTTCCTGGAAAGAGCACCATTGCAGAGAAGAGACAGTCTAAGCCGCTGAGTGCTAACCGCCTCTCTAAGTTTATAGACAGTGTTGAAGAGAAATCTGACAAGCCGAGCCCTTCGCCAAAGCCTCTCGCGCCAGCCAAGGTCACGCCTTCATCTAATTCTGCCTCCTCGCCCAATTCTGAAGTTTCGTCAAAGCTGGCGCCCTCACCGCGATCCGTCGCCTCGCCCAAGTCAGCTTCCTCAAAGCCAGCTTCGATCAGTGTTCCTTCGTCCGCGCCTATTTCACCAGAGAAGCCTACCACACCACGACAGAAGCATGCCACATCACAAGAGCAGCCTACCACACCACGGGAGAAACCCACTACACCGCGGGAGAAGCAGAGCGAAAGACAGTTTGCGTCTCCCGCTCATGCCATGCCCTCCAGAACATTTGGTACCATCGGCCCAGGCTCGCCCTCTAGAAGCTTTGGCACCATCGGCCCAGGTTCACCCAGGCCGACACTACATGGACCCCGTCCTCAGGCCGACTCGTCACGCCCGAAGTCGCGACACGGCCGCCCTCTTTCCAGCGCTGGCCTATCTTCTGCGGCATTCTCCGCACTGGAATCACCCATGCCTTCACCTACCAAACAGCCGGGCGAAATCACCACATTATTTAAGGATTTCTTCGGACCGCCACGCCCTAGAAAGGACTTTAAGGTTGACGCGGGCGAGGTGTTGATGAGCCACCCCGAGCCAGTAGCTAAGATCCAAACCCAGGAGGTTCAGATGTACCGACTCTCGGGCGACGGCAAGAAGACGCCCGTGTCGTCGCAGAACGAGCGTGTACTTTTTGATGGCGAGATGTACATTTGTGCCCATAGCTTCAAGTCTGCAGCTGGGTCAGGCACCGTCGAATTGTACTTTTGGGTCGGTGATGAGGTTCCCGAGGCTCTGGCACAAGACGCGCAAATTTTTGCCCAAAGGGAAGCCAAGGCTATCGGCGGCAGACTTTTGAAGCTGTACCAAGGAAAGGAGACGACCGAGTTCATGCAAGCCCTGGGCGGCGTCATTATCGTGCGACGCGGCTCCAGCGACCGCTTCGACAGTCTGGCCCCGCACATGCTTTGCGGCCGCCGATATCTCGGACAGGTTGCTTTTGACGAGGTGGACATGAGCACTTCTAGCCTCTGCGCTGGATTTCCCTTTATCATTTCGCACAGCGGCAAGTGCTGCCTGTGGAAGGGTAAAGGCAGTGATGTAGACGAGCTGAGCGCCGCCCGACTGGTTGGTATGGAGAACACCATTTCTGGCGAGCTCATGGAGCTCGAAGAGGGCAGCGAGCCGGTTTCGTTCTGGCAACTGTTCGAGGAAGGCCAAGCCAAGTCTCACTCTGCCGATCACTGGCGCCTCAAGCCCAACTACAGCAAGTATGGCAGCAGACTGTTCTGCTCTGACGCCGATGCGCGCCACCAGGTAAGAATTATTTAGTCCTCGGATAGAAAGTCAATGCTAACGCCGTGGCAGATTACAGAGATTGCGCCCTTTAACCAGACGGACTTGTCACCTCTGAAGATTTATGTGCTGGACGCCTTTTTTGAAATGTATGTTGTCGTGGGCTCCGGTGCGCAGTCGCAATACTCGTCCTTCCGCAACGCGCTCGATTTTGCGCAAGAATACGCCATCCTATCTGCGAGTATGGAGGACCGCCCATTTGTGCCCGTTTCTACCATTGTGCTGGAGGGCATCCCGCGAGATCTGAAGCGCGTGTTCCGCAAGTGGGAGGATGCGCGCAACCCCACGGTGACGAACACGTACCTAAGGCGCGGGCGCAGCTTGAGGGTTGTGCCGCTGTCGCAGGCGCTGCAGGCTCTGAGCGAGTAGATTTTGTACGAGCGTGTGTGAGCATACAAATGTGCGTTACTTGAACGATGAAGGAGGATAAGCATTATATGTGTGGCTGTTTTTTACTTGTTTCTTTTTTTTTTTCTTTTTTCAAATCATGGTTATATGTGTACATGAGATACTTGGTAGAAGAGCAAAAGAATAATACATGAAACCAAGCGATGGCCCCCATATGGCTCTGCACTGTGGCAAAATGGCACATGACAGCCGTAGTGCGCATATGCCCATGCCGTGACCGAAGTCGGACATGTGAATCCATGCAGGATGAGGTTGATCCCTGTTTCTGCTTACTCGCAGGATTCGACACAGAGAGCGATAGGCCATCATTTCTACAGGCCGGGGTTGACCACACCGCAACCCCCCACCATCGCCCCCGGGGGTTGACGGGATACATTGCGAGTGGTTGGAAAAGGCGTGCTTGGCAAGATTTCCCGGGCGGCGGAGCAGCGTAATCCGAACTTTACTTTTCCCCAGACCCAGAAAGCGTTGTGCAGATTACATGCGACCCCCACAAGTTATTGGCTCTCGGCCGGTGAACAAACTGCGATGCTAAGCGACCGAAGCCGAGCACTCTGGCGAGAGAGCCTTGTTGTGCAAGACGAAGAAATGTATTTAAAAGCAAACGCGCACAAGGCAAGAAAGGTAATGCGATGCAAGACTTGCCAATTATTGTGACCATGATGTCGATTTGATCATGATGGCTGTGGAAAACAAGACAATTCTCCGTGATGACGACGTAACGAATCAGAGACGACACTTGGACGACGGCGTCGGTGGCGCATCGAGTCCAGACGACGACGCTAAACAGCAGCAGCAGCAGCAGCAGCCGCCGCCGCCACCACTTACACGAGATGCGCGCCCAGAGTCGCCGGACCGCCAGCTCGACCCGGAGCAGAGCGACGATGCGTACGACGTGTACAAGTCGCCGGCGCCAGACGGCGGGCTGACGGCGTGGCTGGCGCTGCTGAGCTCGTGGTGCATGCTGTTCTGCACCTTTGGCATGATAAACTGTACGTGCGCAACGCTCCTTTGATGGCAGGCGAGAGGATAAAGGGGGGCAATGAAGACTGATGATTGTGTCGAAATCAAGGCATTGGCACTTTTCAGGGCTACTACCAAGAAGTCTATCTCCGGGAGTACTCGCCCAGCGTCGTGTCCTGGATCCCGTCGTTGCAGATATTCATTGCCTACGCCACGGTACGTTTCCTCTACCCTCGCGCCTTTTTTTTTTTTTTTTGGTTGGTAAATCCCAGCTAACACGAGACAAACAGAACCCATTCACAGGCCGCCTCTACGACGTCTACGGCCCGCGCGTCCTCGTCATGGTCGGCACCGTCCTCGAGGTCCTCGGGCTCATGACCACGTCCCTCGCGACGCGGTACTACCAGATCCTCCTCGCCCAGGGCCTGTGCACCTCCCTCGGCATGTCGGCGCTCTACGTGCCCGCGACCGCCCTCGTCGCCAGCTGGTTCGACCGCCGGCGCGGGCTCGCCTACGGCCTCGCCACCAGCGGCTCCTCGTTTGGCGGCGTCGTGCTGCCCGTGCTCATCGCGCGGCTCGTCCCCCGCGTCGGCTTCCCCTGGGCGCTGCGCTGCGCCGCCTTTCTCATCCTCGCGCTGCTCCTCGTCGCCAACGCCACCGTCAGGTCGCGCCTGCCGCCGAGCCCGAGGCCCCTGTCCCGGCGCGTCCTCGCGGCGCCGTTTCTCGACGCCAAGCTCATGCTCGTCAACGTCGGCTTCCTACTCATGACGCTCGGCGTCTTCATCCCCATCAACTACATGGTCGTCGAGGCGCGGCGGCAGCACGGCATGGCCGAGGCGCTGAGCCACTACCTCGTCGCGACGATGAACGCGGGCAGTCTCGTGGGCCGCGTCGGCGCCGGGCTCGTCGCCGACTGGGTCGGCGCGTACAACACCTTTGTCGCCGTGTCGGCGCTCGCGGGTGTGCTGGTGCTGGCGCTGTACATTCCGGCGGCTAGCGGCGCCGCCGTCCTCGCCTTTTCGGTGCTGTTTGGGTGCACGAGTGGCGCGTACATTGCGCTGCTGGCGCCGCTGGTGGTCAAGATCTCGCCGCTCGAGGAATCGGGGTACCGCATCGGCCTGCTGTTTGCGCTGTCGTCCGTCAGCGGCCTCGTGACGAGCCCGATCGGCGGCGCTATACTGGAGCGCTGGGGCGGCGACTACACGGGCATGAAGATTTACTCGGGCATCATGATGCTGAGCGGCGCGGCGCTGGTGTTTGTCTCACGCATGATGGCGACCAAATGGAAGATGAATGCTATTTTCTAAGGTAGCTCTATGAAAAGGGGGGTATCAGCCAGACAAAGAAAGTTACTTCTCTTTTCCTTCCCTCCGCGTCTCAGTCTTTTTGTTTTTCCTTCCTCGGTATATATACGAACGTGTGGGGGTAATTGATGCTTTCTTTCTAATAGGCCAAAAATTGCAAGTCTTGACAGGCAATTAAGATGTTGTAGGATGTTGAAAATATGTCGGGGCAGTGTGAATGTATCGTTCCTTTCTCATGGTCGAATCGTCTCGGCGTCGCGCTCTTCGAAACACGTAAACTGGGCAGCGTCAAGGTGGTGGATATTTGCAAGTCAACGCCGCTTGCTGTCGTTTAGTTCTTGATATCGACACCAGAAGAGACCGCCGAGGAAGGGTTGGCAGGGACAGCCATGGGCTGGCCACGGGCCTTGGCGGTCAGGGTCATGAGCTCCTTGAGCATGAGTTCGCGCGTGGTGCGGGTGAGCTCGTCGACGTCTGCAGAGGTGAGGCCCTTGGTGGGGATGGGGTCAAGAACTGCCATCACATGTTAGTCAAAGGTTCTTGTGTAATCAGAATAATGGGCTGTACGTACTTTTAATGGGCACTGTGCCGGCATTAAAGACATAGTCCTTGGGATACAGGATATGGCTGTAGTTGGCCACGACGCAGGGAACAATGGGGACCCCGGCCTGGACAGCCAGATGGAAAGCACCCTTCTTGAAGGGCAGCAGCATGGGCTCCTTGGAGTAGCTGCGGGTGCCCTCGGGGAACATGTAGACGCTCTGCTGGCGGGACTTGATCTCGTTGGCGGCGCCCTGCATGGCCTGGCGGGCGTCCTTGCTGTTGGCGCGGTCGATGAAGATGGAGCCGCTGAGGGTCATGAACCAGCCGAGAAAGGGAATGTGCTTGAGGGAGCGCTTGCCGGTGACGCTGCAGTACTTGGGGAAGACGGCGCCGAGCATGAGCACGTCGAGCTCCGTCTGGTGGTTGCCGAGAAAGACGGCGGGCCGCGTGGTGCCGAGGACGTTGCGCGGGTCGTCGACCTCGAAGCTGGCACCTGTGGTGAGGCGCGCCGAGTAGAGGAAGGCGCGGGCCGTCGCCCACTGCGCAATGTTCTGGTGCCCGACGAGGGTGAGGATGATGGAGGAGACGACGCCAAAGACGGCGGCCCAGAAAAAGGTCATGTACATGGCGAGGCAGCGCGCAAAGAAGCCCGCCTTGGGGATGACGAACGACATCATGAAGAGGACGGACGTCAGGGCGCAGTATGCGACAAAGGCGGCGACGTTGTAGTAAATAAAGGCGTTCATGGCGGAGGTTGGGTTGCGTATCCGGAGCTGGTCGCAGTCGCAATGCAGGAGGGTTTGACGGCGGCTGGCGAGAATTCTTGTAGTGAGGCTTCGTTTACAAGAAGATGGCGGAGCGTAGGTCTAGCAGACTGGAAAGCTCGCCGGGTGGTATGCTGAGCAGCTCGACTTTGCGATTGGAGGGGTTGCAAGCGGAAAAGGTTCGGTTCGGGATCAAAGCCGGCGAGGTCGGAGAGAGGGGAGAGACGGCACAGGACTGGGTTTCCTTGTCAGTGGCTTTTCCATGCGGCAGATTCGTATCAAAAGGCAGCTGTGACGTCGAGGAGGAGAGGACGATCGAGGGAGTGGGACACGGGGCTGTACAAGAGGGAAAAGCGAGGGTGTCACGAGAAAACGGAATGGACCACGGGATGGACACTGCAAACGCAAAATGCGGTCGGCGGCCCCGCGTGGCGGCGGCGTGGGGTCTGCTGTGGCGCAACAGGCACGCACCGCCGAAGCAGTTGTTCAGTGGCCGAAGCAGGCTTTACAGTGGCGGAACGGCAGGCAAAGCTTCAGCGTGTCCAAAGGCCCGCTTTTGTTGAGATGCACCTAAAGACCTCGGCAGCATGGCATATGATCATTGTTTGATGCTACTTGGTTTACTTCCTGGGAAAGAAAATCTAGAAAGAAAAGTCTTGACAGCTTTAGTTGGCAGAAATCAGGTTTCCTCAAATAGAAACCTGCCAGAACGAAAGTCCTCCACTGCAGTGTTACGCCGGAACTTGACGTTCAGATGTCACGGAAGCATGTGCTACAGGGCTTGTTGGGGAGGAGGACCCTCTTCAAGCTCCAGGCGTCTCTGGGCCTTCTTCAGCAGCTGAAGCGCTCGAGCTGGCGGATCAGCTGGCGCGCATTGTGCGCTAACGTCCTGTGACGCCCCTATAAATTCACCCCTCCACCTTGCTCGGCTTCAAGATTTGCACATGCCAGCATTCAAGTTTGAATATCGTTTACACGGATCCAAATAGCAAAAACCCAAATATTTGCACTTCGTTATTCTTGGAACAGGTTTATCATTCAACATGCTTCGGCGGTAAAACGCAGAATGCGGGGTTACGACAGATTGACAAGGCGGTGGACCATGACAGGCAACATCCAACAGTCGACTTCACAGGTGCAGATGTGAACCTCCGCTGGCATGATACCATCGGGCTTTATACAGGTCGCTCATTGTGTGCAAACGACAGCTGGCAGATCCCCCCTCTTTGATTAAAACAAACTGTTACATGCAGCTTCCCTCCCAAACGTGATCTGGTGCCACTGGCCAGTCTAGCATCCAATCGACGACGGAGAGCTAAAGTCAGCGTCCTAGTCTCCAGCTTTAATGATGCTGAAGTTGTCGAGGTGGCAGTGGTGGTTTGGTACCACCGATGACGCTGATGCAGGCTATGCGTTTGCCCATATGCTGGTGCAGCTGGCGCCAACCCTGGGGTTCCATTTGGTAAAGTCCTCGTGCGAGATGCTGTTGTAGGAGGTGATTTGATCGCACTACCCTTGCTCATGTAGTGGAACTTATTGCAGTCAACCAACATGTCCGGCTGCAGAGACTGAGGCGTGGCGATGCCGCTGCCCGGGGCCGTGGTGGTGGTTGTCGTGCTACTTCTGATGACGGAAACCGAGTCCATGATAGACACGCACGCAAACGCGTTGTACTTGAGCCTGGAGCAGTGCTTTCCAGCTCTGGGTTTCCACTTTATCCAGTCGTTGATGGAGATGCCAAACGGCAGGGTAATGCCATCGCACCTGTCTCAGCTCTTGACATAGTAAACCTTTTCGCAGTTGTCTACCACGCCAGGCTGCGCCGGGGTCGGCGTGGTAATGCCTACAGCAACAGCGCCACCAGCATACAGGCTTGAATGCAGACGATGCTGGGCAACTGGCGCGTTTCATGCCGCTTCCCGTTGGAGGGCTGAGTAGTGGTGGTGGGAGCCGTGGTGATGGGAGCCGTGATGAAAGGTGAGAATTGGGTGCTGGAAGAGTGTGTGGTCACGCTCAGCAGAAATTAAAGACAATCAGAGACCGCGCTATATACATATTGGTCTTGAAAAAGCTTGAGCGGAAGATTGGCGAAACACGCTTTGATAGAATTCATTTCCGGCACCCGTCCGCTCGTCCACTCGTCCACTCGTGAGAGACGGGGACCCCGGAGCAGGGGTCACTAACGATATACGTTTTCAGGTTTTTTTTCTGATTCCTGCGTGAACTCCTTTGCCAAGCAAGTTCTCATTCAGCGAGGCTGTATTATGATGGCCTCATTCCCGATGCTCCTCTTTGACGGTAATAATCCTCTGCCAAGCCACGTATATCATGGGTTGAAATCACACTGTGCCGGGCCCTTGTCCGCTCCGCAGCGGATATTGGCGTCGATAAAGAATTTATATGCTTGAATCTGGCTGGGATTTGTTCCGTTGCCCTACGAATGACCACCGACGGAAAATTTGCCTCGTCGCGCGTTGGTGTCGTGACAAAGCTGAAGAGAGTAAACACAGAGAGATAATTCATGGCCGGTTTCTCAGACCTTCCGATTGAGGTTCGCCTTACTATATGGCTCCTCATCATCCCCGACGACGAGGAAGGGGTCTGTCTCATTTGGCCCGGCCACAGCCCCGGCAGCGTAGGCGAGGGGCAACCGCCGCTGGCCTACCTCCCCGTGCTGCCGCTCACCGTCGACACGGGCTTCCCGCTGGCAATGCACATTTGCCGCGAGTCGCGCGCCGTGGCTCTGAATCCCAAGGCAGGCGGCGTGCGCCTGCGCGCTTCGCACGTCGCCCGCTGCATGACACCGTTTCGGTGCTTTCGCCCGGAGCTCGACGTGCTGTATCTTGACCAAGAGTCCATCTTTCACCTCGACCTCCTAAGTGAACCGGGGCGCTCGCATCTGCCCCTCGCGGGGCCGCCGGAGACGCCGGCGCGTTTGTGCTTCGAGGTCTTCATGGACATTTTGCGCCGCACGAGGCGGTTCGCGGTTCCCGTTGCGCTCGCGCTCGACGACGTGTTTCTCTTCCTCGTGTCCGACTACCTGCGCTACCACTCCAAGACGCCAGCGCCCGCAAGCTTGTGCATTGTATTGCCGTACACCACGCCGTACGTGTGGCGCGACAATGACAACGAGGGGCCCGGGCTGTTCGTGCCGCCAGGCAAACGATGCCGGCTCGTCACCGTGCCGCCAGCGGCCCTCCAGGATGACGCGCTGGTGGTTGTCGCCCAGGGAGGGGGCCTGTGCAGAGTCATGACCGCGAGGCAGGCCGTGGCAGACGTGTACGGGCTCGTCGTCAAGGAGCGTGAGGAAACAGAGCCGTGGGAGGAGCTGGGGATGCGCGACGGCCTAGAGCTTCAGGTGCGGGTGTTTGTCGAGCACCAGGGCAACGGCACGTGGTGTGAGGCGTGCAGGGACAGGATGTACAAGGGCGGATATCACTCGTCGTCGAGGATCGATGTGCCGCTGAGTCGGCGCCCGAACCCGGAGCTGGTGAGGGTGCATGATACTGATGCGGTTTTCCGTCCGGTTGATATTGACTGGGTACGTTGCATGTCCTTGTCTTGTCGGACGAGTTTTGTACTAACACGCTTGCGAAAGAAAAAAAAAAGGATGCGCCTTGGTAGTCGCACGGCACAGAGACTCCCAGGCAGGGGGGAAAGGGGGTTGCGACGAATTTGACGCTGGGATAGCTCTTCATTCTGGCCATGACGCAGAAAAGTTGGGCCGGCGTTGTGAGGGAGGGCGAGACTATCGAGATAAAGCATTGGGATCCTTTTCGGGCCACCGCCGGCGCTATGACGGAGCCGAAACGCGGTATAATTATCTCCTATCTTCTTATTTTTCTTGTTTTCCCTTAACTTGTCTTTTTTTATTAGCGAGTAGCTACTAGTATCTTGTTTTGCTAACCCTTAGACAGGCTGCCTTCTAATCCGTAAGTGAAGACTGTTTTCTAACTCTAAACATATATTTGTTAGTGCGTTAGAGCTGAGCCGTGAGCGTTTGCTGAAACTTTCGCTGTGATGGCGCCGCATCGAAAGCTCAAATAGAAATGCGCTGGAGGCTCACCCGCCGGTAATGAAAAGACCTTCATTCGCTCCTGCTGGCGGATTTGAAATACAATCCAGACGTGGCATTCACGTAGCGAATCTCTTTCAGTGTAGAACGCAGCATGTAGTTTCTACTCTGACCCAATGGACTACCCTCCAGATCACGTTGTAGCAACGCAGCTGACTGCTGTGAGTTTCGGGCCCAGGGCATGGCTACTGGCGACGGAACTCAACTAATGGCCAACAGCAGCCTGCTGCTTGGGTTCATATCGGTTTCCACTAGGCTTGGCAGCATCGATAATCCTTCGAATTTCTTTCTTGTCCTCCTCCGTCAGCTTGACATTCCGCGACGCCCAGTTCTCCTCCAAGCGACCGGCCTTGGTGGTGCCCGCAATCGGAATCAGCCCTTGCGAAGCAACCCAGGCGAGTGCGATTTGGCTAATCTTGCAGCCCTTCCGAGCAGCAAGCTTCTTGATCTCTTCCACGATGGCCCGGTTTTTGTAAAAGTTCTCGCCTTGGAATTTGGGGATCCTGCGGCGGAAGTCGTCAGCGGCAAAGTCGTCGGGGGACTTGTAGTTGAAGTCGTCGACGAGCCAGCCGTGTCCCAGTGGGCTGTAGGCGACGTATGCCACGCCCAGCTCTTTGGCAGTATCGATCAAGCCGTCTGTCTCGTGCAGCGTCTCAAAAGCAGAGTACTCGGCTTGCACGGCATCAATTTTGGCGACTGTTCCAAGTGACTGAATTAGAACCCTTTTCTCGACCCAACGTTTGCCAGGACCGGATTGGATACTCACTTGAATTGGCCTTGCGGAGCGTGGCGGCGGAGCATTCTGAAAGACCAATGTACTTTGTTTTGCCCGCTTTGCGAAGTTCATCAAGTGCGGGGATTGATTCTGTGAGGGGTGTGTCTACAAGGGTCAGTAAAATAGTCACTACCGTTATTAGGAACGAACATACTGGGGTCTATCCGGTGCAGATAGTAGAGATCAGGGGCGAAGCCGAGTCTCTCAATGGTGCCTTCGATATACTCCTTGATGTGTGATGCAGAATTGGTCACTGAACCACCTCCTCCGAAAACATCGAATCCGCATTTCGATGCGACTATACGTAGTAATGTTAGAAAATAAACCGATAGCTGCAAGTACGGAATGTGATAGCTTACTGAAGATCTTGTCACGAACATTGTGCTTTCTGATGAAGTCGCCCAGAAGCTTCTCATTCACACCGGCTTGATAGACAACCTGTGCCCCGAAGGGTCAGAGTCCGATCTATTTCATTTGGAGTAGTCGGATTCCTGGACTCACAGCAGTGTCCCAAAAAGTACATCCTAGCTCAAGTGCCTTCAACAGCACCGGCTCAGCTTCTTCGAGGGTCAGATTGCTGCCCAATCCGAAACTGAGGCCCATGGCGCCGAAACCTGGCCACGAGACCTGGACATCGCCAAAGGGAAGTGTGTTGACCATTCTTTTCTGTTGATGGATGAATTGCGCTTGTATAGTAAACCTGAGGCTATTCGAGTCTAGACTCTAATTGAAAGCGATGAAGGCAGGCAGCCCAATTTATAAACGGTGCATTTGTGGCACCGGAATTAAGAGAAGGGGTTAGGACTTTAGAGTCGAAGTATCACAGAATAGTAGTATGCCCATCACGTCAATAGTAATGTGGAGGCAGGCAGCGCGCGCCACTTTAAAGTACACGCGGTTGGAGAAGCCATCTATGCCTTTTTTTACGACGTGCGCAGGCCCAAGATGCGCGCCAAGGACGCTACTTCCCGTTCCGACATGGATTACCGTGTAAGTGTTCCGTATGTTTGTTAGTGTCAAAATACTCCACTCTCAATTTTCCGTCGAATTTCCCGGTCGTCCTTTGAAGTTGCGAGGCGTACGGGACGGCGATCGGCGATAATGACCCCACGTACGTCATCGCCATTGCCAAAACGTATGAATGCGAAAACGTCCGCGAAAAACACGACTTATCGCCGAATTTTCATGCGAATGTGATGCATGCATTTGATGGTTCCGCGAGAAATGCTGGCATCGTTTGTCGTGCTTCAAGTAGACATGATGGCACTGACGGCTACCATGGCTATTGTACTGCCATCGGCGACGGGTCCCAGTTGTTGAAGTACTTAAGACCTGATTCCACGCCAATTGGTGTCGATTCCCCATTTTGCTCTACACGACACCAGTTACTCAGTCTGCATTATCTGCACACGATCCGCACGCAGGGAGCCGCGGGAAAATGCTGGCAGTTGCTTTGGGATACGTCGGACCCAATGATCCAACTTGCAAAGCATGTAATCTCTACATCGTCTAAATCGATCTACCTAATATGGTAGTACAATAGAGGACCCTTTTTCTTTTTTTGAATGAGTATGCGAGGCGCCTGTCAACCTTGAACGATTCACTATGCTAGGACGCTATCATTATGCAAGGCAAAGACACAGAAAACAAGGCAATCCTACTATATATAAAAGCCGCTTGTCAAGTCTTGTAATCTCAATAAGACATCGGCTTAAAGGAAATAATTAGATAACAAGGCCCCGCTCTGCTAGATAGACATACTAACTACTTGCTCAGTAAGTCGCGGGATCTCGGGACATAGACAGCCACAGCCACACCAATCTCCACATCATGCTCAGGCTTGTCTTGTTAGCTATTTCTTGTCAGCTGCTTCCAAAATCTTGATATCCCCCCTGGCTGGGCTAATGAGCCTGCTTTGCGCTTATTTTGGCTCTTTGTTTGCTGTGTAGGCGCTGCCATTGGCTGTGTTGGTATGCTTGAAGCCGAGTTACTCGGGAAATATGACTCTCTTGAGGAAAGAGCCGAGCTCGACAAGCTAGACATGTCTTGCGGTGCAAGGAAGGAAGATGGATCCGACTTTGGTGAGAGTGTAGAGTCTTCTTTTGCAAATGAGACTGAATGATCAGGGTCAGGGAATTGTTGATCTTGCGATCCAAATGCAAGCCTGATCTGGCGGGCTACTTCAGGATCAGCATTGCGCCTTCTGTACCCCGCTTGTTTGAGTAGTTGTAGAACATCATCATCGGGAATAAATTCTTCCCAGGCTTTGCGTCCCGCTGGGAGAATATTGGGATCCGCGCCATGCTCAAGAAGCAGGACCACGATGGGAAGCGTGCGCTTCTTTGCGGCGTAATAGAGCGCCGTCCTTCTTCCAGAATTCATGCCATTTACATCGTGGCCCAAGCTGAGGAAGAGATTTATCATAGGGATGTTGCCCGTGGTTACCGCCTGTTTTATCGTCACAGCTCGTCGTAACCCCGTGACGGCTCTGCAACAGCGTGACTTGCCAAAAGCCAAGTTACAGATGGCTTTATAGCTATGGCTCGATGGCCGAAGATCGAGCCATTCTTCTGGTGTAAGGCCACTCTCATCAAGCAAGCCTCGAGGCTCTTGTATAGCAGCGCTGCCAAGCAGGACCCCGATAGTAGACAGATCTCGACTGTACACAGCTAGGTGAAAAACGGACCAGCCATGATTGTCCTGCTGAGAGGCATTCATTCGTACACGCTCGTCTTCCAGGAGACACTGGGCAACTTGAGAATGGCCCATGTAGGCTGCATGGTGAAGTGCAGTCCACCCGTGGCAGTTTGCCTTACGCGCGTCCGCACGTCGTGAAAGAAGCAGCTTCACAATGTTAGCATGCCCTCCATTGGCAGCACAATGCATCGCTGATGTGCCATACGAGCTCACAGCATCGACGTTGGCCCCTGCTTCCAGCAATAAGCGCACAACTCCCAGATGGCCCTCTTCCGCTGCCCAGTGTATGGCAGACCAGCCATCCCGATCACGAGAATTTGGATTTGCGCCCATATCGAGGAGCAACTGTGCGATGAAGTGGTTGCCTGCAGCAGCAGCTTCATCTAAAGGCATCATCATCGGCCCATTAAGTGTCCTCGACATCTTAGCACCGCGGTGCACAAGGAACCCAGCGATTTCTATATGACTCAGACCGGCTGCCCAAGCCAGCGCAGATTTTCCATCTGGGCTGACTGAGTTGGGATTCCCAGCGCCTAGGGATAAAAGTTTCTCAGTGGCCGCAGCCTGGCCAGCAACCACAGCCCAGAGGAACGGAGTAAACCCGTAGTTGTCAATGGGATCGGCATCAGCGCCGTTGTCGGTCAAAATTTGTATTCCATGAGTGTTGCCCGTCTGTGCAGCATAATGCAAAGCTGTTTGACCGTTGTCGTCGCCTAGATCCACGATGGATTTATCGCCGGCGTTGAGTAACAGATCTACAATAGCAGGATAACAGGACTGTTCCATGAAGGCGTAGTGGAATGTCGTCCTACCGCTTTTGTCTCTGCTGCTCAATTTTGCGCCGCCCTGGATCAAAGACTTGGCCAATTGCAACTCGCCGGTCTGCACGGCCTGGTGAAGGTTTGTCATTCCTGCCACGTTTTTATCCTCCAAGTCAAGTCTCGACACTGACGGACTGAGGCCTTCCGCTTCGAGATCCAAATTGACATTGGCTGCCTCAGCATCGTCGTCGTCGTCCTGGAAAACGAGATCTTCGTCGTCGTCTAGTACACTGTACATAGAACCACGGAACTTTACTAACCCAGGCCCAACCTCATCATCTAATGGGTGGTCGCTATCAAAACTCATATTGTTCTCGTCCTCATCGCTCGGCAGCTTTTGTAGTGTAAGCAAAGCGATTTCTTTTATATGGCCGGCAATGTGTGACTGCAGAGCTTCGCTCGCAAAGGCGAGACTCGGTTCGACTTTTTCTGGGGGCTGGAAATCGTCGTTAAAGGGGCATTGCAGCATCTTCTCTAGGACAGGTCTTCGTGCTGCGCTGCTGAGAATCCCGGCATGAGTTTCAGGCACGCCATGCTCTCTGATCGAATGCTCCTGGTGCTGGATTTCCTGGTTGAATATCATTGGAGCGTGAGAAGGGGCTCTACACTCCCATGCCTGCCCGTGAGCGTTTTGCATGTGGCTGACCCAAGCTTTTGACGTTTCAAATGTTGGTGGAGCAGTCGTCTCATGTTCTCCCTCCAAGCAGTGTGGAAAGACACAAATAAATGGCTCCAAGTCTCCGATGACGTGAGTCCTGATGCACATTAGGTCGGAGATAATACTATTCAGAAAGTAGTACTCAGCTTACTGCCACAACCTTGACCTTGAACCGGTCTTAAACTCAATAATAACGCCACAGTACGGGCATTCTGGTGACGGCGGTACTGGGGGGAACGATAGTTTGTTGTTCACTACAATAGATTTAGCCCGAGGGACCTCCGTTGCAGACTTCGCGTAGAAAGCGCCAACAGCAGTCTGTCGAGCCGTCGTCGCATTTGTCGCTGGCGCTGGCACAAAGCCGGCTGGTCCTGATGATTTATTGTCGCTCGCAGGCTTTTGGAACACGCCCGCAGCAAAATGCACAGTCTGACGAGGATCCTCCTTTATCTTGGGTAGTTGTGGACGAACAGCTTGGGTGAGTTGTGGATTCTGAATACTCATGTCAATGCGCCGTCGGTGGGATCGCTGGTAATACAGCCGTCGAAGTCGCAGCTCATTCGCTCTGACTAATGCTTTGCGAAGTGAATCAGGCGCCTGGGGAAACCGGAAGCGGATATAGCATTCTGTGTAAAGACGTAACTCAGCAATCGCGGTATTTGCCTCTTCATCGTCGATGTATCGTTCGATTTTGCGAGCCCGGTTGGCCTTTGCGGACCTTCGAACGGCATTGGAGAGGCGGAAGAGTCGTGCTATGGTGCCGTGGATTGTGATTGTGATTTTCGAAACATTTTCTTCAGTCTGATCCAGCTCACTATCCGAGTCGCTTGAATCGTCGCCGGTTCTCCTCGTGACTTCTGAATCTTTGTTTTCTCCTATGCGCTGTTTCTTCCTTCTCCGGTTCGGACCCGGTGGTCGCTGTTCGTCGACTGGTTGCACTGTTGTGGTGAATCCTCGTCAGCTTGAAATTCTTGACCTACAGTCCATTCCAAAATCATGCGACGACAGGCACTTACAAGAATCTAAAGTCTCACAGATGACGTCGAGGAGCTGATGTAAAATCTGGACGACTGTGGGACTGTATCGGAGTCTGTAGTCCAGCGAAACATTGAGCGGCCCATAGACGTCCATGTTATTTCCCCAGAGTGTGAAGCGTGCCAACTGGTCATCCAAAATCGTAGGATCCGGCACGATATCTGCAATGGCCATTTTCCTCTGAAAAAGGGAGCTGCACTGGGCTGCATGCTCTGCGATGGTCGGGCAGAGACCATCTTGAAGAAAGACATCTTCAGTAAAATCGTCCTCCATGGTATCCAGCCCACTCATGGCGACGGAGAGGGGAGGGACTGCAGGCGACGTCCCTGTAGGTGCGCGGAATATTCACGAAGCTGATGTCCGTCGGTGCGCAAGGAGAGGGGAGAAGAGCAGCAGAAAATCTTGAAATCGTAGACAGCACAAGCGAATTGAGACGACGACGGAAGTTTGCAAAAGTTGTTGTAAGTGCCTCGGCTGGGGACAAGTTAGGCCTCGCCGAAACTGGCGAAGTGATGAATTGTGGTACGGGTGCTCGGGGAGGGCGATTCAGAGCCCGTCACTATACTGACTGCCACCCACTACACTGACTATGGGCAGCTTCTGGCGACTGTACTGACCGCTAGCTGCTGTGCTAATTGCAGGCCGCTGGTGGCTCTGGTGCCGTGGTTGGCTAACGTAGTAAGTCAAGAAACGCCCCTGTGCACTGGTCCGTCGCCCTCATCGCACAAGATATGGTAAGATACTCCGTACGCGTGATCATTCCCTGCCCTCTCCATTGGTCCAGAACCTTTGCAGAACCTTTGCAACCTGAATGCATCCTTCCGTTTCAAAGCCTTGTGGCTTGTGGCGCTGAGGACTGGCGCGCCCACACTGGCTCCAAGATCCCAATAAATTCAAAGAGCCTGAAGTCGGGCGGGCCGGCCCTCCGCAGCCTATGTCGGGGCTGAACTTTGATAAAAGAACCCCCAGTCACTCGCTTGTATGGAATATGCACACTCCCATTCCACTAATTATGCACCATCCTTTATTTGAGCGGATTAGCTACAGTGCAAGCAATCCGCATCCCATACTGTACTGGTTGGCACAGTGTCTGGTATGCTGTAGCGTTACGGCAATCGAATATAAACCGCCAAGAAAGCCACATACCTCAAGGTCCTTTTTAGCGCTTCTGCTTGTGCAATAACAAGTTAAAGTGTGACTACAAAGTTCTTGAGGAGGCTGCATTGCACGGATTAAAAGCAGTGCGTGTCAAGCAAAGAGGAGGGCGAGCTAGTGCGACAGCCTATGTACAACGTGATTTCACTACACGCCGAACAACGGACCAGAGCGGTCTGGGAGCAAATAACTTGCCAAAGATTGTCCATCACACAAGTGTACAGCGTCCTTGACAAGGAATCAAGGCCCATGATCTTGATTTGAACCTTGTTGCGGCAGCCATGTCTTTCACAAAGACGTATTTTCTATGTCCCACGTCGGACTTCATCCACCCACCACCCGCAGGTCCCCTCTACCTCGGTTCTATTATTCGCTCCTCGTCAGCACCGCAATACCCTCTTAACAGGGCAAACGTCATCGCCGTACCTGACGCAGCAGTCTTTCGCGTCGTCGAGACTAACTGGAAGAAGAACGTCTCCGCCGGCAAAGACTTTGGCCTGGGTGTCTATGCTCAGTTCCTGCAGCTGGCCACCGGTGCTGAAGTGGAAGCGGCGCATTCGAACCAAACCACAAACACGTTTGCTTTTGACACGCTGACGACTCTGGCTTTTGAGCCGACGCAGGAATATGTGCAAGAAGCCATCAGGGCAGCACCTGCTGTGCGGTCGTGGCTGAAGGAGCCTAGGCAGCGGTTCGCACCATTTTCCTCGCTCTACCTCGTCACGGGCATGAAGCTCGTCAAGGGCGCGATGGTCAAGTACTCAGCTTCAAAGAGCACGACGGCCACGGGTAATCTTGGTTTCAATATGCCTACTTTGGGCGTGACTGTCGGCCCAAAAGGCCATTGGAGCTGCGCGGCTAGCGACGAGACCGAGTTTAACCGTGAGTCGGAGTTTGTGTTTGCGTTTCGTTTGAAAAGGCTCAAGTTCGGGCGCAATGTCAAGATGGAAGAGTATAACAAGGGTGCCTTTCTGGCTGTAAGTGATGCAGAGGAAGAAGGCAACGACGCATCTATTTCTGTTTTAGTGGAGGATGTGGATGGCTCTGATATCAACACTGCGAAAGCTGTTTCTGATGCAACGGAACAGAGTATGGTTTATTGCGTCTCGACCTGATTGTGGTATGAATCAAATCGTGAGATGAAAGATGCTAGTATGCTACATGTAATAGAAAATTTGACTAGAATCAGTTACTCAGCGTCTAGTCATACATATGCCGTCTGAGGTCCTTGATCTTGTCATAAACCTTCTCTCTCGACGCTCCCTTATCGAAAAGCTCACTCGGCCTGATGTAGTTGTACCCAGCACCCCTCGTCTGACTGGCCATGCTCTTCAACACCATATCCATAGAATGAACATCCTTCAGCCACGGCCCTAATAAGTCGCTTCCCACCCTGGCATGCTGGTCCTGCTGCCTCACAAACGACAGGACCGAAGCGGCAAGCCCCGCGGCAATGGGTGTTGCGACTGATGTCCCTGACATGGCATTAACAGGTTCACTAAGGCCATTTGCAAGGCCAACGGGCCAGTAGGAGGAGACATTCTCCCCGAGAAGACTAAAGTTGACGTCTTTGTCGTCTGCAGTCGGATTGAACGCAGACGGGTTGCCGTTTCCATCGGTCGAGTGTATACAAAAGATACTAGGATATTTAGCGGGAAACGCTCTTCCGAGATTTGCTCCATCGTTTGATGCCGCTGCGAATAACAATGTCTGACTATGTAGGGCATTCGATATGGCTCTCTTCATAGGCTGATTATATTCACGAATCCCGAACGACATTGATATAATGTCCACCTTCCATTCAGAAACCGCGTGGTTAATTGCCTTTACACACGATGAGCTTAGTCTGCGGGGAAAATAGGGCTTCTGCTCTACCGGCCAGACTTACCTTCGCAATGTCATCGTACGTGTTTCGATTCAGAGTCGCTCGATGCGCAATTTTCCCGATATAAATCTCAGCGCACGGGGCAACTGTCAGTAACAGACCAAGGGCATGAGTGCCGTGCCCAATCTCGTCTCGAATGTCCTGTGGTTCTGTGTCATGTACAAAACTCTGTGCAGCCTTGATTCGTGGGTCTATTCGTCCGAGGTCATCCCTCAAGAGCGGGTTTTCAGCGTCAAAACCGGAATCCAAGATGGCTATTCGCACAGATTCGACCGTTTGGAGCGCACCAGCTTGGACAGGCTCAAAAGGGTCAACGAATTGGTTAATTGAGGAGAGTAGGTTGTCCATCCATTTTCGCGATAGTGGATTCCTGGCGAATGGCCATTAGTATAACGCTGCTTTGTAAATCTTGAAACAATTCCTTACTCTTGTTCACAACCTGTCTGATGGCTTGCGTCGAAAAAGTACAAGCTATTCGTTGAATCCTCAGTGACTTGCGCACGAGCAGGCTGTGCAGATTTCTGCACCACCATGTCGGAATTGAAGCTTGGAAGCACATTTTCGGACATCGAACGTTGTGCAGGTGAACGCCCAACATCATTTGTATTAGTGGAAAAGTCATTCTTGCCAGTTTCAAGGCGGACGACTTCTCGACCGATGGAGCCCCAGCAATTTTCATTTTCTTGAGAGTCGAATGAGCCCAGATCCTCTACTCGAAGACGCCACGACTTGAACATTTCGGCCTCAAGTCGTTTGACCACATTTTGATAGAAGAGCCGCTGTACTGTCTCAGACTCAAAGTCAGCGTCCTGTCCAGCGGGCAAGTACTCCCAATGCAGGCACGCCTTCGTGGCAAGATAGTAATCTAAGCCAGCCTCAGCTTCTAGCGTCTTCAGTATCTCAAGGCATGTATACCAATCAGTGTTGACGTTCCTTTCGGTATCCGCGTCCTTTTGCCAGTGCTCCACGGAAGTCAGATGATGGAGCTCACACAGGAGGATGCCGAGCGCTAGCACACTGGCGTTGGGGTGAATACTCTGATTGGACACGTCAGAGCTACTGACATTTGTGCCTGTCTTTTTGCCGGCTGTGGTGATGGGTATGTGCTCCATGGCTATAAAAGGTTTCGTGATATCGGGCAGCTGTTCATCTTCCAGCGGCTGAAAAAACAGAATCTTGGAGTGGTTGAATGAAGGCTGCAGCCACGGTGTCTCCAAAAATGGAAGAAGCGCTGAGGCGAGGGTGATAGCTAAGACTCGCTTCCCTTTGAGTGATAAGGCAGATGAGCTCCCACGTAATTCTTGTTGACGCTTAAATAAAGCCGCCAAGGACATTGTCCGGGACATCTTATCTCCACCAAAGGTCTTCGGCTGAGGACGAAGCCTCTGAAATATACCATGTTCAAGAGTCAAGTGCAAGCAATTTTGCTGGCCGAGGGAGTCTGTGATGCTTTGGCAAATGTGAGCCAAATCGCCCGCGCCGCTATCTGCAGGCGCGGATAAGCTCCTACCCCTATTGTATGCGTCTCTGTCGTGAACAAAGGTGTCAGTGAAGCTAAGGTAAACAGGAAATCTTCCCAACGCTTACTTGATTGTTATCTTGGCCTCTTGCAACGAAGTTGCAGGTACAGACCGTACTCCGAAGAACACATGAAAGGACGTCTCAACTTTGGAGTCTTTCTTTTGTGGCAGGGAAAGCCTGACGCTCAGCCCTGAGCATTTCTGGCAAACGCACACCCACTGTTTCCGTAGCGCATTGTCCAAGGACACTAAATGTCTCCTTGTCAACATAGCGAAGTCGGTATCGGCATCTTCGAGATTTTCGCTAGCGCTAGGTTCTTCACGAGTGATGACTCGGCGCCTCTTTGAGTCCCTTTCCATTTGCTCAATTTCCTCGATTATTTGGTCCCTTTGTCGACTTCTTTTACCAATGTGAATCGTAAGGCCTTGATCGGAATTCGGACTATCGACCATGTTGCGCAATGCCTGAAGCTTCGGATACGGCCCCTCCGGCAAGGAGTTCTGCCCCGCAACCCCATGTCAGTAGGTGCAAAGTGAGAAACTGGGCAAACGAGTACAGCTTGCTGCATATCATCTCGGGAGCACTTACGGAATCTAGTTCTCTATCAGCATTAACTTCAATGTAGCCTTCAAGCGCATGAAGCGTCCTTTTACGCTGCTCAGGCTCCATCTCGTCAAATGTATTGGCATCATGCTGCAAGAAAGCATCCGTCTGTAACCAAGCATCTTGTGTCCGCGCTCTCAAAGATTTGGGTTTCTTTATGGGCCTCTGTAGTGGTTTTCGAGCGAGAAACCCAAACACGGACCTCAGAAGACCTGGAGTCTCGTCCACATCCATGATTCTACCAAAGAACGGCGAGCTTGGAGGTTTCGTGGAGGGACAATTCGGCTGTGTTGCGCGGGCTCGCGGACATATCGGAGGCGTCAAAGACTAGAGAACCCAATGTCCGCCGTGGCCGGGCTGTGGTTTGTGGGTTGTGAATTAATAATCTTGGAAGGTAGATTGGATGTCTTTCGGCGTCCCCCGGCTTGAAGTAGGTGACCAGACGCGCGAATCAGGGCCACAAACTAGGTAGTAATGGACTGAAATTTTGACACTGTATTGATGGCAGTTTTGGACTGAGCTGAGGAGAGGAAGAGAGCTCCTGCACAAACGCCCCAGAGGATCCGCCTCTTACCAGTACAGTGGTGAGAACCATGAGTCCCCTCCATTGGCTACCTCTGCGGTGGTATATACTGCCTTCAGGTTTCATTTCAGGAGCTTACAGCGGCTTGCAGCAGCCGACAGCGGGATGCTGCCATCCTAGCCTTGCTGGCCTTGATTGGCTGAATACCTCACAGTGTACAGTGCACTGTATGTAAGGAAAGAAAGACTCCAGTTAACCCCCCAGCATGGTATTTCTTGCGTTTTTGGCTTCGCCACGTCTGGGTGGGTAAGAGCACTAACCAGGCCTCACCCCAGCGGCAAACCAGTGTCCTTATTGGCCTTTGAGGACACGGCTGAACCTCGAATTTTTCTGCCGCCAAAGCACGGCGGCAACAGCAGGCTGGCCTCTGCTTGTGTGTGTGACAGAGTGTTTCAGGGGAAAGGATGCATGTGTTGCCTCTGAACTGCCTGAATGAGCATTGATTTACGAGGAAGGAGCAGTGTGTCGGAGGAGGTGCATGTGCTGCGGCTGACCTG
The DNA here is from genome assembly GCF_028009165.1 of Akanthomyces muscarius. Lineage (NCBI taxonomy): Eukaryota > Fungi > Ascomycota > Sordariomycetes > Hypocreales > Cordycipitaceae > Akanthomyces > Akanthomyces muscarius. Next base: position 1,616,566 of record NW_026611618.1, read on the forward strand.
CCTGAATAGGCTGTCATTTTCCGAGGCAGGTGCAGGGTTCCAAAACAGGTGCATTGCATGCAGATGCAATTTGCTTTGATGCAGTCTCCGACAGCGCTGGCCGAGTAAGTGGCTGGGTGACGTGTCGCTCGAAGTCCTTAGATCACATTCGCTTGGCCTTTTGAGGTACTGCTTTCTATCCTTGGCCGCTTGAGAGGACGGAAGCTGGGTCAGCCGATAATGAATCCTCGCTCGAATTCTGTCCAGCTTGCTTTCATCAGCGCCGGCTTCTTGCGGTTCTCGCAACTCATCCTCACGCTTTTTGAATGCTTCTTTGTACTCCGGACTCGCGTTGTTTCTGGCATGATACAAAAAAAAGCTTTGAATTGAACACTAAGGGCAGGATATTCGAGTCAAAAGCAGGGGAGAATAGGAGGGCACCAGCAGCCGGCAAGGCATGATCCCCTTGGATCTCTCCCGGACAAGAACCCTATAGCGTCGAAGTAACAAACCGGGCCACTGACACACTGCCATGCCCTCAATTCCAAGTGCTCCCAGCCATTGCTGACAAATCTTGGTCCGTGGAGTGAATATTCTCTCCTTCGTTATGAATGTCAACATTGTTGGCTCCCAAAAGCACCTTGCGGCCAGAATCTCCAACAGCGCTACCTAGTCTGGAAGGCCGCCGCTCGTTCCAATGGTTAAAAGCTCTACAAAAGGTAGTAACTCAAGAGGCTGAGCAGGTAATATTTGAGTAAGCATAGTCGAAGGCTTCCAGATACCCTATCATCTGGATAACAGCGGCGGAGACGACCAGCATGTGCATGAATGAGTGGGAGCTGCACATGTCGAATTTTCCAGGCCACCAACTTTCGGGAAACCTCATCTTTTGAATCGCGTGTGTTAGGATCGATTTTTCTCCTGTATGGGTAAAATGGGAGACTCACTGCATAAAGCCCGGTTCCAGATAGTAGGCAGCCTACCTTTGCCACCATAGTATAGGTAAAGGCTTTTTTGTTCATCAGGTCTAGCCCGAATATATCGAGCCCATGAATCAAGGGCGCCACAACAGACATGCCAGTCGCCACGAACGCGAGTGTTCGCATGGAGCGATACTTGTGGGTCTGGAGCTTAGGATGAACGTTCGTGATAATAGTTAATGCCCCGAAAAGCCCAATCTATTGACCGATGAAGGGTGTTAGAGCTGATTGCCAGTCTTGGAACAGAACAGCCGAGCATATGGGGATCTACTCACCATAGACCAATAGATATTGCGTAGCGTAGTCTCGCACCGAAAAATTATATATACGCCCAAGACAATGTCACCGACTATAAAGATGCCTATACCAAGCATATCTAGTCGGTGCCAGAAATGGTCGACTGTATAAGAGTGGTTCATTAAAGTGTGATAAATAGCCGAAAATGCATAGCAAATAGTCGCCGTAAGTATGAAGAATGAAAAGGCCACAAAATCGGTGCTAGTAACTCTGGAATACTTGCCGGCAAGGTACTGCAAGATGTACCACTCGCCAAGGAGGAAGACGACGGCCGGTATGAGATGGGAATAGATGTTGACCGTCTCGTTGTGGAGATAGCACCAACTGCGGAACGAGGCGCGAGCCGAGCCCGATATGGGCCGGTAACCGTTAAGAATCCACTGGTTGTTGTCGTGTTGAAACCATTCCGGCATCTCGTCGAACGAGAGAAGAGCCCGGCGTTGTGCGTCGTCGGACCCAGACCAGGATGCGTCGTCTTCCATTCCCGGCCCTTTGCGCGCCTCTGGCTCCTTGGGCGGGACTCGTAGACGGGGAGCGGACGCCATTTATTGTCGCGCCGGGTGATGGCTGTGTAATGTGTGAAGGTTGGAGTTTGAGAGTGCGTGAGAATGGAATCGAAGAAATGAATTTTCTGTTTGCTTGGTAGTTTCTTTGTGCACTGGCTAACAGGCGCTCCCGTTTCGTCTACGCGGCCGCCCGAAAGGTGGCTTGGACTGTGCGGGACACCCGACACCAGCATTCAACGGGATTTTTGTAGAGCTGCCCGGGTGACAGGCTGGCTGCCCGGGCCCACTCACACGGCCACACCTCTTCGGGGGGAATTGACCAGTTGACCAGATCGACGTGCCGATCAAAGTCTCAAAGATCCTGGTCTCTGATGCGAGAGCAATTGCAACAGATGCTAGCCTGGCCCCTGGGCTGCGAGGCTAGCACCAAAAATACCTACAGATGACTCCAACGCCATTAAGCCATCGGACCCCACATGCCGCCAGCCACAACCGCTACTTAAGTATTTGAACAGGGGCTTCAGCGAACGCGGTAGCCTGAACTGCCTGTACCAGTACTAGGGCGCTGTAGTGTTGAGCCCGGCCTAATTTGTTTTCCAGGTACTAGTGCGCGGCGGAGCAAGGCTTGGAAATACTGGGTGATGTGTCTACGCTAGAATCTGGTTCTAAACAGGGTACCTACTGGTAGAGGATGCATCAGGACAGGTAGGTACTTCTTATTACAGTAAGAGCCACTGAAAGTACAGCGATAATTCAATTACTTCAGAAGCCCTGCTCCCTAACGACTTTTCAGCTTAGGCGCCATCATCTTCTTCTCTGGGTACCTGTTACAGCGCCTCTTTAATTCTTTATGTACTTGCCCATGCTGAGTCCCTGTCGAATCCTTGTCGAATCCTTCGCGTGACGCCGTTGTTTTGAAGGCGACCTCCCGGCCCGTACGCAGCCTGGTTACGCGTCCTCAGTTGAGGCTGAACCTGAACATCCTGGCTCGAACAGCTCGACGTGGTTGGTTCTACTTGTCCCATCACCGGCCCAATGCGTCTCAAGCATGCAGTCAGCATTGATGGGTTGCATTAACTAGTCCCTTTTCCAGCGATACGCGTGTTTGGTAACAAGGATGCACCCCGCCCCAGCTACTAACTACGAGCTAGCAACGATGCGATGGTCTAAAACATCGCGAGGACGGACCGTTCAGGCAGCTTCACGCACCGCTAAGTCAACGCATCGGCACCGACGCTACCGGAGACTCTCGTTTCTGGACCTGTCTCTTGGCTGGAGATGACGTCCCGTGAAGACTATGTAGTCGGGTGGCTCTGCCGTTTGCCTGTCGAGGTGGCCGCAGTCAAAGCTGCGCTGGATTGCGTCCATGACAATCTACCCACGGATCAGGATTCAGACGGCAACAACAACTACATTCTGGGAAATCTTCAGGGCCACAATGTCGTTGTGGCGTATCCAAAGGAGTACGGCAAATCGTCATTGGCAGACGTGACCGCACAGTTGCATGCAAGCTACCCATCTGTCCGATTCAATCTGATGGTAGGCACTGCGGGAGGAGTGCCCTATACGAAGGACGATGTTCGTCTCGGCGATGTTGTTGTAAGCAAGTCGGCAGCTGGTTGGTCGGGTGTCCTCGAGTACGATGTGAACGGGGAACAAGCGAAAGATCAGGTTACTCTCGGCAGACCGTTGGATCAGCCGACACTTTTGCTTCTCACAGCTACGGGCAAGGCCGAGACAGCCGCCATCTTTGAAGAAAGCAAGATGCTCCGCTACATCTCCGAGATCGTGCAGAAAGACCCGGTCACCTTTGCCCGCCCTGGCCCTGAACAAGACATTCTCTTCGACGCAAATTATGATCATGCAACCTATGAATCCGAAGAAGGCGGATGCAGTCACTGTGACCCGGATAGGATCCGGTCAAGGCAGCCGCGTGAAGGGCAGAATCCCGTTGTTCATTATGGCTCAATTGCCTCCACCCGTCACTTGACGCGCAGTGGAGCAGGCCGGGACCAGTTCGCAAGCAAGCATGATATTCTCTGCTTCGAGAAAGAGGCAACTGGACTCAGGAATACCGCCCAGTACCTGGTCATCCGAGGAATTAGCGACTACGCAGACTCGCACAGCTCGGATATCTGGCGTGCCTGGGCTGCAGCGACCGCCGCAGCATACGCAAGAGAGGTCCTTTCATTCGTGCCCGCCGCCTCCAGGACGGTACCTTTGGTCGCAAACGCGTATGCCGAGGCCGCGGCCGTTCTTGACACCTTACTTCTGACAAGACCGGATGTTGATCGGAAGTCCCTCATTGCACTCAAGGGACGCAGGGTTGACGGAACCTGCGAGTGGGTTACGAAGCATCACCATTATCAAGAGTGGCTGGCAGATACGAGTCAACCACTCCTCCGGATCTCAGGTGGCCCTGGAAAAGGGAAGACAATGCTCGCGATTTATATCACTGAGGTGCTACAGCCACTAGTTGACGCTGGTGACAATGTTCTCCTCTATTACTTCTGCAGTAATCGTGACAATAATCGGAACACCGCATTGACCATATTAAGAGGCATCATGCATCAATGGATTGACATCGAGCCCCACCTGGCCAAAGAAGTCAAGGACTCCTTCGAGGGGGCGGAGACGGCCAAGTACACAATTTCCAGCTTTGTCGCGCTCTGGAGGGTCTTCCTGACTCTGCTCCAGCAGACCACATCTTCTCAGGTAGTCTGTGTCCTCGATGGTCTCGACGAGTGCGAGAGGGAATCACTCAGACAGCTTCTAGATGCCGTTGGAAGCTACTTGTCGAAGTCTGTGGAAGGGTCAAAGCCACGACTGAAGCTCATTATCCTCTCCCGACCTCAGCTGCCTGAGTTGGAGAGTAAACTCGGTCGCTATCAGCAGATTCAATTGGACGCCTCCGACACGGAAACTACACAAGATGTTGAGAGATATATCTTTGCCAAGGTCGCGGAACTGGCATCCGAGCAAGACCTTTCCGAAGAGATGGTCGCGCAGGTTCAGCAGAGTCTGCTAGCTGGCGCTGACGGTACCTTTCTGTGGGTTGCATTCGTTGCCAATGAGCTTGAGGGCCGGAGTTGGAGCAAGATTGATGAAGTGCTCCGTAAAATTCCGAAAGGTCTAGGTGGGATTTATCAGCGGCTTCTTCGGCAGGTCGACGACAAGGAAGCTTTGGCCCCCATTCTTCAATGGGTTGTTCTCGCTGCCCGGCCCCTCACATTGAAAGAATTGGCTATGGCCGCAGGGATCGAGGCGGTCGGTATTATTCCAGCAACGGAAGTGATCCGGAGGCAGCTTAGCGTCGGCGGGTTGCTCGTCAAGGTCGAAGGAGACGTCGTCTATCTGGTTCACGAATCGGCGAAAGAATTCTTCCAGAGCGATCAAGTCAACATCAAAGGGATCGACATGTTCCATATGGGCCAGGAAACCCACAGGAAGCTCATGCAGACTTGTTTGGCTCACGTAGAATGCGGGTACGGAAATTCCAGCACGCCCGACCGGGATCCCTTCTTATCTTACGCCAGCCAATACTGGCCGGTGCATTTCCACCACGCCATTCATGTGATCGATTCAGCGACAGAATTATCGCGTCCGTTCTTTCGCGTGAACTCTCCCATCTGGACAGAATGGTTAAAGGTTTACTGGGAGCAGGAGAAGAACGGCGGCAGCCCGCCCACCTTCACTCTCTTGCATCTCGCGGCATACTTGGGAAACGTACCCTGGGCCAAAAGGTTACTCGGCACACATGCCCGCCTTATTTCACGGAAAGACAATTACGGCCGGACACCTTTGTACTGGGCAGTCAACGGAGGTCACCAAGAAATGGTGGAGCTGCTGCTTAATCATGGCGCACATGTCAACTTCAAGGATCGAAGCATGTTGACTGCTTTACACATAGCAGTACTCGGTCAAAACAGAGACGTTGTGAGAGTACTGCTCGAGCACGGTGCCCACATCGAGGCCAAGGGGGAGACTGGCGACACGGACACCCCATTGGTGCGAGCTATTTTGGTGAACTCGAGAGAAATTACGGAGGAACTACTCCAGCAAGGAGCGCGTGTGGATAAACTGCCATCTCTTCTGGGAGTTGCTTCTCTGAGGGGGGCTATGGATTCGTTAGATGAACGGGTGAAAGAGCTACTTGGGCTCCAGGAGCAGGTCCTGAATGCGCGTTTCAAGAATTCGACACGACTTGTGGACTTGGTCACGAAGGGACTGGTTCTATCCATCCGCATTCCTCTGATCCTTGAATTGATGACCCTCTATCTCAAGTATCTGGCGTTGAACCGCATGGACAGTCTACCTGTGCTGCGGGAGCTGGTCCAAGGAAACAAGAGAAGGCAACTGCGGGCATGGGCAAAACCGTACCATGTGTTCCTCGCGGGGCTGGTGTATGCTAAGAGTGCAAGGAAGCTCCAGGCCATGGGCGACCTGCCGACATATGTCTTGCAGAAGGCCACGCCAGGAGATATGCAGGCACTGGTGGTCATCATGACCTATACCGGCATGGAGACGAAATTCACAGCTATCCAACACGGATGGAAGCCAGGAGACGACATCACATCTGCGGCAATCGCAGACTGGGCCGGGATCGCCTACGAGAGGGACTCTCTAGAGTACTTCCACCTCGGCATCCGAGAATTTCTGATCGATTTCGACTGTTGTATCCGGAAAGAGAACCGGGAAGAGAGCGTGCTCCGAACGACCCTACTCATGACGGTCCACTTCGCCATGCTCGACAAACAGAAAGCAGGGCCGATCGAGTACATATGCCGGGTCACCGCGGAGTTCTTTGAAGGATATATCGGCAGCGCTTACGAGGTTGGATTGTTCAGCGACGCGAACCAGGCGTACGCAAACAAGATGCTCGTCGCCAGCGACAGCCGGGACTCCGCCCTGCTGCGTCTCCTCCTCGTCACCATCTTCCAGTGCGCCCAGCAGGCCAACGAGAAGGGACAGGACCGCTTTCTCAACATACCCTCGGCCGCGTGCTTGATCCTCTGCCAGGAAAACGCCACCGCCCACCGGTGGCTCATTGGCGAGGCCATCCCGGAGGAGATGGCGGCGTTGATAGCCCAGCAGCATCCGGGAGCGCTGCAGAGGCGGGCTTCTAAGGCTTTGATAGAGTGTCTGATCATTAGGAAACGGTACGGCTTGAACGCGCAGAAACAAAGTGCCGAGAAGCATCTGCGGTCCTTGCCGGAGGTTGAACATGTGATGAATCGCATACTGGGTGTATAAAGAATTGCGCGATGCGCACTCAGGGTTCTGTATCGCGGACAAATTTCATCAATTTAGCGTACTAATTATGGACAGAATTAATGTATTTGCGCACTCTCTGGTTGTGCCTACTATTGCAGGTAGTGATAGCACAGATGATGGATTTGCTGAGCATGTGGGGTGTGTCCTGTTCTATTCGTATGTTTCTTGCATGTAGACAAGGTCAGCCATGGCATTAGCGCCTGTTGTCTGTTCGTGCTAGAAATCATGCAAAAGAAATTAGATACCTGGGTAGAGTCTTAACGTGGCTGCGGGCTGTCGTGTAGCATGAGCACTCTACTGACAGCTACCGATAGCTGTTGTACTCAATGTTTCACTAGATATTGATTTCACACCCGGGACAGATTCGAGTATATCTGAACACAGCTGCCGGCATTTATTTTTATTTTTATTTTTCCAGTGCCACATGATTGGCTGCCTGGAGCTTTTTGTCTGTTGCCTGGTAGTGACCAGTAGCCAGCCACATTGTCTCTACCTAGGTACCTAACAAGGCCGGAAGAGCAGCCTTATTACAGAGAGCCTGGCTCCCCGCCCACAGCACCTTTATGGCTGCGCCACGTGGAAACGCCCCCAATAACGGAGTGGCTCTTGCGGCCCTCACAATCCTCTGCTTCCATCACCACCGTCAATACCATAGCACCCATTTGTTTTGCATACACTCGCTCGCATTCGCCATCACTTCACGCCCTTGTTCCGCTGAGGAGGCGCCGCAGCCACCACCCTCGCTCACAGTACCATGCCATACTCTTCACGCCTCTAACCTAACCACTGCCAACCCCCGAGTCTCCCCCCACCATGTCTTCCTCGCGACGTCCCGCGCCGCCGTCGGCTTCGACCTCGACCACCGCCCTCTCGTCGGCCGCTCTCCCGCCGCTCTCGGCGCTCTTCCTCATCAACTTTGACGTCAAGGCCGGCTACACCATCGTCTGGCAGCGCGCCGCGCCCGCCGTCGAGCTCGAGGGCCTCGTCGAGTACAAGTCGCTGCCCTCGGGCCTCCACACCGTCTCCAACGACCTCATTTACTTTGTCCACGGCACCCAGCATGCCGGCCTCAGCGCCTTTGTCAACGAGCCCACCGAGGAGGAGGAGCTGCGCAACGCGCGCATGATTGCCGTCGGCATCCTCGTCCCGCTGAGCTACGGACGTCTGGGCCGAGCTTGGCGCCATGCCGAGCACCTCAAAGACATGGCAGCGTACGTTGGGCATAACCTCCCAAGGCGCGCAATGTGAATTCTTGGTAGCTATGCTAACGGATAATCTAGTAAACTTGCCAAGGACGCATCGCAGACGAAGCTCCTCGAACAATACTGGGACCAGCATCATGCTCCCGTCGACGGTGGCCCCAAGTCACCCGTGCCAAGTCTCCCTGCTTCGCCTGTTCAGGACCGCCGCGAACACAAGCGCAATAGATCTGCCTCTGATGGCGCCGCCCTGTCTGCAGGGCCTTCTGAACATAAACTTTCCACATACCATCCTGCCTGGAGTCTCGCGACCATGCTCGACACCTTTGGGCCGCTCGTCTTTCCCATATATCGCGCTGCCCTTTTGCGGAAGCGCATCCTAATTTCATGCCACGCTCCTGTTCACCAGATGTGTGATTTTGGTACGTCAGCTTCGTTACTTGGGATCTGAGCCCCAGCTAACAGCGCCAAGTATATAATCTCTCTGTTCTATCAAACATACCACTCTCCATCGCCGACGATCTCCCACCTTCTTCCACCTCGACACGTCTGCGACCTCTCTTCACAATTGGCGTCCATGATATTCCGTTCCTAGTCGAAGACCACAAGGCCGCCAAGCGCCAACGCCTTAATCCGGATGCAGACGACGAGTCCGGCTGCGGCTGGATTGCCTGCACCACAGACAGCATCCTTGCCGTCAAAGACACACTCTGGGACATGCTCATCACCATCCCACTAGAGCATACAACGGACGGGAACGAAAAGGCTTGGCCGCTGGTAGAGTGCCCGCGCGGCACACCCATCAAGGCAACGCAACGTGATCTGAGACGATTCAGCGCCCTGCGCGCCGGTCTGGCGCAGTTGGCTGCCGCCGAGGATCAAGACGCGCAGCGACCAGATTCGAATACCTCCGATCCCTCACCCGCCAGGCTCTCCACAAGTCACTCGGCCCGTCTGGTACGGGAAGAGGACGACGAGTCCATGGACCAGATTGTGGAACCCCCGAGCTGGTCCGCCCTCGCCTACAACGGCTTCATGTGGTGGGCGAGCGCCGGCGAGCAGATTCGCTCCGAGGAGCAGGAGGAGGCCGCCCGCGACGCCGCTCTGCTCGCAGACCTCGGCAGCGGCAGCGGCAGCGGCCCCTCGATGCACATGCCGCAGTCGCCGTCTCGCACCGACCTGGCCCTCACCGACTCGATTGCCTCGCTCACCCGTCACGACGCCTCCGCCGACGGTGACGCCACCATTGAGCTCGCTATAGTTGCCTACTTCCACCGCCTCACCACGCAAATCGTCTCCGTGCTCGCCGACGTCGTCGAGAGCACCGACGAGGCGTATCCGTCCGACGACCCGGAGCGGTACACTGACGAGGACGACGAGGATGAGGCGGACCTCTTGCTGCCGGGCCAGGACAGCAATCGCGACGCGGACGGCTCGGCGGACACGCAGCGGCAAGAGGAAGGGGTGCTGGAGACGATCAAGGTCGACAGCCACGCCATGGAGAGCATGGGCCTCGACGTGTGGAGCGCGAGCGATGCCGGCTTCGTGCGGGATCTCGCGCAGCGCTACTTTGGGCGCGATGCGACGATAGAAGCCAAAGGCGTCGAAGTGTGTGGTGTGCGAGTGTGCTAGATTTGTTCTTTTCATTTTGTTGTTTTCCCGCTTTTATTATACTATACCTGAATGTCTTTCAGCCTAGACATTGTAAATTCGTTTTAGGGGGATGAGGAAGTTGTATTGCATGCAGGGGTTGTATTCAGTTATTTCAAGGAACTTTCCTCGGCCAGGCCTTTTTTATATATACGTTTAGTCGGACTAGTCGGAAATTTTCGAATATATAATTACACGGAGGTCTATCTCTTTACATTTCCTGCCTGCACTGATGGGTAGATTTTTTTTTATATCATTTCTTTGTGCCTCTTTAAAGTCCTGCCTACTTTCCGTCTCTCTCGCCGGGCAGAACCTCTAAAATGCCCAGCCATGTTATAAATAAATAAAAACCCAACATGAACAAGGAAAGAAGAAACAAGGCGTCGCCCCACACTGACAACACTGAAACAAAACGATTGCAGGAAAGAGAAAAAAAAAGAATCATGCATTCTACCTCTTTTTTCTCTACGGCTCTCTCCACATTAACCATCCGCCGTCACACACATACACAGACACAGACACTACTACAACATCATCTATGATTCGTCCTCAGTGTCCGTGTTGGTATCGCTCGTGTCGTTGGCGTCGTCGTCTGTGCCACTCTCCTCGTCCGAGTCGTCCTCGTCTACTTGCTGCTGCTGCTGCTGCTGCTTCCGTCTCTTCGGTTGGGGAGCCTGTCCAGTCTTCATGGCGTGCATCTGACCAGCAATAGAATCTACAAAAACGTTAGCTTTCTTCGTGACATCTTGGTGGGTTGGTAAAACAAAAAAAAGAACTTACCCTCTTCTGGCTCGGATATCTCATCCTCGGCCTCAATCTGGGCCGCCTTGCTCGCCTCCTCGACGACGAGCGTCACCTCCATCTTGGTGTCGAAGCCGACGTACGAGTCGCAGACGACGTGCATGACAAAGGTGTAGTGGCCGGCCTGGGGCGGGGCCGCAAACTGCGCCTTGAGCGTCTGCATGGCAAACGTGGGCTTGCCGCTCTCGTCAAAGATGGGCTGGTCAAACTCGTCAAAGATAAAGGGCGGGACGGCGAGCTTGCCCTGCTTGGAGTCGCTGAGGAAGGCGTACCACTTGGGCGTCTGCACGCGGGCGTAGTGGGGGGCAAAGACCTGGGGCGGCGTGACCGTCTGCTCCTCGACCGAGACGGGCTTGCCGTCGGGGCCCTTGATCGTCTTCTTCTTGCGGCCCATGAGCGCCTCGAGGTCGTCCTCGGCCGGGTCCACGTCCTCGAGGTCCAGCTCGTCAACGGTGGGGACCTTTTCGGTGCCGGGCGGGATGAAGCGGCCCTTGATGACAAGGCTGACGAGCGACGAGGGGATGATGCAGCGCTCGCCCGTCACCTTGAAGAAGGCCTTGGCGACGCGGAGGTAGGGGATCTGCTTGCCGACGGCGACGCTCGTCTTGTACTGCTCCTCGGTGAGGCGGCCCTTGCCGACGGCCAGCTGGCGGCGCTGCGCATCGGGGAGGTCCATGAACTGCTGCACCGTCATGTGCGTCTTGGAGTCGCCCTCGACCTCCATGGCGATCTTGGGCGTGAAGTGGGGGAGCTGGAGGAGCGGCGAGGCCTTGGGCGGCATGGCCTGGATGAGGTGCTGGTTGGCGAGGAATGAGCCGGCAATGGGGCCGATGTTTCCGTAGGCGAGCGCGATGGCGGCAAAGGACTGGTTGAGGGTGCGGGCGATGGGGACAATCTCGTACATGGCCTTGGTCAGCGCGGCGTCGTCGAGCTCGACGCGGCCGAGGTAGGCCCAGAGAAGGGCCAGCGTCTTGCGGCGCACGCCGTTGTCGAGGTCCTCGAGCTTCTGCTTGTCCTTGACAGCGAAGCCGGCCGCAAAGGGCGACGCCTCGCCGGCCGCGGTGATGCGCGACTCAATCTTGGATAGGCCCGACTCGGCGAGATCGCCCTTGAGGACCTGGTCGTACTCCTTGCCGGCGGAGAGGGCGCTGATGATGCCGCCCTCGTCCATGGTCTCGTCGTACTGGCGGAACAAGTTGTTGGCGCTCTCCATGAGGACACCCTCCTTGGAGCGGCGCATCGTGCCGTACCACCATGAGCCGACGACATACGGGAGGAGGATGCCAAGGAGACCGGTGTAGAGGAGGATGAGATACTTGCCGTTGCCGTCCGAGATGATCCACTGGGGCAGGGCGATGCCGATGCTGAAGCTCTGCTTGCCGTCGGGGTGGCCGAACTGGATGTAGTTGTTGCGGACATCCTCGTCGGTGAGCGCTTGGTAGGCCTTGGTGAGCTCGACGTAGTGGTCGTTCATGGACTCGGCCGTCTCGTTCTTGGCGGGGTCGGGGCGGACCTTGTCGGGGTGGAATTTGACGGATAATTTCTTGTAGTGGGATTTGATTTGCTTTTCGTTCAAGGACTGTGCAGAGGGAACAATAAAAGTTAGCAATTAATTGAAGGGTGGTCGCGGGTCTTTCCACCCAGAGGTGGTCTCGGGTCAACGTACGTCTGAGATGCCGAGGATGTCATAAGGATTCCAGATCTTGTTGACGACGGGCGTCGTCGTCATGATAAGGTAGGCCATGGCGCCCATAAGGGCCCAGCCGCCGAGCGCAACGATGGCGCGCGTGATCCTGCGCTGCTTGCGCTTCTGCTTTGCCCGCAGCGCGTCGACGACGTCGGCATGTTTTTGCTTGTAGTCGGTCTTGATGGCCTGCGCCTGGTTGCCGCTGTCGCTGCTGGAGCGGAGGAGGGAGTATGTCAAGGGGAGCGTAACGAGGCCGCTGAGGGTGAGTATGAAGAAGGGGAAGAATTGGGCCTGGGGAGGGCAAGAGGTGTTAGCACACTGCATCGTGACAAGTTTCTGGCTGCCTCCATGGCCCTGGCGGCGACAGATTGGCCTTGGATTGTAGGGCTCACCTCGTTATCGTATGAGTAGTCGGAACTCATCGTGGCGACTGCCGGCCAAGGCTAGGCCTGGCGATACGAGTCGGCGAAAGGGTAAGAGACTTGTAAAGGGAGAACGGTTTTGCGGCCGGCTGAGAGGGTATCCAGAATTCGAGGGGCGTAATCTCCTGGATCGGGAAACGAGCAGTTGCGAATGCCCAGGGCGATTGGCGACAAAGTGCAAATCGAGAGAACGTCGCCGGGGGGGGAGAGAAGACGACAGATCTCCGTCGTATAGTTGGCAAGGTAAAGAAAGGAAAAGAAAGGCAAGACTAAAATGCCGTCTGGACAATGTGTCACGAACTATTTCCCCGAGCCAGAACAAGTAACGTGGTGGTTTCGAGAAGGCCAGCTAGCAAGGTCGGGCGATCGGATTATCCGTGGCAGTGGCCACTCTTTTCGCCCTCCCCACAATGCCGCCACGGTGTTCTCAAGGCTGGCTGGCGTCAGCGGCCTTGTCGTAGCGTGTTACTTACTGGCTTTGCCTGTGCCTCTGCCGGCTGCTAAACCGAATCAGACTGGCGCTAGCGGGCCTAAAGTGCCTCTGCGCATGCTTACCCCTGTGGCGGTCAACTTTCTTGCTTGGGCCTATTCCGAAGGCTGCGGCATTCCTTACATTCTTTACATTCTTTAAATAAAAAGCATATTTACATACTTGCGTTGCGATATCAATTGTAAAGCAATTCTATTGCCCTGATATGCGTATAGAAAAGCACGCTACCCAATTCAGCGCCAAGCCGGACACTGTATGCTCAATCTATCTTGTAATCTGTCAATACCACAAAGGAAAAAAAGTAACGACCGGCCCTGTGCAATTGCCTGCTTCACCTCTTCTTGATGAACAATCCTGCGTCTTCCTCTGCCGCCTCCGCTGCCTCTCCATGTTCATCCTCCACAATCACCTCCTCATCCACATCCGTAGTCTCCTCCTCCGTCGTCGCCCCGTTGCCGCTCGTCGTCATCATCTCGCCGACCAGGATGCTCCTCAAATCATCCTCGCTCAGGATCCTCTCCAGGCTGCCCCTGCGCACCCACGGCCTGGACTCGACGCGGCCCTGGTCAATCAGCCTCTCAATCTTGAGCCTGTTGCCGATGAACTTGAGCGTCGGAAACGCGCCCTGCTTTCCCTCGTGCAGCATGCGCGCCAGCCGCGCCGAGTCCGGGTCCGACAGGATGTGGTAAAAGTCCGACGGCACCGACTTGGGCCAGATTGTAATGGTGCCGCTAAACTGCTGCAGCCACAGCTGGCTCCAGTCCTGGCCGAGCGGCCGCGGCAGCAGCTCTGCGTGACGGATGAAGCGCAGCCACTTGTTCATGTCCAGCTTGAGATAGTGCTCCGTCGCCGACATGAGGAAGCCGCCGCGCCAGCCGCGGCCCTTGCGGTGCGTCACCGGGTGGCCCACGCTGCCGCGCGACGAGAAGAAGAAGAGGTTGACGTGCGGGTTCACCTGGCTGACAATCGTAAAGTTGACGTTAAAGTGCGTGTTGAGCGCCTTGATAGGAATGTCGGTCCGCAGGCTGCCGTCCTTCCACTTGTGACCAAACGAGTACGGCGCGAGCGTCCCGTTGGGGTTCTTCATCATCAGAACCACTGGGTTCAGGATGCCGGGGACCGCCGCCGACGCCAGTACCGCCGACCAGATGACGCAGTCTGGACTCGTCAGGTAGTTGCACAGAATCGTCGGCGAGTGCGGGTCGGCCGGCACGCAGCTGACGTTGAGGATGCGCCCGGTGCGCTCGTAGGCCTCGCGAAAGGTCATGGAGCCGCGTGTCCACCAGCTGCACTGCGCCGCCCACTTGACAGAGTCGAAGCGCGCGCCGGTGCGCCACCACCGCGGAAACCACGTCGAGATGCCCTCGGAGCAGGCATTGATCTGCGACGCGAGCGATGGCACAAGCAGCTTGTCCAGCTCCTCATTCGTTCGCGTGGCGACGAGGCCAGCAATGAGAGCGCCGCCGCTAGTGCCCGTAATGACATCCGGGAGCAGGTCAGCGTCCAGCAGCGCTCGAACGAGGCCAAAGTGGTAATACGCAAAGCTCGCGCCGCCCGACAGGCAGAGCGCCGTTCTTCCAAAGTTGGCCTGCACGTGCTTGAACAAGACTCTCTTCTCCTCCATCGAAAGCTGCTTCGTGCTGAGCAGAAATTTGAGACTTCTCTCCACTGTGCCACGCGTAAGTCTTTGTCAAGATACCAACAAGTCAATGAGAAAACTTACCCTCGTCGACGAAATTTTGAACGAGATTCTTGGTTCCGTAGTACGTCTGGCTGTACAGCTTTGGATTGTCAATACCCACAAAGTTGTTCTTGACGCACGCCTCGGTGAGCGCCTTGAGCTCCTCCACGGCTCGGGTTCCCTCCCCTCCACTTCCTGCTCCCTTGCCCACCTTGGCCGCCGCGGCCGCCACCGTATCCTTTTCCTCCGTCTCCGCCTTGGCTCTCGTCTTCTTCATCTGGTCCCAGACGCGCTTCACAGTCTTGCTGTCGTAGTATGCAAAGTCATTCTCCTCGCGCCACGTCTTGCGGCCTAGAAACGCATCCAGCGCCCGCGCCGCGCGCACCCACTCCTGGTACGTCGTGGCCTTGCGCAGCTCCCGCCGCAGGCTCTCGCGCTGGCCGCGCCACGTAAAGAACTGCTCGTAGACGACAATATAGAACCGCGTGGCCAGGTACAGCACTCCCAGGATCAGGAGCCAGCCAAAGACGAACAGCAGCAGTGGCCACTTGGCCAGGAGGTACAGGTACCCGTCGCGCGTCTCGTCTTTGCTGCGTGTGCCGAGCAGGCCCTCCACAGCACGCTTGGCCCGTCTGCGCCTCTTCTTGGGTCTGGTCGTCGCCGACCCGGCGCTGCTAGCCGCTGCCGGCTTGCGTTTGCTCTTCCGGTAGAAACGCGAGCTAATGGGCGCCCAGTCGTTCTGCGCCGTCACAAATGTGCCGTGTCCGCCGGGCGCCGGTGAGGAAGCTCGCGCAGCCGCCGCCGCGTCGCTACTAAAGTCGCCATTTGCAGCGGCTGCTGCCGCCGCCGTGGCCAGCGCGCTGCTGTCGTTGTTGTCGCCGTCGTCGAAGCCAGCGCCGAGGCTCTGCGAGTCGCGCCGGGTTATGCTAAAGGACCCGGGGCTCTTGGGCGAGCGCAGCATGTCGTGCGAACCGCGCCGCGAGTGCTGCGCTAGGTTCTGTGCGGCGCTGTGATCGGGTGCCAGCAGCGCCGTCTCAAAGGCGGCCATGTCGCCTGGTGAGAGGAATTCGTGGTTCGCATCGGGGAGGCGCGAGACGTCAAACGCCTCGGGAGGAAATCCATAGTTGGGTGGCAACGAAGAAGCCGAGGGAGAAGCCGTCGTCGATGTTGCGGCCTTGGGCGGCGCCGCCTTTGGCTTGGACTTTTCCTTGTCTCTGCTCGGCATGGCTATATAGTTGATCTCGCCAGGCGAGGCCAAGCTGCTAAATCATTGCCGTCGTTGAGGGTTAGAGGAAAGTGGATCTGGAAAAGCCGTGGCAGAGTGTTGTTCATCAGATGATTGGTGTGGTGTGCGTAAAGCTCAGATGAAAAACACAAGAGCCGGATAACGGCTATTTGCAGGTCGAGTTATGTGGTGTCGTAGCTGGATTGCCCTCCATGACGTCGGGTGACATAGCTTTCTGTTGGGGGAGCTTCTGCGCTGGGCGGGTCCCTGTTCTCGCCCTCGGAAGTCGCCCAGCGCCAATGCCCAGCACGGCTGGACGGCGCAACTATCGGTGGCCACCGGTGGCAACCTCGTAATCACTGAACCCTCGACAGCAACGCCCATGCCATAGTTAGCTGTAGTTGCTTGTCAAATTTCCTTCCTTAGATATTCTACGGGCAGCAAACAGCGATTCACATCCAGGTGGCCGAATGGGACAGTGTAACGTATCCAGTATTAATATAGGTTTTTTTTTACTACCAAACTTCGCCAAAGGGTAATGCTGAGTCTCATAAAACATTTCTTAATCGCACAAGTGGCTCCTTCCCGCACTACTCCGCCTAATACAGAACTCTTAGACGTACTGGGAGAGCCAGCGAATGCCGTCACCGTATCCCTGGCGCATGACTACCGAGCACATGAACACCTCGATCGGGCGGATGCCCTCCAGCGGCACCTTGCCCTTGCCAGTCGTCTGGTACAGGCCGAGCTCGTGGCGGAGTCTGTCCTCGGGGACCGCGCTGGGGTGATCGATCTTGTTTCCGAGAATGACAAAGGGAACCTTGGCGAGCTCCTCCATGGCGAGCAGGGCGTCGAGCTCGGCCTTGGCCTCGGCGAATCGCTCCTCGTCCTTTGCGTCGACAAGGAACACGACACCGTTGACCTCGGGGAAGTAGTCTCTCCAGATACGGCGGGCTGTAGTTTTCGTGGTGAGCTGCCGTCAGCGATCCTGTTGTGCAACAATTACGGGCAGGCGCGGGATGGCAGGCGCAGCAGGAAGTCGATGCGGGATTGTCAAGTCTTACCTTGGGGATGGCCACCGAGATCGAATGTGGTGAAGCGGACATTGCCAATGGCAAGCTCCTCAGAGGCTGCACACCACGTTAGTTCCCTGTTCCTGTCTTCAACGGTTGACGGTCATGGCAACTCACTAGGGTGGAGAGTGGGCTGCAGAACAGCGACGCGGTCGTTCTAGATAGTTCCAGCATCAGCAAGGTTTATTCCGACAAGATATCTGGGCATTTCTTCATCGAGTATCGTGCAGCGCTTCAAGTCCGTAGTCGCGTGGGTGGGCACCGTTTCAAGAGAGAGGGCGGACGTCATCATCTAACCTTTAGCATGTGCAGGAGGGTCGTCTTTCCAGCATTGTCGAGACCGAGGAACAGAAGCTTGGCGTGCTTGTTGAGCAGGCCAAGAGACGACAGGACGTCGTAGACTGTATTTCATCGCCGCCGCACACGTCAGTAAAGAATGGCCTAAAGGGGCATGGTGGACCATGTGTGGCCAACGAGCGAAGCATTCGGGGATCTTGCTACTCGCGCAAGAGTGAGAAAAGAAGAGGCAACATACACCAGTTCACAATCCACATGTTGAAATTCGTCGGTCGCGTTTCCGAATGCGTTGCAAGTATTGGTTGTGGTGAAGGGAAGATGGGTCGGCTTAGGATGGATACGTGGTGGTTCTGCTTGGTTTGGCTTGGAGATTGTTGCCTCGGAAGAATAGCGCGGATTATTTGGCCACTCTGCTGCTGACTACTGCTGCGCTGTGGCGCGCTGGTCTGTGATTCGCTGCCGTGGTTGCCTAGCGTATAAGGCCACAATCCAAGGCCATTGTAAGTCGCCAACTAAGGTTCTCTGGAATTTCATTAAATAAACAACCGCAACCAAATACGCAAAAACAATAGCATTTGTCTCGCAGTTCAAGAGGTAGCCTCAGTTCAAGAGCAGTGTCTTCAAGTAATTGTGGGTTCGAAATTTCCATTGTTCTATATACCTCATGTCTTCATAGCTGCCAAACTCCAGTCTTGTAAATATTTCCCGGTGCTATGCTGGGTATCCAAGCGAGTGCAAAAAAAGATAAGAAAATGGTTCAAACAGCGGATGACGCTCAATCAATGTACACATTGTGTCCTGATGGCTATAAGAAGAAGAATGTATGTACAAATTGGGTACGCCGATGACGTCCAGTAGATAGAAAGATATGTGCAGAAAGATTGCCACAACGAATGACAAGCTATAAAAAGTGTAATAAAGATGGTAAGCAAACCTGGTAATGTATGTGACACCCAGTTATCCTGCGCCGTGCGATGCAATTTCGAATGTGAAAAAGAAAATGTTGGCGTCTGCAAGAAGTTGCAGGGCCATAAAATAGTTATATAGAGGCAACCGTCGCCTAGACAGAGAGCACGTAGTTGCCGGGATCCTTTTTGCCAGCCATGAGAAGACCAAGCTCCTTCATGCGCTCAGCTCCTCGGCCCGGCTGCGTCTTTCGCTCGGGGATCTGCCCACGTCGAGCCTTGTTGCAGTACTTCTGGTTGAACTTCTCCTTACGCCTCTGGCGCTTCTTCTCAAGACCCTTGACGATATCCACTGCACCACGGATATGAATCTCATCGTCCAATCGCTTGGGCGCACGGGTCGACTTGAAACGAATCATGGCAGTAGGGCGAGGCAGTGACTTGGTATGAGTCACATCAGGACGTCCAGCAAGCTTGAAGTGAGCGACCTCGCCTTGACGCGGAGATTGAAGGGGCGTGGTGAGAGCACGAGGAGCAGGAGAGCGCATGCGACGGGGCGAGCGACGATCGAAAAGAGGCTTCGGGGAGCGAGCACGGGGCTTGGGGGCCGGCGACAAGCGTCGCTTGGGCGGGGGAGAGTGGTATTTGCGAGGCGATGCCTGCTCACTCTTTCTGCGGCGGCGGGATCTGTCGTCGTCATGAATGTCATCCATCTTGGCGGGCATCCAAGTAGCCTCGTCGCTGCCGTTGCGACGTTCATCCTCGTCATCCTCGTCGTTCTCGGGATCCGAGGTTGGGAAGCTCGGGTCAATATCCTGAGGGATAATGCGCAGCTTCTCATTTCGGCGAGCAGCAAGACAAGACATATAAGCCTCCTCCAGTGGTCGGTCCTCGTCGAGAGTACCACAGACAAAGTCGGTGCTGTCGGGCAGATCATGTGCCTCATGGTCCGAATGGATATCACGAGGCTTGGAGCGACGGGCAACCTTGCGGCTGCGGTTGGAGATGGTGGAGCAATCTGAGAGCTGGGAAGCAGCCGAAGGACGGCGAGCCAGGAGGGTGCTGGAACTGTGGCCGGTGGCATTGGCATGGCTGGGAGTCCAGAGAATCATGTTCTCATCCTCCTCATCATCGTCAGAGTCGGCAAAGCCGGTTTCCTCGTCAGTGGAGTAGCCATCACAGTCGTCCAGATCCTCGTCGTCTTCATCCTCGATGTTCACATCGTACTCGTCCTCGCCCCCATCCTCTTCGTCATCTTGATCATCCTCGTCATCGTCATCTTCCAGGCCTTCATCCTTCTCCTCGTCTTCTTCCAGGAGCGCTTCCTCTTCAGCCTCATCAGCAAGGCGGCGAAAGTTGATTTCCTTGGTCAGAGTATCATTGATAGTGAGCTTGGTGAGAAGGGCGACGTTGTTGTCCTGGCGGATCCAGTCGTCTTCACGGGAAATGCCACTGGCAAACTCATGAAACTGAGAAGAGTCCTTGACGAGGTCTGTCGAGTTGGCGCGCAGGAACTTGGGCCTGGCAGCCTGGGGTCGGTTGGAAGGACGGCGGATGGTAGTAGGGCTAGCAGCCAAGGCAGCTGTGAGAGCCGAAGTCTTCTTTGGAGTAGAAGGTGACTCAGCGGCGGGAAGCGAGGTGGATGAAAGGGAAGGCTCAGCAGCTTTGGGTTGTGCATTGTGAGTCTCTGCAGGGCGAGGTGGGCAAGCAAAACGGATGCATGAGCGTCGCGGCTCCTGCGTCTCAGGGGCCTTCTCAGAAGGAGCCGAGTTGACAGTGGTGTCTTGCTGAGGTTTAGCAGCGCACGCAAACTGGATGCAGCGTTTGCGAGGAGCTTCTTTCGGAGCCTCATGGGCCTGTCCCTCGGCAGTATGGCTCGGGGCAGCAGCGTTGGGACTGATGCGAAACCCGTCCCTGTTCAGGCGGAGCATGGCCATCTCAGGAATAGGAGGGCTGGGCGTGTTGGTGCGAGAAGGGCTGGTCAGGCCAGTGTCGCTGGTGAGGTCGGCAGTAGAGGCGATGCTGACAGTGCTGGCCATGGAGCGGCGACGCTGGCTGCTGGTGGTGAGGATGGAGCGGGGAGGCTCGCGAAAGTCATCATGGTCCTGTTCCTTGAAAGCCCTTGTGAGGAGCGAGGGCTGCTCGGAGGGACGTCGAATCGGGGCTCTCTGGAACTGCTGGGGCTTAGGGTGTTGAAGCTGTAGCTCGGGAGGCTCATCGAGGTCCTCCTCTTCGGTTGTTTGGGCGGCCCAAGTGGGCGCCTGCGGGACTGTATCTGCGCAGTTCATGGTGTGCTTTGTTGTGATGGGGCGAGTGTGGTGGAAAGGTTGTCGATCAACGACACAAGAGTTCGCAAAAAGCGTGTTTACTTGGCGTCAAGGAGCGTGTGGTGCGTGCGTATCGCCAGCAGCTGAATAGATGTTGTGTTGGTGCGTGGAGCAGACGAGACTTGTATGCCGGTACAGTGCCTCTGCGAGCTTGAAAAAAAAAGCTGATTATTCTTTCAAGTATTTGATAGTGTCCCTGAGGACGGTTGTGCTATAAGGCACAGTCGGTCATCGTCAACGGCCAGTAGAAGAGTAGTTGTGAGTTTTGTGATAGAGGCGGGTTGCGAGGGTTGCCGAGTCCTGACAATGGCAAGGCGCAGCGATCGCGAAGAGATGACTCTGAGCGAATCGGACAGTAGCCAAGAGGAAGTTTAGATGCCCAAGTAAAGGGATGGCGTGTTGTCGTGGCTGGACTGCAGGAAGGGTCGAGCGAAAGGTCTTGGCGATGAGTAAAATGACGTTGAGCCGGAACGCAGGATGACCAAGGAGTGGCGAGAGGAGCGCGCGGGCGGCGGGTTTGGCTCGGCGTAGACGCTATTCAGTGACTCCGTGGGTGGCTGTGGTGGTGGGCAGGAGGGGATTTGCTTGCGCCTTGTAGGGGCGTAGCAGGCTGTGACTTGGGTGGTGGGTGTCTGCTGCTTGCAGGGCGGGCCCCAAAAACGGCAAAAGGTTATCGATCTTTGTCTCGGTGGCCTTGGCAGCGAGATGCAGCGTAAAAGTGTGCTACCGTGATTGATGGATAGCGAGTCGGAGAGAAGTAGGTTTGTCGGTGAGGAATATCGATGTGTAGAGGTAAAAGGGAAAAAGAGAAGAGGAAGACGGCAAACGGGTGACAAGGACCGGCGAGTCGAGAGTAGGAGGAGGATGGCAAATGGGATGCTGGGCCCCCGAGGATATATTGGCTGCGGGCAGCTCGCAGCGCGGCCGGCTCGCAGCTGGCGACAGGGCTGGTGGGCACAGGGCAGGTTCCAGTGTTTGGTGTGGGCTGCGCCAACGGAGGGGGGAAAACAGACCGAGGGGAAAAAAAAATCAATCTTCTTAGGTGGTAGCAGAGTACTTGGATTGACCGTGGCAGACTCGCAGAGCCAGCAGGTACTCCTGTAGGCGACTGGTACGCTGGTATTACGCCGGATTGTTTAGGTGGGCGGGTGGCACCACGCGCAGCACCGCCAGCAAAAAAAAAAAAAAAGTCATGTCCCAGTGGGCAGACACTTTGGAGGCTTGGCTGGAACAAGCCAGAGGGCCCCGGCGGCCGGCCACAGTGCGCGCGGCATGTACCCTACAGGTATCTACACTTGCCGCTAGGGGGAACCCGGATGCTGGTTGTACTCGGGGCAGGTCCGCTGTAAATTGTCAGCGAGACGAGCACAGAGGCCTGCTGACTGCGCCGTCGGTGATGGAGTGCCTGGTGCATTACCAATTTGCAGAAAGCCGTTTCTTTTGGTTATACTTTGTATAATGGAATCCGTCTCCCAGAAACCCTGTGACTAATTGTCATTCGCTTCTCTCATTCTCTTTTCCTCTGTGATTCACAGCCTCTCTGCGAGTCACCAAATAAAAAAGCGTTGTTTTGTGTTGCTGGGCATTCAACGAGTCACATACCGGCGGCCCACAACAAGGCGCTATATTTTACAGGCGAACAGCGCGCTGGGAGATGGCGCGTCCCAGGTGGGCGGGACAGCGAAATGCGTGTTCTGGCTAACAAACACACATATTTGACCGATGCGTGGGAAAAATTGTGCTGTGGAGCCCTCTCTTTCCAACAGCTTGGGACAAGACCACCCACCTGGTTGCAGAAGCCACTGCGACTGGCGGGGAGACTTTAGAAACTTTTACTTTTCTGGTCAGAGTCAGGACCACCAGTTGAGCCAGTGCCAGGTACACTGTACGAAGGTTCAGTGGTCTCAGCACCACTAAAAGGAAAAAAACTATGGGCATCCACGGGCCAGAAATTTCAAATGCCTCACTGCACGTGCAGGAAGCCCGCTTTCGGTGGCCGAGGCCGCCCGCCTTGCCACACGTCGTCGCACTGTGCAGCATGGTAATGAACACCCACACTAGACAGTGCAAGTATGCCTCTTTGTTCACTGTCAAAAAGTCAGCCTACCGACAGACTACAGGTACACCGCTGCACTCGGCCTAGGGCCTTACGGAGCAGTTACAGCGGGATGCTCACCGTTCTTTTTTTCCCGGTTCCTCTCTGGGCTGGCTGATGCCGCCCTTGCACAGAAATCGCCTAGGCCAAGGAGAAATCCCCTTCTTTTTTAGTTCCTTTGTCCTGCCTCAGGCTGCTTGATTCTTTTCAAGATGCCTCGGATGCCCTGCCTGGTCCACTGGCTGGCAAAATGGGTCTGGTCATTTCCAATACCTACTTCTTCATTAGCCCGGCCGGCCGAAACCTTCAAGCCCTCTCGGTTATGCCCAGCCCGTAATTATTATTCATATGGCTACGCACTTGGCACCAAATCGCATGCTGACAAGGCCCGGGCCAAGTTTACGCTGTAGTGTTGGCGATCTCATCTGCCAGCGCGCAGTCAGACTCGTACGTAGCCAAGTAAACCCTTGCTCCTTTGCACCCATTAGGCTGATTCTCGAGATGCTGGCTACTCCCACCGCTGTAACGTCTTGCGACGCTATTACCATTGCCAATGGCACGGTCGCGGCGGTGCGCACGTCTCTTTCGCGGCCCTGGCCACCGTCCTAAGTCATAAACCTAGAGTTTATGCTTCTCTAATTGCAGGGCGCAGGCCACCAACCTTGTCCGTAGGCACTGTTACAGAGACACTTTAGACGAATCTCACGCTAGCCTAGAGTGAGACATCCAAACACAAAGCTGCAGAATCCGATTTTACCAGTAATAAGGCGAACATGGGCCTCTCCACCGTCGAAACGAGGTACTGTAATATGCTTTTTGTGAGTGCTGCCAGTGTCTACCCAGTGGCAAGATCGGCGCTCACACAATCATCAACAAAGCGAAACCCCCCCCCGTCGTCCTTTGGCGTCTGCCTCCGCAAAAAGCGGAAACTCACCAGCAAAGCAAAAGCCATGCAGACGGCATTGAGGCAAATTCCATCCAAGGGTCCTGCTGATCCTCGCTCGTCCCTCTTTCATCCCGGATGCCCTCATTGGAAACGGAATTGCCCAATGGCAGCTATCGTGACATGCTGGCACCTCCAACGCCACACCACGCTAACTACCGTCCTTGCAACGCCCACCTACGTAGCCATAGCCTCGTCTGCCCCCTTGCCCGTGATCTTACGGGCTACGCAAGCAAAAGCTGTCCCAAAATATTATACGGGAAGGGTGATGGACAGGCCACACCCACACCCTTCGGTAGCAGGGCTATTGGTGGCAGCCCCCTCATCCATCACCTGGCGTTTTCTTCTTCGTTCGAGTCCAAGAGACACGGGCTGTCACTGGACGGGGGACGGGACGGGCTTGCGTGCCAGCTAATGCACCCCAGCCTCGGACTCCCTCAAGAGGTTAAGCTTGGGCGGCAGGATGACGACACATGAGCATCTGACCCTTACAGCGACATGGCGAACTTACGGGCGGGATGGGCTCGTGTTTCATGCGATGTTCGGATGCTACCACCACTTTGAGCTTATCCATTCCTGATGGCATCAGCCAAGAGAAATAGTATGCAATGCCGTGGCATGGTGCCCAAAAGCATTCTTCCAAAATGCTCATCCGCAAGGCTGTTGATCGTAAGCGAGTCCTCTTTAGATTTTGAGGGATCATCCCCGGGCTTTTTAGCTGATCACCCTGGTGGTACGTGGTCTTGTCAAGTTTCGCATTGTACTCCCGTACTTTGCGGTGAACCGCAAACGCCACCCTTGAGTGCTGTCAGAAGCGCAAAGTATCGCATCGCAGCAAGCATCGAGAACTGCACAGGTTGACAGGCTAGGGGATAGACCCTTGGCAGCCACCAGCGTTCCTACGCTGACTCTTGGCACACACACGGCAGCAGCGTGCATGGCAAGTGCATGCACGTCGACTCCCTCCATACGGGATTGGGAAGAAAAGCGTTGTCTCGCTTACAACGAGCAGCGCTGGCTGCCGGGACGCTGCACCGTGGTTGCTGCAGCCCTCGTAATCTGTCTCGCCGTGCCATCAAATCATCGGAATTTCTTAAGAAGACTGAGTCCCTTGTCCCGTTCCAGGGTGGTGGTCGAGGCGCACAGAAAATAAAGGAAACAGTCAACTGAATGCATCCTTCACCTGAGATTCTAGAACGTCAGGCCCGGAAACATGCCCCAAAGAGGTTCGGGAAACATTCATGTTTCATTTCGGCAAAGTCTACCTCTGTAGTAAGATGAGACCTTTGCGATACCATCGCAAGGGAGCGCGGCCGAGGCCCTCCCGGGGAAGACTTGCCGATGAGATTACTTTTGCGGACGATGAGATGGTCAGATTGTAGCGGCAGCAACAAGGTCAGTTTGATTGCGCGATTTTGATCCTGCCGCCCCCCTGCGCATTCCGAACTACACAAATAGAAGCCAGGAAACCCGTACGATAACAAGGTTTTTTTGGCATGTCTCTCTCATGCAATCTACAAGAGCTGTGCGAAAGGGCTTGGCCTGTGGGCTGTAGCAAGTGTGCGCTGGCAAGCAAGCAAGCAAAGCATGGGGGTTTCGGAGCGCCTCGTGCGTTTCGGACTCGGAATTCCCACTATGGCAGTCACATATCAGGAAATTTATATTTCTGTGTTTGCGCCACGTCTGCACGAAGCGTCTGTACAAGGAGGATGGATGGGAACCTGCCTCGGGCCGCATCCCGACGGACGTTTTTCGGGGGAAGCTGGGGGGAGGGCAAGAAATCTCGCGACGTCACTCCGGCGGTCAAGACATTTGGAGATTGTTGAAGAGGGGCCAGCTAAAATCCCCTATTACACGGATGGTGAATAAAAGGCTGAGAAGAGGAGGGGAAATTTGCCAAGCTCGATCTGGCAGGCAGCTAGCTTGGTGATTTCGCGCGGCGCTAGCTGGGTGCTGATGAGAGCGGGTTTACGGATGCTGAGGAGCCCTAACCAAACACGCAATATTTGCAAATTGTCGCTCGAGTTGGCCGAAGAGAAGATTACCACTCGGTAGGGGAGAGGACAACAGCATGTCCAGTTGAATATTGCAACATAGGAGAGGCTTTGGTGCGGCGGCGTTGCCGTGCAGTGAGCTAGTTGGTGGCCGCCAATATTTGGTAGTATTGGCTTGCTCGTACATGAAGGGTTGCTCACCTGACTGAAGCTGACCTCTGCCGCGCACGATTTCTCAGCTCTCTGGTCCATCATGAGCAGAAGAGTCGGGCATAAGTGAATCATTGGGTGGCTTTTTGTGCTGGAAGCTCCATGACGCTAGGCAGTTGATACTGGTAGAAGAACGCTCCCACTTCTCCCTTGGGAACGGTCCCCGCCCTCATCTCCCTAATTTTAGCGCGGCACCTCTTGTGCATGGAAATGCGATCGTTCAACGGACGGGTATGTACTCGGGTAGGGGGGGGATGCTTCTTGGCAGCCAAGCAACTTTTCTTGGCGGCGTGACATTTGCAGAGGCCCTCTGTGTGCTGTGTCACTCGAACTGGTGTGGCAGCACTCGAGGTGACGAGTGAATAACAACAGTCTGGTCGGTGTGGCATATACTTGTTTACTTATTACCCATGGCCAAAGAAATGTGCAAATTAGACTCGCAAGTATCAGTACAGTCGCATCGCGGGTCTGCCAAATCGCACTGTGCGTGGTCTGGGCGTCGACGCGTTCTTTTCATATAAAATGATTCCGATGCGAGCCGCAAGTCAAAGAATCTAGGCTAGCTTGTTTGAGAGCCGTATCCACGATGGAAATTATGGACTCTGCTCTTGTTGTCGTGTTTTTTTCTGTTGCGTCTTTTTTTTTTTTTTTTTTTTTTTTTTTTGGTTCGCTGCCACTTGTCTGAGCTAGGTCTAGGCCACCACAGTGCAAAAACAAGTTCGATGTGTGTGCCTTCAAGGTTTTCCCTGCGAGGCCCGCGGCATGCTGCTGCCCCCAAAGCCCTCCTATCCCGAAACAATGCGAGCCTAAATTAGAATGAAAAAAATACGTGACAAAAAAGGCAACTCAGGGAAAACTTTAATTCCTGCTCTTCCCATAAAGAGTAAAATAGGGCTGCACAGTTCGTCCAGGAATAAAGACGCATACTCCTACTCCATCCTGCTGCTGGGATAAACCGTCAAAAAAGCTCCGGCACAACTAGTAAGCCGTCAATTTTGCTGTCAGATACGTTATAGACATTCCGAGTGTGCAAGCACTCTCTCGGTAGATGATTCCAGAGCGGTGGCTATCGGATGGCTGCTCTCGAGTCCTACCTACTAACTAGTCAGCCTTCAAGACAGCCAGCCCGCCCATCACCCACTCGCGCAGGCACTGACTAGCCGGCTGGCCGGGACGACTGGTCGACGACCGTTTCGCAACCACTTTTTACGCCTTTTTTTCTTCTTCTTCTCTCAGTGTTTCCTTCCCAATACTGTGTAGCCTGTGTGATACATTTTTGCCATTCCACAAATCCCGCGTTCCCAGCCCATGTCTCCCCTAGTCCCCCGTTCCAGAGCCCTATCATTTTTTTGTCCCACAGCGCTGCAGGTCTCTTACACCAGGCCCAGAACATTGCCCACGTCTCACGACAGGTCTGCTTCGCTGCGATTCACTCCTGAATTTGAGATTTACCCGTAATATAGAATCCTTATCGTCATCCTGCGGAGAGTAAGGGTTCTAGACTTGGCTTTTATTTTCCACCCCTCTCGGCTCTACAATGTTCTTGCTGCTGTGACGAGTCGTGTGCCTCCTCCCGCCAAGGAGCTGCATGGGAGCAGAAAAGGGCATGTCCGGATCGTGGCTTATACCAGCCATGCACGCATTTTCTCCCCCTGTGTCTCTCTGTCCATGCAAGGCGCTGCTGTCGACATGTTTGTCCCTTTTTCAATCCCGCCGTCATGCATCACACCAGGCAACCCTGGTCCGGCCTCGGGCAGCCAGCGGCCTCTTCATGCACACCACGGTAGCTGAAGACCGGACGTGGTGGCTGCAGCGATTGCATCCATGCGGAACCGAACCTGGTGTGTCAGAAAGGAAAACGCGTGCCGAGCCAGCCAGCCCCAAGATATGCCATCCACCCCTTTGAATTGCGCTTCTCGGTCGACGCTTTGTCCATCACTTTGCCGTCCAACACCAAAAAGCCACGGCGTGCACAAAGGAAGAAAAGAAGACAAGTGACCCAAGCTGCACGATTACGTGCCATGCAAGTGGAAGCTTTCTTCTTGCTAGCCTATAAAGCTACGTAGTACAGACGCCCAGGGCGCAGCGAATTCTCTACAACAATTGGTGGCCCTTTCTTGGCTCAATGGTCATCTGGACAGACAGTCGCTCCCGTTCATGTTCTCGCTTCCCGTCTTCCAAGTCATTCCCCGCCCAATTCACCCCTCTTTCTTTGACGATTACCGGGGACACCACTTCTCCGTCCAGCCCGTCTGTGTGCTTCCACATTTCCAGCATTAGAATGGCCAAGCAGCCACAACATGCGCTGTCACGCTGCGGTGCAACCTCGAGCTGCAGCGACCGGACCAGCCCAGCTCTCTATCAGTGTATGCAGTGTGAACGCCGCCCGGCCAATAGACCGATGGCGATACCGGACATCCTCTTACGTCTTCTCTGCTCGCTTTCTCCCGCTCAGTGTAGTCACGTACTAGCCAATCTACCTTCCCCGCGATCGCGCCCTTGTAAGCCCTCATGGACGAAGTTGCTTGTTGAGTCTGAACAATAGTATTTGTATGTTTGGTCCCTAGAAAGAGAGAGGCTGAAGATTTGGCAGAAATTAATATATAAATGTATTATTGAAATGGTTTCGACTTCGTGCAGTACTAGTCACAGTCTCCCAGGTGTTCGCTTGTAGTTCCTGGCAGACATAATCCGGCCACGGATTGTGCTGCAGTCTCAGCAATTCAAGTCTATTACGCACCCCTTATAAAAATCGTTTTGACGAAAAGTCCATTGTTCAAAGCGCTGGTCATTCAATGTTTTCTGCTGGCAATTGCA
This sequence comes from Akanthomyces muscarius, assembly GCF_028009165.1. Lineage (NCBI taxonomy): Eukaryota > Fungi > Ascomycota > Sordariomycetes > Hypocreales > Cordycipitaceae > Akanthomyces > Akanthomyces muscarius. The sequence continues at coordinate 1,645,418 of NW_026611618.1, forward strand.
GTAAATACTTGTCCTGGTGCGCCTTCCAAGCAACTGGTGATCTGGGACTCCTATCTCCATCAGCAGTTGTCCTGAATATCACCCCATCTTCGTGAGACTGTTTAAAAGAATCAAACATCTCTGGCTCGGGAACTCCTCGTCTCGCATTTACCAGATTGGAAAGTTTGGCATGGCAGTCTGTGCCACTCGAGCAAGCAACAAGGACAGTGCTGGGGGTCCAGGCTCCTTCCGCGATGATTTCGCCAGGAATTTCAAATCCACAAGTTATAGTCATGTTTAGTATCATAGCAGTAGTATTACCGGCTCAGCGGATTCTTTTTCGACGGCAACCTTGAGACGAGGCATATTTTCAGGAGCCGACATGAATATGGAAAATTCCACGCGAGCAAGAGCTCCATACAGCCTTTGCTAATATACCGAACTCAGAAAAGAGCAGCTAATATGTGTGACAGTGATCCAGCTGTCGTATGGGTTCCAAGGCCAAGATTCCCTTTCGCACGGGGAGAGCTGTCCATCTGTCAGGCCCAGACGACACCATGGCTTGGAGCCAAGTTTAGAATCGACAATTTGGGTGCATATTCTTCGTTAAGATTTCCATTGCAGGCTTTCTAAGTCCACTCTAGTTAGTTTAATCAATGACTATACAAGATGAAGCAGGCAGTAGAAATTTACCTTAGCCGAATGAGGACAGCCGGGGTTGAATCATGCTTTGGTAAGAGCCGCGCTTCACAGAGTGTTCAAAATGAACCTACGCATTGAACGTGGCAGGATAATTCACGATCTACAAGCAGTCAAGTTTCCGTGTCGTGGCCAATAATTTTTTGACTAACCAATGGCATCCATGTTCCTTTACATCATCATTCTGCACCGTGTCTCTGCTTGGACAACCTCTGCAAACGTCTACGGCTCGTAAGCTGCGACCGAAAATTCGGCTACAATTTAATGCGCAACTCAGACTGGTCTGCTAATAACAGTCAGCCTTGCAAAATCACTCCCTCTATGTATGAAGCTATACCGGCCATTTTGTTGTACTGAAAACACTGTGAATGTCGAGGTTCTGGGTTTTCCAATTGCGGGTTCTTCATGGCGTGATAAATAGTGCCGCATAGCCGTAGTGGTTTGGCAAATTTCAAACCTACACGACATGGGTGAATCACAGCGAATAAACAGCAATCATGTTTAGGTCCATCACTTGACATTACTTTTCCAACTGAAGGAAGCATCCGAGCCTGCATTGGTTGCTTTCGGTACCCGCGAAACTCTAATCCTCCACCCTGGCCCGACGTCAGCCGCGCGAATTTCGACCCTGCAATATTCCCATTTGCCGACGCAGAAGCCATGGCCTCGGAGCTGCATCAAAGACAGAGCCATGCCAGACGCCAGGCCGATATAGACTCGGACAGCGAAGACAGAGAGGATGAGAAAGTTTTGGTAAATACGCGCCCGTTTACGTTCCGCGCCAGCCGCAGAACGCCAAGAGACTAATCGATCGTGCCCAGGAACAACTAGGATACACACCGGTACGCCAAGACAATTTCGGCAACAACAAAAAACCGGCCGCAATCGTTATCAGGTGAAGGAGAATATATACTAAACATAAGCACAGGTATTGCATCGATCGCTGAATGCCTTTCAGAACTTTGCGACAAGCTTTGGTATGTACTTCCTCCCCTGCTCTGTAGGTTTGTTAGTGAACGACTTTCCGGATCCTGACTTTGGATATAAGCTGCTCTGTATTTTATTGGCGGCGTTCGCGTCACGTTTTCCACTGGCATTGCCGCCGGGGGTAACCTGGCTTACTGGTACGCGACTTGCAAGAGCGTGATGCGCTAGGCAAGCAACGTACTAATACAGAACAAAGGACGAGTTTCATCGTGACGTGCGTCTTCACATTCATCACCGCGGCTGTCATTGCTGAGATATGCTCGTCCCTCCCCCTTGCTGGGTCCATCTACCTCTGGGCTGCTGAAGCCGCTGGTCCTCGATATGGGCGTCTGTTTGGCTATGTCGTCGCGTGGTGGAGTACAATGGCATGGACTACGTTTTGCGCAAGTAAGTAAAAGCGAATCGCAATTGTCGGCATAAGCATTTCTGTGCTAGGTCTGACACAAAGGTCCCAGGTAATACCCAGGCTGCTGTCAATTATATGCTATCGGTAGGTTTTCGCCATCGCGACTGACTGAGTTACATCTCCCAAACTCACACTCACAAGGAAATCACGGTATTTGAACTCGACTTTCCATCGGACAGCTCTAGTATAAAGTTTCGCGCAGTGCAGTGGATTGCCACCGAGTTTATGCTGGCATTTGCTGCCATCTGGAATCTGCTGCCTCGTCAGTCGACTCTCCATCACCTCGTGATACAACACGCGCTGACAGCGATACAGCGAAATACTTTAGGTGGATATTCTATCTATCCACAGGGTCTGTTCTGCTCGACTTTGTCCTGAACTTGGTCTGGTTACCCATCGCAACCAGCAAGACATACGGGTTCCGCTCGGCACACGATGCATTCATGACCACGTACAACGGCACGGGGGCTCCCGCGGGCTGGAACTGGTGCCTGTCATATCTCGCTACAGCAGGTATCCTGATTGGGTTTGATGCTTCTGGTCATGTCGCCGAGGAGACAAAGAACGCCAGCCTGTCCGCGGCAAGAGGCATCTTCTGGAGCACCGTTGCCAGTGGTCTAGGTGGATTTGTAGTGGTCATTCTCTTCTTGTTCTGCGTTGTGAGTCCACATTGAATATCCTCACATCATGACCTGTGCTGTTTACTGACGAAATCTGCAGCCGGACGCCAACACCCTCTTCTCGTTTGGCGGCGCTCAGCCGTTCGTGCCCCTATACGCTGCTATTCTGGGCGATGGCGGACATATCTTCATGAACATCATCTGCATCATTGCATTGTGGTTTGTAAGTCTCGCCAGATTCCGCCAAGTTCGTCGCCGATCTGTAACTAACCGACCCTTGATAGAACACGGCGATTGCAGTTCTCGCTGCGTCGCGTTTGGTGTTTGCTGTTGCGAGGGACGGTGTCCTGCCCTTCTCACCATGGGTGTCCAAGATGGTCAACGGCCAGCCCCGCAATGCTGTCCTCGTTGTCTGGGGAATCGCAGCAATCGTTACCTGCACAATCTTGCCGTCAGCTGTCGCATTCACCTCACTGGTCTCGGCTTCCGGAGTGCCTTCCGCGGCTGCATATGGGCTGATTTGCTTGGGTCGCCTTTTCCTGACGCCGAAAAGGTTTCCCAAGCCCGCATGGAGCCTCGGCCGCCTGAGTAAGCCATTCCAGGCCATTTCCGTGCTGTGGAACGGATGGGTCGTCGCCGTTTTGTACTCGCCGTATGTGTTCCCCGTCACGGCCGACACGCTCAACTACGCCCCAGTGATCATGGCCATTGTTACCATCTTCGCACTTTTGTCGTGGTGGTTTATCCCGCCTGAGAGGTGGCTTCCAAGCAAGCGGATTCAAGAGACGCTTGATGGAGGAGAAGGGAGCAATGAAGGCATTGGGTCGCCACAGCATAGAAATATTGTAGAGTAATTGAGGGGAGAAATAAAATGTGGCATCTGAGCCTCTTACCTTAAAGCTGTATTTAGCCCCTGTAAAATGCTCTGACAAAACGAGCATATCGGATCATTTTAATGGTATTAGTTTCGCGCGGTCAGTCGTTATGTCAAGTGCAATAATACCAGCGGAGGCCTAGTTAATACTGATTTCCAGTGTTTTTGGGTGAAAATCGCTTTTTTTTTTTCAGGTTGAAAAGCACTTTCCTGATGCCTTTTGCCTTGCTTCTGAATAATCAGCGACATTGGAATTTGCGCGTAAGTTGCTGGTACAGCAACAGCTGTTTGTCACTAACGGCATCACATTTGCAGCTTCGTTTTTGAACGCAGACGCCGCAGACCCCTGGCCACCTAAATTCTGTCTCCTTTGATCAGAACAATTTAGTTTACGGACATTATAGTGATTTCGCCAGCATAAATCGCAAATACACATGTCCAAAAGCTGACATTCGTAGTAGAATGAGGTATAGGGTAGGTACCTGATAAGTGCCATCGCACCGCATTTTTGGCATCTCGTTCCCGTCCGTCATTCACGTTATCGAGGCCGCGAAGGAATGCGACAAGAGATACACAAAAAAGATATACCATCTCTTCTTGCCCAGCCGGAGGATCAAGTGTCAAATGCAAACGTCGCGCATCCTCCAAGCCGATTCACGATCACGTGACGTTTCATGTGACCTGGAACCGGAATTTCCCGCTAGCCGAATCTGTTCGGTCTGCTTTGGCAAAGATTCATGCCACGACCTCATTGAGCTCACCTCATCCCCTCGATCCCAATCAATCCGCCAGCCCGTCATGAACTCCCTCCGCATTGCCCGCGCGGCCATCCGTGCTCGCCCCGTTGCCATGCGCATGGCTGCCCAGCGCAGAGGCTACGCCGAGGCCATTCCCGACAAGGTGCGACTGCTCCTCTTCCATTCCCCTGTGCTTATTACGCAAGGCTAACTGTCGCAAAAAGATCAAGCTGAGCCTGTCTCTGCCTCACCAGGTATGACCAATCCCTCGAATTGCTTCCGAGGCATACTCCGAAACGACCGATCCGTGTTTCGCGACTCAATTGCTCGCGCCGAACCCGTTTTCCCCGGTCGCCTCGGAGCGCCGTCGCCGTGCGAGAATTTATAGCAACGCATGCTAATTACCTCAACCAGACCATCTTCAAGTCGCAAAACGTCGTCCAGGTCAACATTCCCGCCGAGTCTGGTGACATGGGTGTCCTCGCCAACCACGTTCCCTCCATTGAGCAGCTCAAGCCCGGTGTCGTCGAGGTCATTGAGGAGAGCGGCAGCACCAAGTCCTTCTTCCGTACGTCTACCTTTCCGCGAAATCGGCGAATTGTTTTGAAGACATGACGAATTATTCGAGCCAACGAGGAACACTATTCGACAGCATGGAATTGCTAACCCCAATTAGTTTCCGGTGGATTCGCTACTGTCCAACCCGACTCTGCCCTTAGCATCAACGCCCCCGAGGCTTACGCCATCGAGGACTTCAGCGCTGAGGCTATCCGCAGCCAGGTTGCTGAGGCCCAGAAGATTGCCAGCGGTAACGGTAGTGAGCAGGATATTGCCGAGGCCAAAATCGAGCTCGAGGTACGTATCATCAGGAACTCTCGTGCTATTTGGAGCTCGTAAAGTGCATAGTATATACGCGGAACCTAGGCTAACACAATAATTGCAGGTTCTCGAGACCCTCCAGGCCCATGTGAAATAGACAACTGGTTGCATTGGCGGACGCCCATTTGTACATCATATTCCAACGCATTAGCGCATTGCCAGACAATTTATACTTGTCGCGGTGCTATTCAATGTCAACTTTAATTCCCTTTGTTCCTTACTCTTGCTTATTTGCTAGTGATTGTTTTTGCTTCTGGTTGTTACTGCTATGCTGCGTTGCTCCTACTTTTCCACCACCCGCCTCCTTCCTGTTGGCCAACCACGCGCCTCGTAATCGTTGGATCCAAGCAGTGTATTTTGCTAACGCATAGTTGCTTTCGATCTCAACGTCAGCGCGCACAACAGTCATTATTACGTGCGCAAACATGAATAGCTCGGAGTCGCCAAGTGTGCGTCAACAAACGACACCAGCAAGAACAGCAGGAAGCCAACGGGCCGACATTGGAAGACGGCGGCCTACTATCCCGAGCGGAATTGTCACCACGAGACTAGGGCAGCTAAAGACACTCACAGACGACAATGGCAGCATCATCCGGTACAGTTATGGCCAGAATTCACGGCAGGGCTCGGCCAAGGACGGCTTTGTGATACCTGCATCGCGAAGCACAGTATTCCTACATGCCACTCCACCTCGGTCCCAGGACAAAAGGGACAGTTCGCCAGGTGATGATCGGTTACTATTGAGGAAGCGGACTAGCCACTTCAAACCTATTATCGGTCCGAGAATATCCAAGAGTTACGATGTGTTAAGTAGTCGCGGTACAGCAACGACAACCGAAACTCTCACGCAACCTCTCCACGAGACGACACCTGAATCCATGCTCCACAATGCAGAAGCAATGCAACCAACGACCACTGATATGTATGCAAACTATTGGGTCAACGGCGACGGCATCCGAGATGAGTCCTCTGGAGCTCATGTCTGCCATTCTTGCGGCGAATGGATCACGTTCCAAGAGCCATGCGCCTCGTGTGGCCATGCATTCTGCTCCAGATGTACTGCTGATATAGAAGAGGACTCGGACACTTCGCAGGTACCGACTGTGAATTCCGAAGCGCCAAGCTCCTCAACTGCTCCGCAGCAGCCCAGTGATCAATCTCATGACAGGCAAAACAACTACGACGCTGAGAACTATCCATGGAGCAACGAGAGTCCCGACCACACGACTTCAATGTCCTCGAGCTCTCGATCTGCTCGAGCAAAAACTCTCCCCGATATGTCTGTAAACCAGCCTGCGCGTCATTGCATCTGCTGCATTGCGCGACAGCCCATCACAAGACGGCAAACAGTAGCGGCTATGCCAGGTGCTAACACGCAAATTTATTCATCATCGTACAGTGGAAGCTCGACAGCGACGCACGCTACCACCGTATCCCACCTCAGACTGCCAGAAAATCCGATAGCAGAGGAGGACTTGCGGCCTGCAGCTCTTCAGCCACGACGAAGCGAAGAAGCGAAAAGCGCGATTCCGCTGAAGACGGGGTCTTCTGACCCATATGCAGGACGTCGTCTTTTGCGACCGCACCCCCACGAGCCATCACCCGAAGTCGAAACTTGGCCCAAACTCCGTCAAGTTCCGGAACCCTCGATACAAAAGCCAAACGCAGGAAGCGAGACAAGACCATGGGGAAGGGATACACTGAGAAAGGTGTCAAAACCGGCTACAGGGGAGCCTGAGATTTACGAAAAGCCCGCAACGAAACCAGAATGGGTTGCCAATCTCAAGAAAGTCAGAAGACAGAGCACTATGCCAATCTCTCCCCGAGAAGAGCGATGGCAGCCACAGACACCGAGCTCACCACTGAATAATTCAAAACAGGAACGTGTCTACTGTGATGGGAATAGATCCATATCAGCGCGACCGAGCGAGAGACCGTCTATTTATGATGAGCCACTTCCACAGTGTGAACATAATCGAACTGTGCCGAAAAGCCCCAGTCTAGCCTCGCGGACATCTCGGGACAGTCTGAAGCAGGCGGACAGCTCATCGAACATAAACAGTCAAGTTTCTGAAAATGTGTATGCGGAGGGAATGGAACCGCGACGACAACCAGATGCAGCAGCCTCGAACAGGCCTAGAGCTAGGACAATGCCTCCCAGAGATGTTAGGCTTCCAAGTATAATGAAGGTACCAGGCAGAGCAAAGCCCCGTGATCAACACTCCTGTCATTGGAGAGACAGGTTTATGGATTTGAGTGCTGAAGTCGACCAGCTGCGTTCTGAACTGGACTCCTGCGAACCTGGCGAGATGAATTCCGCTCGTATGGAGCGAGAACATGAATGTGACGATGCTGGAATAGATGGGATAACAGTAGTTATTCATTTGAAGGGCCGCGACGATTTGGTGATCAATACGGACTTGCGAACTACTTGAACGGCTGGAACTCCAGCCTATGGCACAGTCCGTATACGTCGAAGCAACCAAGGCTGCCAAAAAGCATACCACAAGATAGAAACTAGAAAGCAATTTAAAGAGTATTCGCTTTGACAGGGAGCCAAAAATAGTGCTCAGAAGCAAAAAATCTAGATCCCGCCCGGGCTCGAACCGGGGACCTTCTCGGTGTTAACGAGGTGCCATAACCAACTAGACCACGCGATCTGATAACTCGAATTCTTATTCGATGAAACCGGGGGGACGATATTGAGTTCAAGAACGTTGTGATGCTAATTATGGATACGCAACGGTGCATCAGAGATGTCACTAGTTTTGCGCTTCAGTTGATATCGATCGCTGACCTTGTTTGGGTAGTTTCCAAGCTGAATTGCTTTTTTTCCACTGCACATTCCTTGATCTAGGCATAGACTGTAGCGCAGAATACGGGGGAAGGGGGTATCATATCATGGCCTAATTCTGCGGTTTTTGTCGAGACATTTGATGCAGCCACGATTTGTTCCCCCCTGACTCGTCTTTGACTCGTCTCTTTCCACGCGAAAAGTGTGCAGATGAGACAAGGAATAAGCAAAAAAGGAAAGAACGAGAAAAAAGAGTGCAACGGCTCGAATGGTCCGCAGAGAGAACCTCTCCCTCGGAGAACGAAACAGGCCGAAGGTGAAGGAGAAAGGTCTCAGTACGGTGAGATGAGACACGCAGTTGGCCAGGGTAGGTAGGGTGACACGCCCGCTACTTCTCTTATCAGTTATGCCGACTTTGCCCATACACCCATACACGAGGGCAAGTTTTGTTGGGGAAAACCAGCAAGGGATGGCGAGCTGTGTCTTTTACATACGGGCGCACGAGCCAAACAAAGTAAACGAAACGTTCTAATTTGCAAAAAGAGAAACACGCTTGATGCAAGTGACAAGTGACAACCGTGTATGGTGTTAAATACTTGACAATGTACATTAAACAGACACCTTTTTGGGTCCCTTTACATTTTAAACTTGAAGAGATCCATGCCCCGGACGCCGACATGCACCCTGAAGATGGCGCCTCCCAGCCTTTTGCTCTCGGCGTCGGCGTCATGCCCGTCGTCGGCCGCCGTCGTGACGAAGAGGTCCTCGCCGACAAACTGCACGCACGTCGCGTTGCGCGTCGGGATGCGGACGCGGCCCAGCACCGCGCCCGAGCGCCCGTCGATGCGCAGCACCATGCCCTCGCCGTAAAAGGCCTGCCAGACGTGGCCCTCGGCGTCGACGCGCAGCCCGTCGGGCTCCGCGGGGCCGGACGTATGGCGGTAGTGCACGCGACGCCTGCTCATGTCGCCGCCGCCGCCGCCGCCGGGCGCGGGGTCGTAGTCGAGGGCAAAGAGCTCGCGCGTCGGCGAGTGCGTAAAGTACATGGTGCGCAGGTCGGGCGACCAGCCCATGCCGTTGGGGATGGTGAGGCCCGGGATGAGCTCCCGGGCCGAGTCTGCCGTGAAGAGAAACAAGCCGCCTTTTCGCCCGCCCCCCATGTAATCTCAATATTAGCGCTACGTAAAAGGGAGAGGAGAGGATCAAAAAGAAAGATTGATGTAATTGAGTAACCAGGGACTTGAGAGGCACACACCTTCCGGCTGAAAAGGACCCTGGCCAAAATCCGTCATGCTTCCCAGCAGGAACCGCCCCAAGGGATCCGCGTAGCCGTCGTTGGAGCGCAGACGCTCGTTGCTCGGCTCGTGAAACGGCACCAGCAGCTCGTACTTGCCCTGCCCGCCCTTGACGTCCAGCGTCGCCAGGCCGTGCTTGACGCCGACGAGGATGCGCTCCCGGGGGTCCACGCCGTCAATGTCGGCCGTGACGGTCGGGCACACGTCGAGCTGCACGACCTCGGGCCCCGCGGCGGCTGCGTCGCGATTCTCGGCCGCGACAACGTCGCGAAAGTAGAGAATCTGCTTCTTCTTAATGTCCACGAGACGCAGCGAGTCCGTCTCGGCCTCGTAAAACGGACCTTCGCCGAGGGCGCAGTGCGGCTCCGCCCACGGCCTGGTGACGGTCCATTCCTGGATTGCGGCGCCCATTACTCGAAGGACGGGCTGAAGAGGGTCAGTTGAATTTTTTTTTTTGATATCTTTGAGGTGAAGAGGGAAAGGAAAAGGGAAACAGAAACGGGAGGATGCTGGAAATTGAGCAGTGAGATGGCAAAGGAAGCTCCGCCGTGACGGAGGGGCAATTCTGCGGGTGGTGCGGGGGCAGCTCCGTGCCGTAATGCCGTTTATTACGGATCCCGGGCCGATCACCGCGCACAACGCCATCAAGGCGGCCAGAGTCCCAACAGATGGCATCGTGTCTAGTAAAGATGTGATTGGGAATTATTCATTGAGCTAGTCGTCGTAGTAAATGCACGTGCGCCTCGTGTTGCCACTGCAAAACCTCTGGCCCGTATCCCTTTGACTGCGGTAAAGGAGCAAGCAGGTCACGGGACCCACATCGCCTTGACTTAGCGCAGATACAACGCGGTACTTCAGCTGTAACGCGACTGTCATAACAAATGAATTATATAGCATTCTAGTACATATTTATTTAAGAAAAAAGTTATAGACGAATTAATTAACAGCAACGTATTATTATCCTGTGATTTTGAGTTTTTTGCCCGTCTTGACGAGGCTGCACAGGCTGTGGAAGCCTTAGCTACTTACAACGCTTCTACAGGGCACGATACACCAGCAGAGCCACCAGCGGAGCCACCAGAAGAGCCACCAGAAGAGCCACCAGCGCGCCTATCGTCGCTATCATCACCTTCCAACAACACCAAATTCAAGCCTTTTAAAGTGCCTACAGAGATGCCAGTCGTACAGGACCTTCCGCAGACGCCCTTGTCACTTTTCCAGCTTTTTATACCCGAATCGATAGTCGGAACCTAGGTCAAATACACAAACAAACGCGAGTCTTTCTTGCCTGTTAGGCTGAAGGGAAGGTTCTCTCGCACCCTCAAATGGACACCAACGACAGTAGCAGAAGTCTATCTCTTCCTTACAATTATTATTTATATAGGAATTCATAGGGAATCTCGAATTCTAGACTATTAGAAGACTTCGTCTATGGTAGGAACGCGTCCACAGCATCCTATTATCCGGTATATGACTTATAACCGCTTCTATATCCTCTATCGCCGTATTACTCTCTATGACGTCGAAAATAATCCTCGAACCACGGTTCCTACACCTTTCCACCAAGTTAATACCTAGTCAGACAAGGTCTAACGGGCTTCAAATTCACTGCTTTGTCCTGGGACCTATGTGGCTGTTAACGAGTGTATGATCGGCTTCACTAGAAGGTCTCTACAGAAGGTCACAATACCGACAAAGCCAACGCCTACAGGCTTCAAAATATAGGTTATTACTTAGCGAGGGTATTTCTTACACTAGCTATAACATATTCCCGGCCAAAGTTATGATATTTCTGGTAATATGAGCCCCCGAACAACCAGGAAGCGGAAGCGCGATAGTAACGATAAGGACCTTCAATACCTCACACCGACACAGTCTGTCGTGGTTGCCTTAGTAAATAAGCTGCCAGCGAAGACATACTATGTCTTTATGGATAATCTCTTCACTTCTCCGCCTCTATTCGCAACTCTCCGTCAACAAGGCATCGCTGCAACTGGTACCTGCCGCGCTAAAGCTAGTATCTTCGAGCCCTTCATCTAGGCTAAGAAAGACGATATACGCCACGTTAAGCTATGGCAGTATAATGAAATTCGGTCACAGCTAGCAGAGGGTGGTCAGGTGAGAGGTCCTATCAACAAGCTGCCTAATAAATCGCTAGCTAACCTGTTCTTCCTGCCTCTAGGTCAACCAAATCGCCTGGAAAGATAACACTCTCGTCCTCATGCTTACAACTGTATACACTAAAGAGGAATTCGAACAGCGCCTACGGCGCCGGCCGACATCAATAACAGGAAGGTCACGGCCTGTTAGGCTTGTTTTTAGTGACAAGCCTATAAAGGCCCTCGACGTGCCGTCCATCGCCGCCCAATATAACGATCAAATAGGCGCTGTAGATATTAGTGACCAGCTTAGGGCCTCTGAAGGCTTTAGTCACAGGGTTTATAAGGGAAATTGGCGGGTGATCGCGTGGAAATTCCTGCTCGAGACCTCACTAGTTAACAGCTTCTTACTTCAGCGATTCAAAGAGCCTGCCTGGGGCTGTATCCAGCGGCAGGTTGACTAGCGGCAGCGCCTAGTTGACGAGCTTCTTAAAGCCTACGCAGGTGACGGCGCCAGCCGTCAAAGGTTTCGCGCCGGCGACACATTTACGCCCAAATTACAGCATAATCATGTCGACCGGAAGAAATCCTCAAAGTGCCTCGCTTGTCAGGGCTTTAGGGCTGGAGAGATTCGCTCCCGAAGCCACAGGAAGCCTCTTCAGGCTCGCAATCCTAACACGCGCACACCAGCAAAAACACGGCGTGGCTGTAATGTATGTGATGTAGCTATTTGTACCTCTGCGAACTGCTGGTACTTCTATCATAGCCTAGTTCCCACATAATATTAAGTACCTTCAGATCCACTATTGTCTCATTGGCTAACAACCCTGCAAGTTACCTGCTTGCTCCTTTACCGCAGTCAAAGGGATAGTAAGACGCAAGCCGGCACCTCGCTCGGGCTGCATCTGGAGTCCAATACTCGACTCCATCGACTGCGCATGGAGACTGAAGCCCCCCAAAAGCAAGAAAAGAGTACCATGTACGCTTATACAGGTCATTCGTTCCAAGATACTTGCCATGCTTCGGAGAGCATGGCGGAGGTACGGCGACAATGGTGTTCGTTGTCCTCGAACAGATGGCCAGGGGCACAATATAGCCATTAGACAAATAGGGCGCCATCCAACAGCCCAGATCTATTGTGCATACCAGTCTACAAGTAGTAAACTTGATCTGCCTGGCTTTGGAGCTGACGCAGCCTGCGCCTCTGAGCAATGACCTCTCCTAGGAGGACCAATTGACACTACACAACCGTCTTCCTGCCACTGGGTATAACTATGTTCCAGAGCAATGTTAAAGTATGAAGGCGTCAGTAGCTCCCTGTGGCTTGTCTCAATCAACGACATTCGCCTGTACTGGGTACCTGACATCCCAACGACAAGACAACCAAGCTCCTTCTAGTAAATGCAGCCCTGTCTGGGATCACTGCCTTTTTGACACCCGCCGCATCGACAGTCGTCCGACTCTCGAGTTCAAGAAACACAAAACCTTACAAGGTCAGCTCATGAAAACTTCTCCTCCGATACGCTGCTCATTTGCGGACAATTATTACTCCCTCGCGGGGTCTCATCCCCATTCGCTTCGCGCGCCTGCACTGTAAAATCCCCAAAGCCACTTCCAAGTTTATGCCTGCTAAATCTGGAACACCAAAAGGGCTCGAATCTACAAAAAAGCAAAAGGAAAAATAAGAAGAAGGAAAAAAAATCTACGGCGTGGGATCTGGATCAGGGGGGAGACAAGCTCCGATCGCAGCCATCGATGGAGCAGACAGCCAACAGCGAACATGATTGGCAACGATGGCCTTGGGCCGTTCATCCCTTCTTTTTGACGGGAGTGAAAACGACATCGAGATGTTTGAGAAAGAAAAGCAACAAGCCACAATCAGAGTGCTGCGATGTCTCAGCGCCCCAACGTTTTTCCCCAAAAAACATTACCGGGGCCATGGTTGACTTGTGCGACACCAAACTCCGCCAATCTGTCACTTGGAAGCGCTCGTTCCTCGCCGAGTTACTGTTACATCTTTGTTCGTAACTTTTTTTTGTCTCTGGTTTTTGCGTCTTTTTTTTTTTTTTTTTTTTTTTTTTTTTGCTTTGCTTGGGCTTTGCTACTCGGTCATAACTGAGACAGTGACATGCTCCCTTGCCAAACGTCGTACGTGCTTTGGACCCTTTCTTGGGACGAAACGAAACAGTGTCAAAGCACTCGCAGTCGGCATCCATTCTAGAGACGGTGGGCAAGGGAACCTTTGCCACACCGATGTTGGCACGAGCGTATTGCTTGGTATTTCCGGGTATTTGACATGTATCCGTACATGGATCTGTATTCCTTGCACGCTCTCGAGCCATCTTTTTTTCCGGGGAGAAAGACGTGCCGATGGCGTTGTCTCGCAGCCTTTGCTGGCGCCATTGACTTGCGCGTCTCGGCCATGTCTGTATGCTTCACGTGGCCAACTCGCTATGCGGCAGCTGGTCCTGAGCGCCTGCGGAGGAGCGTCTCATTTCCACGGCGCTGGGACCGCAGGAGGCCAGAGGCGGCCACCTGCATTTCCGTGGCACCCGCGAGCAAGTGTCTGGCTCACTTCGCTCACCCGTGCATCTCTTTGTTTCTTTTCCGCCAGGAACATCATAACCGGGCTGATGGGACAATCCTCCCTCGACGAGAGCATTATACGGTGTAGTGCTCTCCTTGATTTGGCTAGCGCGAGACCTGATCAAGACCTTGTGGATTCTACGGCTGGGCATGGATAGAAACTGGACCTCTCTCTCTGTGAGCAGGACAGCTGCCCGCTGGATAATAATGGAGCGTCCACCGGGCGGGCTGGGAGCAGCCGGAATCGGCGGCCCGTTGCTGCAGAATGCGCAATGCATTGGAGTTACCAGGCTAGCTTATTAGAATATGACGAGATGTACGACGCACCACGTCTGCATGCCGCTGGTGCCCCCCGCCCGCAGTCGTGTTGGGCATCAAAGTTCGGCATGTACGAGTAGCCACCGGCTGCCACGCGCGCCACCAATAAGCAGACCAGGCTTGGTGCGTTGAGTGACCGCCACGTCGATTGACCGAGTTTTGCAGAGACCGCTGTTGCAGCCAGCCCCCAAAAATATGTACTCGCTGACGGGGTACCCGCACCGTAGCCTGGGAGCGACGCGGCTGTTCATCCTGCCGGCTCTTTGGCTCGTCAGTCCACTGCAGCGAAATGATCTACTCCGTGCTGACAATCCGATTCCGCGACAATGGCGTGGGACGCCATGTCTGTTTCAGCAATGCTTGCGGCGCTGCCGATTTCCATAGATCAAGCCGCCGTTCAACGTGGTTTGTTTGCTCATGCACTTGTGTACTTGGCTGACAGCGGTGTGCAAAGCTGGCTACCTTAATCTGTACGTCGGTACAAGGCAGCCCATCTGGGGTGCCAGAACGGTTGATGGGCCTTGTCCCGCCCGCTGCCAGGGTTCGTGGCGCCTGCATGAACCAGGGCGATGGACGACCAGTATTTGACATCCTCCCCCCAGTGCGCAGAATATCGGGAGAGGGCCCAGCAGCCGCTAGCAATGCATGCCATATGTACGTTGTCCTGTGCTAGGCAGTTTGGGACGACCTGGAGCCGGCACATCTGACCTGCGGTGATCTGTTTCTGTCCGCACCCTTGTCAGCGGCTATGCAGGAATCAGCAGGATACACCCAACAGCGCCGCCAATTGTTGGACCACGTAGCTCATTCTTACGCTAAAAAGCTCCGCCTGATATGACTTGTGGCAGGCCGCCAAACCCTTCTTACATTTCGAGTCTTCCCCTTCACGCGCCTGGCCTAGGGCCGGACAGCGGAAGTTGATCCGGGGTGAATGTTGCGCAATTAGCAGCGATACGGCCAATTGCTGCTGTATTTACCAGTATCTGACCCAATCACGGGTTCGCTCCTAGGCCATTATGATTAG